>NC_054381.1:16173616-16501949 GCF_017654675.1 Xenopus laevis | reverse complement strand
AAAGTAATGTGACATTCTAGAAAAATATTTTCTTCTAGAAAAGGTTGAAATTGAAAGTGTAAATTTCCATCTATTGGGATAGAATGTTAGAAAAAGCCAAATATACATAATGTGGAGCTGGGGGTTGATTAGTAAATTGAGTACAACTCCAAATGCATTGTGGCATCCCTTTGTTTTATGTGCACATTTAACTACCTCAGGGATAAACAGCTACCACATTCACAAGGGCCTGATAGTACAGAAAGAAGACCACTGATTAAGGGATGTTGGACTTTATTATCATTTGCCCCTTAAAAGTTGTGTGCATGCATTTATTCCCTTTATGTTTTTCATTTTACTCATGTGCGTGTCTATACCTTGCTCAAGATTGTGCACATACATATGACAGTTCACGCTTGTGTTTTGAAAGATGGTTAAAATACCCATAAACAGTATTTGCTAGAAATAATCATTGATAGAGCCATCTGAGCTATTGTCATACATATATCATACATGAGCCAATAAAATCTGCCAACTGACAAAGTCAGTTATTGGCCAGTGTATGGGGCACTTTCCCGATCGTAATCTGGCCGAAATGGGGCAGTTGTTGACCAAGCAGTTTTAAAAATCCCATTGGATGAAGGACTGCATCAGTTCATTGATGTGATCCTCTCACCGACCGACTGCATTCCCAGAGTTGTGATGTGGTTGAAGGGCCCTAGGGCCCAGGATCTAATCAACTTGATATTGTCCACTCAAGGTGTGCATATCGGGACAAGATCTACTTGTTTGACGACCTCTCCAAATTAGCACATTTGCACATGTATGGCCACTATTAGTCTTGTAAGAAATAGTTGCTTGCTTTCAATCCAACCCTATTGTTCAGTATTTAAATGCAGCTCCAAAATGAATTAGGGTTGATGGAATTCCAAGTCATGTCACTCCCCGTCATTAGCTACATCTGAGCTTGAAACAGCAGACCCAAGAACATGGAATGCCCAACAGAAGTGTGATTGAGGTTTAATCTCTTCTTGGGTGCAAACCAGTTCATATTCAAGGTTTAAGGGGAGAGGGGGCAAGATTATACTTAGGTGTCCAGTTATTTCCACTTACACACTTCTCAGTATATAAATATCAGCAAGACTAGGGTCAAAATATTTATACAGTATATTATTTAGAAGCTGGCCTCTGGATTTTTTGCTTCAGGTAGTGAATCAAACATGTGGTTGAGGTGAAACAGGCTGGGCCATGCCATGGACATATCTAAAAGTCACCCTGATTTTGGTTTCCAGGATGTTGACTTCTCTGCAGTTATGACTTAACGACATTCTGTCATGGGAAAATATGTTTTTTCACCAAAATGTATCAGTTGATAGTTCTGCTCCAGCAGACTTCTGCACTGAAATCCATTTTTCAAAAGAGCAAACAGATGTTTAATATTGAAATCTGACATGGGGCTAGACATGTCAGTTTCTCAGGTGCCCTCAGACATGTGACTTGTGCTCTGATACATTTCAGTGATATCACCCTTCCCATTCCCCTCCCTGATGCAAGATAACAGCTCCATGGTAGACAAGAGAATAGCACTCAATAGTAAAAATTTAAGTCCCGCTGCAACTTCCCCAGTTACACTGAGTAGGAGAAACAATAGCTTAACTGAAAGCAGTTCCATTATGAAGTGCTGGCTCTTTCTTAAAGCAACGGATCAGACAAAATGAGCTGAGATGTCTGTCTACACACAAATATTACAACTAAAAAAAAAATAAACTTGTTCATTCAGGATAATAAATTTTTAAGGTAGAGTTAAGAGAATTATTTGCAGTGTAAACAGTGTAATTTAGAAATAAAAATTACACCATAAAAATCCTGACAGAATCCCTTTAAAACACAAATAAAAGAATTAAAAATACAGTAAAATAAAATGAATAAAAGAACAAAGAAGGTATTTGAATGTGCAGCATAAAGTACTATTTGCAAGCCAATACTCTATATACTTTGTTATTCCTTGCAGTAGGCTATTGTGCATACAATTCCCAATCCGGCTCCGGTTCCACACAGGGGGAACAGCTGTACAACAAATATAATGGCGCTTATCCAATAGAGGAGCCAATATTTTCCTGTATTTCTTTTCCTAAAGTTCTGTGTGTCGCAAAAGCAATTTCCCGTGCAGTGTATTCGCATAGCTGGGCTCCCAGAAACGGCTGAGTAAATGACATTTATTTTCCTGATGTGCAGAGATTTGTATTCTGTGGTGCACCCAGATTTATTATGCATCTCCTGCGCTTCAGCTGTGTTCATTTCTCTAGGTTTAGCCAATCCATTAAAAACAATGTGTTTATGAATAGCAATATCAATACACCCAAGACTTGTTTGACTTTCATATCCCAGACACAGTGATTTGTTTACTTTGGTTAAGCCACGTCTCTGCATCAGCGGTGTTTGGCTGGTGTGTACAAAGGATCAGCACGCGGAGGTTTTACACTCTTGTGTTAGTGTAGCAATATTTGCTGAAGAAGAGCCTTGTTTAAAAGGGGAAATATGCCCTGTTTATAAGCAGGATTTGCATGAATTCTATATCTCCAGGAGAGTTTGGTAAAACATATTGCTCTAGGGTTGTACTATACAGGGAGCTTCATATATCTGCATATTTGTGCTTCTTCATATCAGCCAGAGCAGAAGGTATCCTCATCCCCAGACTAACTAAGCAGTGAATGCTGCTGGATAGAATTTCAGGGACGAATAGTGAAATGATGTTTTATAGAAGAAATAAAGCACCCTGCAGACCTGGGACTAAAATAGTCATAGTCAGCAAGTAGAGTCTACAATAATCAGTTGGATATACAGTAGCAAACAAATGTAGAATACTTGGTTGGGCATTATGTCAATGAGCACTTAAGGCAACCTGGGCACTGATAGGGACACAATTATGTAGAGCTCCATGATTGAGTAGCTTTTTAAAGGGTAACTATTGTGAAATTTTAATATAAGCTTCAGCATACTAAACTAAACACAATCATTTAAATAATCTGCATTGTTTCTAAAATAATCAAGTTTAGGTTCACTATCCCTCTCTCAGCATCTGTTTCTCTTCATTCTGTCTTAATGCAGCAGTTGGGTGTCAGATAATCACAGTTAGATCCAATATATCTTATAGGGGGAGCTTCCTTTCCTAGCAGATGAACTAGAGCTCACTCAAATAACTAATTCCAGTACAAACAAAATCTAACAAAATAACTGCCTTTTGCACAAATTCTGCATGTAGAGAGACAGGATTTCTGGTGATTTTAATAGAGTGAGCTCTAATACATCTTTTAGGAAAAAGGACACCCCGCTATAAGATATATTGGATCTAATATCTGACACCCAACTCCCGAATGAAGAGAGAATGAAGAGAAACAGATGCTGAGAGAGGGATATTGAAGAAAAACTTTATTTTTTCAGAAACAGAACAGAATATTTATTTATAATGTTTCTTGTTTCAGTATGATGAAACTTATATTAAATTTTCATTATGGCTATAGTTCCCCCTTTAATGATGCAAAGTTATTGTTGGAGCAAAGAAATGCTTTTGCATGGTAATTGTTTCAGGTTTGTTTTCTGTTAGTCACGTTTTGGATTGTGTTATCTAAAACCTTTGAGGTTCATTTACAAATCTTCTTAGAACGCCCATTCTAAATGCTCATGTGTAGCACCAGCCATGTTGTATGAAATTGTCTTTCGCTTCACAATGCATTCCATGGTCAGATATGGGAGTTTAGCAGCAAAGCCCTGTCCTCTGGACAACAGAAAATATGTTTTCAGATGCAAGTATCACACTCCAGGGGTTACTTGGGCATTAGTACAGGGTTTCAAGGTAGGTCAGTCTATCCCTGCTGAAGTCAAGCTGATAACACAATGGCTGCCCTGACCTCTTACTTGGAGTATATGATGGAAAAAAGGAGCACAGTGGAGCAGAATAGAGAGGACAAGATGGGCATCTGTTCCACTTGTAGGTGGTATAATTTCAGATATGAGATCAGAAACCCAAGGTTACATGGATATTACAGTTTTCCTGGATAGATCAGTCTATTTCTGCTGCTGTAAAGCTGGTAGCATGATGACTTGCTCTGACCTCTTAAAGGAAGTATATTAAGAACAGGAAACCCAATCAGAATGAAGAAAAGAGGAATATTGTCTATTGAACCTGTGTAAGGTCTGGACATAGAACACTCCAGTTATAAATATCCAACCTCTACCCAACCACGTTGCTTAGTATGGTGGCATCACATCAATCCACTTTTCTATCAGTTTATGTGATACCCAGGGGCTGCAGTGTCCATGGCCGGTGGGGCATGTTTTTGTGTCACTAAAGTAACGGTTGGATACTTTAAGTAGCAATGGCTATGTAGATTAACATACATTATAATATGTCCTTTGTACTTTTATCTGCACCACCCGATGCTGTCCTTCTAACACTAAATGCCCAGGGCAAATGTCCTCTTTGCCCTGCTGTCTAAAGCATGAAAGTTGGTGAAGTGGCTGGACTCTCTGCACATTACAGTGTATATCCTTGGGAAAGAGTAATTATTAAGCGCTTACTTGCTGTTATGATTTATTTATTATACAATGTACACCTCCCTAATTTGGCAGTTTTATCCTGGCGGATTTATGTCTAAACCTTGTTTTCTGGTTCAGTAGCCATTCAGTTGTTTTAGGCACAACTCAGAACAGATATTGCCAGGTTATAAGGCTTAAATTTCCGCACTCTTGATAGCTACAATATCAAGCAAAGTACCATTCGTTATATTTAGTTTGGCTGAAATAGTGGCACCATCAATTTCATGTCTTGTTTACAGTCTGTCCCCTCTTTGCTTATTTGGGTTTTATACTGTATTGTCTTCTATGGCACACGGGTCTGTAGTCTTTAGAATCTGAGTGGAGCCATTTATTGTTATCTTTGAGAGATGAAGGGAGGAATCACCCAAGCTAAATTCATGTACTGGGACCCTCAATCGTCTTGTCTGACCCCTGATTGTTTGCATACTTTGTTTTCTTTAATTGCTGTTGAGCAGTGTTCTTCTGCACATGCTGTGTTCCCAGTGCCCCATTATGCGTTCCTTCACAGCCATGCTGTCACAGTAGTTAGAAGCATTTTAGCTACACGTGCTCATTGACGCCCATAAAATTAGTGGCCAATAAGTCAGCAAGGGCTTAGAGCTGCAAATGATAATGACCCTATTTCCTAAAAGAAGGTTTTCCTTTTATTTATATATTAATATATAGATATTGCTCTACTGACCTTGGTTTAGAGCAAAAAGTATAATGCAAACTTCAACAATTTCAGTCCAAAAGCAAGAAATAAGAAAAATATGGTAGGTCAGGCTTCAACTCCTTCTAGATGAGTCTTACAGGTTCCTTGGTTTTTAATGAAAAATGGCCTGGAATTGCATCTTTATCGTTTCCATTCTATTCCAGGCCCTTTACATTAAGACTAGTAAAAGCAAACAAATTTGGCAGCCCCACATTCAGGTTAATTTCACATCACAGACATGCTCTTCCATGCTTTATTATCTTTGGCTCATTCACACTTGTGTGTGTTTAAGTCATGTGGTCAACTCTTTATAATACAGCATAGTAAATTGATCATCAAACCTAAAGTCATACATCTGAAAGGGAGAAATAATTAGAAGGAAATGTATTTGTTTTGGGTCTGGTTAAAATTTCCAACAATATAAGGCAATGTCAAAGTGTATAACCTCAACCACAAGGCCAGCTTTGCATCCCAGAGGATTTATTATACACAGACCCTGGAAATAGCTCAAATTGACCAGACGAGAGCCAAAGTAGAAAAGAGAGTGAATGTATTGCACCGTAGTTGTTAGATGTTGTACAACCCTTGTGATGACAGATCATTGGCGACCTGAATGACCATCTTGCATTAGCTACAGTCTCTCTGCAGTCCTCACTCTGCCTTCATTACGGGTATTGCACGGAATAATACATATATGATTTAGTTACATGTTCAAACAGAATGGCTTGGAAGTGGTGAAAACATGTTAATTGACTATAAATGCCTAAAAAAAAATTAGCGTTCTTTTCACCCATGTTCCTCCTGTATGACAAGGTAAATTGTACTATGGTTTTGTTGTAAAAGGAAGGTACATCCTGAGCACAATCTAGTTCACTATAATATTTCATCATCATCAACATAGGGGCTGATTTATTAAAATTCATATTTTTGAACAGTTACTAAAACTTTTTCTCTCTATTAGGAAAGCTGTTGGAAAGGCTCAGGAAAATTCAGGATGTATTCCACTGCTTGGGACGTTGACCTTTACATGCTATGTGGTGTTGGAGCTCAGTGGCAGCACTGAACTCTAACACCCCCAACCCCTTTGGTTAATACCTGAAAACCAATGATCCTTGTATGAACATTAACACAATGCAAATAATGATTCAGAAAAGTTCTTCAACCTAGAACCAATCAGCATTAATTTTCCAAATAAATAAAAAAAAAGTAATCGTTATCATTACTGGTTCATTACCTTCTATGAAATCATTTAAAGAGTCAACCGGGCTTACTGAGCCACTATGGGGAATCTTGACTAGGGGAACATTAAACTAAGGTTTATATTTCTGAAAAATGGAGATAGTTGAGAGAAGTCCATGTGCCATAGTATTCTGTGTTCTTTTGACCAGATTCAATGAAAATTCAGGGACAAATGAAAGAATAGAGTCACTTAGCAGGGCTGCTGACTGGTTTCTCCAGAGATGCAAAAGGGTCTTTTAGATGATCTGCCAACCTTGCGAGAAGCTGACGATTTGTTTTTGCCATATTTCACAGCCCAGGTAGAAAGATAATTGATATAAATAGCTGATGAAAGAATGATTATGCCTGCCTAATAGGATGAGTGTAATTATAAAGATAGCCTCTAAGCAATTGTTTCATATGTCAGGTGAACACAGTGAATAGTCTGAGCTTGAATTCACTCCCTTTCTTACATAGAAGGCACATTTTCTATGGAGTTTCTATAACTTCATACATTATGGGGGTTATTATTATTAACATGTATTTGTATAGCGCCAACATATTGCGTAGCACTGTGCCAACATATTGCGTAGCACTGTTATTTATCAAATGTTGAGTTTTTTAATGAATTTGAATGAACTCGCAACTCCAATGGTTTCTAAATTAAGAAAAAACTTGTAGGGGAAGAATTGATTGAGAAAAAATGTCCATTGACTCTCAATTTGGCAGTTTGGCAAAGTGTCATCAATTCACAAACTTTTCAAAATGGGGCTGTTTCATTCATCAATACTACCCAGGCCAAAAAACAGGTATCCTTGGGGATTAATGGTTTGAAGAGGTGTTAGAGCTCAGGGTTGTTGCTTAGCACTAACACACCATAGCACAAAGCCCTGTTTGTCCGACTCAAAGCAGTCGAATATATTTTTTGAACTGACTTCATTTTAGTTGTTAAATGTATCAGTTTTGGAGCAAACGTAACAAATGTTTAAGAAGTTTTATTACATACACTATAAAGCTTGCAATCACTATTCTACTGTTGAGCGAGGGGCAAAGGGTTCTCAAAATATTCAGAAAGGCAAATTTGTTCACAATGAGACCACTTATACGCATTGTGAACACATTGTGAACAATTTTAACATTAGCGACCTATATTACATCCCCCCATATTTCTCTAAAATTATGAAAAGTAGAAACGACAATAACTAGCGGAAAAAAAAATCCAAAAAACCTCTAAGGGTAGAACTACACAACGTTTTCGGCGTGATCCGATGCGCTGCACGCTGCGTCTGCATCCTACAGTCGTGTTGCGTGGGATCAATGATGCGACTTCATCTTCATTTCTATCTCTTACCTTATTTCCGTCACATGCGATTTGTCACAGGTGTTTTGTCGCAGCACGTTGGATCATTCTGAAAACGTCCTTGTAGTTCTACCCAAAAAGTCCAAATGGCTAAAATGAGGTCCAATAGGATCAGCACAGCTCCCATTGACTTCTATAGGACGTTGACTGCTTTTTCATTGTTTTTATTCTTTATAAGTTTCTTATTTTTATAGTTTTAGAGAAATTAAAAATCGAAAAATTGATTCATGAAAAAAATGGAAATTCCTGTGTTAGTAAAAAAAATATAAACCTTGGGTTTGGTTTATGCATCTTCTGGATCATGTTTTGTTGTGGCAACAAAAAAAATCATAATCGAAAAAAAATTTCTCGTTTGAAATATTTTGTTAGCATAAGGTACATTAATTTGCCATTTTTTAAAACATGAAATCAGGAAAAAAGCACCACTGCATCATACAAATTTGGAATTAAGACTAATTTGCAATGAAACTCAGTCCTAAAAAGGAATATATTGATCTCTTAAGTCTTGCAAAATTCTTTGCAAGATAGAAAAAGCAGTTACGACATCTGTAAAATCCCATTTTTGAGTATTTTTACATGGGTTTTAAGTGCAAGTAAAACATGTGATATTGATAGTATCCTGGTTAGAAGAAGAGTCCTGCGGAGCATTCAGCCCAGGGATGGGCATTTGCCAATATGAGCGTAATAAGAACAACTGATGGAATGGCTGCGACAAGAGTAGTGTTTCTAAATGTGTAAACATTCATCTAATCCTGGGGTCCCTCTTTCCTCTTTATCTCCTGCCAAGTTATTATCTGCTCCTTAATTGTCCCTTGAAAGGCAAAGCAAAACCCATCAGAGGATTCTCCCATTTCTGAGCAGGAGACAAGTTGCAGGATGTCAGGCGGATGAATCCGGCAGCTGCATTTCACAGGGGTTAAAACTGGGGGCAGATAGGTCAGTGGAATGGCAGTTAGAAGGAGGATGCTCTAGCTGAGCTTTCAAGGTAATTAAACAATCTATCACAAGCTATTTAAATGATGGAGCCATTGCCTACACATGGCACTAATCCTCCAATAAATGCAGGCAGAGAACTTCTGCTTATCCATCTGCAACAGCACGTTACATTTGATTCGATGCTTTAATTAATTAGGTTTAATTACAGTCTCACCAAAGAAACAGCCGTGTTTCAAAAACCAACTTTTTTTTTTGAGAAAGGGATTTGCATGTATTTAAAATGTCGCACTTGCAACTTCGGAATGCTCAAATAAAATTGTTGCTCGGTTGTGTAATTGTTTGTATGTGTAGGATCCCCATAGATATGACAGTTGTCCATGCAGAGTATGTTTGTGCTCTGTAGAGTGTCAGGGGTGGGACTTTTCTGTTTGCGTAGGCTTAAATGATTAATACCTGCACACCTTTGAATATGGAAAGAGTTCCATCCCTCACACACTACAGAGCAGAAATCACAGTCTAGATGTGTCATTATTACTTGAAAGGTACCCATAGCCACCAGTTAATGATGCTCTAGATCCAAGGACTCATTTGCAAACCATAGTTTGGACAAAAATGTTGCACTTATTGATGCAAAGCTTTGAAGGTACTTACAGCCAAACACATTCTTTGAACTCCCATATAGTGGTGCTAAGCACCCTTGCATCCATCCTGCTTCTTCCAGGGTTGGACATTCGGTGGTCTCCACCGACCCAAGCCTTCCCCCTGCCAGGACCAGCAGCTGTAAGTTTTAAGGAGGAGAAGGAGGAAATACAAGGTAGAAAGGAGCTGGTGGTCGTTGCATTGGGTATGGTGGGTGGTGCATTGGTTTGGTGCATTGGATATGAGGGTGGACTTGCATGCAGAAGGAATGGGCCCTTATGTTTGGAGCCTGGAGGGCCCCAGACACCCCAGACTGACCCTAACCTCATAGTGTTTGGGTGAGTTGATTCTTACTGATTAAAATCTAATTATAAAGTGACCCATTGTGTGTGCAGGGGATTGTATTACAGGGATGGGACCTGTTATCCAGAATGCTCGGTAATGGATGTTTCCATGATTTGGATCTCCATACCTTAAGTCTACTAGAAAATCATGTAAACATGAAATAAACCCAACAGGCTGGTTTTGCTTCCAATAAGGATCAATTATATCTTAGTTGGGATCAAGTACAAGCTACTGTTTTATTATTACAGAGAAAAGGGAAATCATTTTTTAAACATTTGGATTATTTGGATAAAATGAGATCTATGGGAGACAGCCTTTCTGTAGTTTGGAACTTTCTAGATAATGGCTTTCCATATGACCGATCACATTAACATATAATTATAAAGTGACCCAATGTGTGTACAGGGGCTTGAATTACAGTTATCCAGAATGGTCTGGTCTGGGGTTTTCCCGGATAACAGATCTTTCCTTAATTTGGATCTTCATATCCTGTCTACTAGAAAATCATGTAAACATGAAATAAACCCAATAGGCTGGTTTTGCTTCCAATAAGGATTAATTATATCTTAGTTGGGATTAAGTACAAGCTACTGTTTTATTATTACAGAGAAAAAGGAAATCATTTTTAAACATTTGGATTATTTGGATAAAATTGGGTCCATGGGAGACGGCCTTTCTGTAATTTGGAACTTTCTGGATAACAGGTTTCCATATAACAGATCCCATACCTGTATATGTATTCTACTTGTAAAGAAACTGAGCTAAAACAGGGTTCTTTAAGATTTAATATCCGGACATGGTTCATAACATACAGTCCATAGAAACATTCTATTTTTACATTATTCTCTAGGAAGGCTTCTCAGACTCGGGGAGGGAAAGAATGTCTATTGCCCTTATCAGCACAAGTTATTAACATCTCGCTGTGAGGAAGGCCATGTCATTATTTAGTGACAAGCAAATATAATGCCCAGTTGATGGAGGAGAAATCCAACTAATCTCCGCTAATTGATTTTTGTTTTTTTGCTGTATTCATACATTCCGCCCACATGGATGTCCTGTGTATTCTACATTATCGTGTGAGATCGATGCAGGGTCACTACATGTCAGCGAAACATCTCACCTCACTGTACGATATATATATAACTCAATCAGTATATACATTTCTATCAGCAAGCTGCCGTTTCTTCATATATATATATATATATATATATATATATATATATATATATATATATATATATATATATATATATATATATATAGATAGATAGATAGATAGATATAGATATATATATAGATATATATATAGATATATATAGATATATATATAGATATATATAGATATATATATATATACACAGATGGAACCTGGCATCTTTTTCAATCCAGGGCAGTGCACTCATTTGAGATTCATCTGTAGTTCCCTTACTAGGACTTTAATTACCCAATTAGCATCAATGTGTGCTCAGTTTTACATCCGAAGTACAGGTGTGGGATCCGTTATCCAGAAAGCTCTAAAGGCCATCTCCCATAGATTCCATTATAATAAAATAACTCACATTTTAATGATAAAACAGTAGCTTGTACTTGATCCCAACTAAGATATAATTAATCCTTATTGGAAGAAAAACCAGCCTATTGGGTTTATTTAATGTTTAGGTGATTTTCTAGTACAGGTATCGAATCTGTTATCTGGAAACCCCATTATCCAGAAAACTCAGAATTACAGAATGGTCATCTCCCATAGACTCCATTATAATCAAATAATCCACATTTTTTAAAATGATTTCCTTTTTCTCTGTAATAATAAAACAGTAGCTTGTACTTGATCCCAACTAAGATATAATTAATCCTTATTGGAGGCAAAACCAGCCTATTGGGTATGATCTCTTATCCAGAAAACCCCAGTTCCCAAGCATTCTGGATTACTTTGCATTTGTCAATGAGCCTTACCCATATACCCCTCTATTTTGGCACACCATGTGACTTTTAGCCACCGTTAAGTGATCAAAAAAAACATTGTTTTTTTAATTATTTCGCACCTTTCTTTTGGAAATTGCAAATTATAAGTATGAGATCAGTTATCCAGAGACCCGATGTCAGAAAGCTCCAAATTACAGAAAGTCCATCTCCTATAGATTCATTTTAGCCAAATAACCCAGATTTTTAAAAATGATTTCCCTTTTCTCTGTAATAATAAAACAGTAGCTTGTACTTGATCCCAACTAAGATATAATTAATCCTTATTGGAAGCAAAACCAGCCTATTGGGTTTATTTAGTGTTTACATAATTCTCTAGTAGACTTAGGGTATGAAGATCTAAATGATGGAAAGGTCCGTTATTCAGAAAACCCCAGGTCCAGAGCATTCTGGATAACAGGTCCCATACCTGTACCAGTTTTAACCTTAATAGGGAAAATATTTTTGAAGAATGAGGAATGGGTCGTGGCAATCGCTATATAGCACTTTGCGATTGTTTGTTTGTTTTGTTTATCATTGATACGTTTCCTTTTTATTTTTTATACTACTCTTGTAAGCAATGTAAGATAACATAGAAAAAACAAACCCTCATCAGTGAGGCGTTTTCATTATACATATGGATCTTTGCACCATAGACTAGTGTCAAATGAGGAACTTACTGTGATATAGACAATTGGTTGGTCCCCTTCCCATGGGCAGCAGGCAGTTTTACTATCACCACTAAATCTTATCACCACTAAATCTCATGGAAGCAAAGAATAAATGGCCTCAGAAGTCAACTGAGGCACCCCCCTTTACCCTAATTGCTTTCTTGACCCATAGTCTGTGCGTGAGATAGAGAAAGCACTTCTTATTTCCAACCACTATTCCCAGTGGAGAAAGTACTTTATTAATACTTCCTGACAAAGTGTTAGTTGGTTATAGTTGGGTGACTCTTTCTCTGTAATTAATCTCCATGGAAAACATTAAAAAAAGATATATTCTAGCCACTTAATCATTGTTTTCAGTAACTTTTTATTTCAAAATGAGACCAAATCAGGCCCCCTTTCTGCAGTTAAAAGCAAGTCCGACCATGGTATCAGCCTTAAATGAAGCATCTGGCACACACAGGTGCTCATTGGTGTTGCGTGCCCCAGATAACAGATCAATCACGTGTGTCCAAATGTTAGACTTTCTTATCGGTTTTGTTGTCCTTGTACCACTGCTCAGTGTTGGATGACGTTCACCATCTCCATGAACATAAGGCTAACTGTGATTCTTTGGGGCAAGATCAGCCCAAGTACGGTCATGTCTGGATAACTCTTGCCCATAAGTTCCTTCCTTCCCTGTTTTTTGCTATTTTTATATATGTTGGTAGATATATGCATCCATACAGATTTTCAGAACCCCTGTCTTCTTCACTCACAATCAAAGTGACTTTA
Source organism: Xenopus laevis (assembly GCF_017654675.1). Taxonomy (NCBI): domain Eukaryota; kingdom Metazoa; phylum Chordata; class Amphibia; order Anura; family Pipidae; genus Xenopus; species Xenopus laevis. The sequence goes on along the minus strand of NC_054381.1, from coordinate 16,488,781 downwards.
TAGTGAGTTAGAAATAGCAAACCATGGATTATTTGACAGAGCCAACCACTGCCTGTGCCGTGTGAATGACAGCTTTTCTCTTGATTCAACAGCAAACTGGGCTACTTTTTGGCATGAGCTGTCAAGTGGTTCTCCCTTGGGGCGACATTAATTCCATATTATTCATATGCTGTGTCTCTCTCCCTCTTTTCTTTTAGGAGCTTTGCCGGCAACGCATGGCTGTCAAGTCTTCAGATCGGCCAGAGGCCCTGCGCAGTTCTCGCATCAATAGCATCTCTTCACAGTTCAGTGATGGGCCAATGCCAAGTCCTACAGCACGGAGCAGCACTTCATCTTGGAGTGAGGAGCCGGTCCAATCAAATATGGACATCTCCACCGGTCACATGATACTGGTAAGGGTTACTGACACAATGTTTGTAATTGGTGTTAAATCTTTGTGGTTAAAGGGAACATTAACACAGGTGACTTCCATATGGAGCAGATCTTTCTGCAGCCAGTGCACCTTGTAGGCCATTGGTGGCAAGTGTTCAAGCAAAGCCTGCCCTATGTATGTGTATTTACAAAGCCAAAGATGTGTGTATGTCTGGCTTTTCACTGGTTGAGTGGATCTTGTGTGGCTTTGGACTGGCTGAGTGGACCTTGGGTTCCTTTGGCATGGTTAATTTGAGAGCAACATCATGTTAGGGCTCATGTGCATCAGTTGGGTGCAAAACTACTTCACAGGTACCTGCATCAAAATGTGCTCCTTGCACTTCCACTTTGCTGCTCATCCTTCCATTCTGAATTGAGCTCTGCTGCACCTATTGACACAGGGGAACCCTGGAACTACTGCCACCTTTGGACCAGGCGGAAGCTCTAGTATTCCCTCCGCGCACTTTATCAATTGCTGCAGTTCAGTAGCATTAAAAGAATATGGCCCACACATCACTTGAATAGGCATGGTGCATTTGTGTCAAGAGAATCATCCCTTTGAGACAACAGTAAAAAAAAAGACTACATTATGGGAAAATAACATGGCAATAGTGATGGCGAATACATTTTCCAGGCATGGATTCACGGTCAATTTTTGTGTTTCGCTGTCCTCAAATGTTCTCGCAAAACTGCCTAGGAAATTTGCCGGTGAAAAATCCACTGCGACAAAATTAACGCTCGCGTAAAAATTATTCGGGCGCCCATTGACTTCAATGCGTTTCGCAAATTTTCCCCCAGATTTGCCCAGCACTACACGGCAGTTACCCTTGAAATTGCACTTTGCTCGCTGCACTTGCGGACATACGTGTACCCTGTTTTGTGTTACAATAAAGGCTTATTAAAGGCATAACAAGTAGTTGTTGTAGGGAACCAGAACCAATGGTAGTTATGATTTCTTTACTGGTTATTTAAAGGGGTGGTATACCTTTAAGTTAACTTTCAGTATGATGTAGAAATGTCAATGCTAAGCAACTTTTCAATTGGTCTTCATTATTTATTTTTTATAGTTTTTTTTTAATTATTTGACTTCTTCTTCTGACTCTTTCCAGCCTTGCAATGGGGGTCACTGACCCCATCTAGAAAAAAAAAATTCTGTAAAGCTACAAATGTATTGTTATTGCTTCTCTTTCAGACCCTCTCCTATTCATATTCCAGTCTCTTATTCAAATCAATGCATGGTAGCTAGGGTAATTTGGAGCCTAGCAACTAGATTGCTGAAATTGCAAACTGGAGAGCTGCTGAATAAAAAGCGAAATAACTCAAAAACCACCAATAATACAAAATAAAAACCAATTGCAAATTGTCTCAGAATATGACTCTCTACATCATACTATGATAAAAAGTAGCAATAACAATATATTTGTAACCTTATAGATAGTTTGTTTTCTACATGTGGTCAGCGACCCCAATTTGAAGGCTGGAAAGAGTCAGAAGTTAAGGGCAAATAATTAAAAACTATACAAAATAAATAATGAAGACCAATTGAAAACTTGCTCACAATTGGCCAATCTATAACATACTAAAAGTTAACTTAAAGGTGAACAGGTTACATTACAGTTTTTATTTGTATGGCAGAATGAACAGAAGGCAACACAGATATGTTAACTAAACAGAACGAATAATAGATCCTTTCTTTGTATATTTCCAACGTCATTTGAAATTTAAGGTTAATTACAATCCGGCATATCACACATGTTTCGATACGTTAGGAATATTTAATTCTAGCAATAAACAGTTGTGTAATTTCAACTCCATTTAAGAGAGATGACTTAAACCCATTCAGAGACAGACGCGCTTAATGAGGACCGTAATGCACCCTGGTTTCATGGTGTCAACTTCTGAATGCAGCCGAGATAAAGAAGCAAGAAGGATGCGCAGCAAAATAGTAATTATCATTTTCTCAGCATAAATACATGAATTTCGTTAAACAACCAAAAAAAAAAAAATCTGCTGTGATATTTTGGTTTCTTATGCCGTCGTGTGTAGTTGTGTGAGCGCTCGCTGGAACAAGTAAAATATAATCACGTCTTTGGCAATAATAAAGATAGTGTGTGTGATGGGAAACATGTTATTAGGGTCTGTGCGTCGGGAGAGAGAGAGAGCGGGACAAATCTGTTAATAAGAGTGGATTTGCGTCATTGCTGGGCTGCTTCTATTTAGAGTGTTAACATAAGTGCGGGACTTTGTTATAACAATGACACTTTTATCTGAAACACTGCTTTCTGGATGGAGATGGAGGGAGATGGTTTGTAGGGCATGTTACACAGAAGCTGAGGCTGATAGAAATCTTCAGGTTGTACTGTTGGCTAATGTGATGTCTTCTTGAAAGTAGTCCCCATTAGTGATGGGCGAATCTGTGCCTCTTCTCTTCGCCATAGAAATCACGAATTTACAGGAAAATTCGCAAAGCGCATTGAAGTCAATTGGCGTCAAAACAATCTTGACGGCGTCAAGTTTGACACAAGCGACAATTTTTATATGCGGGACTATTTGGTCCAAATGCATTAAAGTCAATATAATCAGTATATAGTCAGTATAATCCAACACGTGACAATTTTGATGCACACGACCATTTTGACGCGCAACAATTTTTTTTTTGAAGTGACGGATTTTTCGCTGCCGTATTGTCGCAATTTACTTGTGGCGATACACGGAATTTTGCCACAAATTTGTGTCTGGCTAATTTATTCGCCCATCACTGTTCTCCTCACTGACTTTTTAGTTTGTCAAAAATGCATCAAATCCTCTCTTGGATATGCCGCTATCCCAATATCTGGTAATGAATTAACGAATGAGGAGAGCACTTCACAATAGCAATAATCCATTATTCGCCCATCACTAGTCCCCATTATACATAGCACCCAAAGACACCTTGACTTTAGTCTAAGAAAAACTAAATTTGAACTGCCTTACAGTGTTTTTTTTAATATTTCTTCATATTTTACAACCCAGCCTACTTCACTTTAGCTCATGTATCCCTAACCTCAAAACCCACCACCACAAGCCCTTCAGACATATGTCCCCAGTTTTAGAATGGGAGACAAGTGCCACCAGTTACTTTAGAAAAACAGTATATTCTCTGAAACCTCTGGCCACAGGTTAGCTGACAATTAAGTTAGAGGCTAGATGGGACTAAACCTAAATCTGTCTTGTAGGAGAGTGCGAATGATATGGCTTCATCTGTGTTGGGGGGGGTGGCCTCAATGTGCTTGTTTCTTTGTAGTGTCTCCATGACATAATTTGGTTTAGAAGGATCTTTGGCTGCATAAGTGGGTTATATTTATCCAGCTTTGGATGACATACCATTGGCATATGACTATTTTATTGCTGTCTTAGACATTAGTCTAAGACAGTGGTCCCCCAAGCACTGGCTCATCAACCCATTGGATGTTGCCCTTAGTGGCTTCAAAGCAGGTGCTAATTTTTGAATTCCTGGCTTGGAGGCAAGCTTTAAATGCATAAAAACTAAGTATACTGCTGAGTAGGCTGTCCACATAGGGGCTGGAAACAGCCAATCATAGTCTTTATTTGGCATTCCCAGGGACCTTTTTTCATGCTTGTGTTGCGTGAAGTTGAGTTGAGTACCCCTGGTCTAAGACTAGGCCACCTTTGATATCCAACATGTGGTTTGGATTCCTCTAAGCCCATAACAAGGTTGCAGACATATTGCTCAGCCATTCACACATTGCTCAGCCATTCAATTATTGATGGTGAAGGGCAGCAAATTGTACAGCCCTGAATCTGGATTAATCTGAATCAGATTAATTGACTTTCAAACTGTATTACCTGGAGCATCAAGAGAGGAACAGATGTTCATCTCAAATCTAACTACAGTATATTGGCCTTTGTGATCTTCTGGCACCTAGTTTTGGACCCAATGGTTCTAAATCATATAGATATATCTATATGTATCTTTAATAAAACAGCTTGGACTGTGGCACATATTGGGTTTTACCAATGCAACCAATTGTGGCAATAAACCACGTGGAAGTGTCTCCCCTGAAAAGTCTATAGCAGGGATCCCCAAGCCTTTGAACCCATGAGCAACATTCAGATGTTAAAGGAGTTGGGGAGCAACGCTAGCATGAAAAATGTTCTTGGGGTGCCAAGGAAGTGCTGTGATCGGCCATTTGGTAGCCCCTAGGTGGAATGTCAACCTACTTGAGGCTCTATTTGGCAGAATATGTGGTTTTTATGCAATAAAGATTTGCCTCCATGTCAGTAATTAAAAAAAGTGCTTGGTTTGAGGCCACTGGGAGCAACATACAAGGTGTTGGAGAGCATGTTGCTCACTGGTTGGGGATCACTGGTCTATAGGAAAAGCAGAGAGTTGTGGAATTGACTTTTCTCTTTTTCAATGATAGACAAATAGTCTACAATATTATATGCTTCTTAAAAACTAGTGGCTATGTGGGCGAAGAGGTGCTTTACTTGACATTACATAAATGTGTGATTTCTGCCCTTCTAGTAATTATACAGGCAATGTTCCAATATATGTATCTTTTGTGGGCATGCCTGTGGAGTACAGAGTGCTCAGCACAATACAAATAATACAGTAGAAGTGCATAGACTGTATTTATGCAAAACAGTAAAGCAAAAAGTTTTTCAGCTACCCAGTTTGCATGGAATAATGTGCTCTGACATTTATATATAGTTTTGAAGCCAGATTCTACAAATAACTGGAATTAGATAAATATGAAAAGGCAAAATTACTAAGGTATCACAGTTACAGATGCTTTTACAATTCAATTTTCACCATGCAAGCATCTTTGGAAGTTAATAAAGACACCTCAGAACAACTATACGGGTGATTTATTCTCAGTGGTCTTTAGTCACTTATAACCCAGGGTGTCAACTCAATCCTACAGCCAATAGAAAGCATTGCCAATCATTGCCCTAGTTAGACAATTTCAGATAGTTGGGCTGTATGGGCATTTGTTTAATTAAGCAAAGTATATTTCGGAGGTTATTTATTAAACTCCAGTCTAGCCTGAATTTTACAAGATTTATTAAAGCCCAATGCAGCAAAAAGCCCGAATCCAAAAATCCACCATCTCAAACCTGCTAAGGTTGTGTATAAGTCAATGGCAGAGGTCCATAACCTATTTTGAATTTTCTGTGGTCTTCACTGGAATGAGCCCGAAAATCCAAACTTTTCGGGCAAAACTTCAAGAAAAAAAATCATTTGATTCAGGTTTTTCCTCGATTTTATCGGGTTTTTATCCAAACCAATTATTTTGATAATAAATAAGGTAAAATCGGGTATTAGAGTTTGGTCATGGCTTTTTATTAAATTATTGAGATAAATTCAGATTTTAGTAAAAAAAACCCTCTTCATGCTCTTATTAAAATTGCAACTACCATTAAAGGGGTAAAAGTTAACTTTTAGTATGTTATAAAATGCCCAATTCTTATTTGCCTTCTTTTTCTGACTCTTTCCAGCTTTCAAATGGCGGTCACTGACCCCGGCAGCCACAAAACTATTGTTATTGTTACTATTTATTAATCATCTTTTCATGCAGGCCCTCTCTTATTCATATTCCAGTATCTCAGTCAAATATCAGTCAATAATTTAGACCCTAGCAACCAGATAGTTGCTGAAATTCGAAACTGGAGAGCTGAACGAGAAGCTAAATAATTCCTAAGCCACAGATAGTAAAGCATGAAGACTATTAACAAATTGTCTTAGAATATCAATCTCTACATCATACTAAAAGTTAATTTTAAGGTGAACAAAAGCACTCAAGTACTTCTTTTTCAATATTTTATTAGGAAAATTCTTACTATTGTGAGGAGTTTTACTGTGCCATGTGCAGTTGTAGAATGTGAGGTCATGTTCAATAGAGATAAGTGGGTGGACTGGAAAGATGGGAACTGTCCTAGTATACGACATTAAATCTGGGCAAAACTAGGGATTTAAATAAATGCTGATATTTCCATAGGCAGATAGAGGTCCAGAATGAATAGGCTGTTGTCATGTGATATCTAGTCTAGATGCCATTCAGTAGAGATCAAATGTAGTCTGTATCAATTATATGAAATTATTTGCCTTCAGACATGCACTTGGCTTCTTCCTCATCAATGTGCTTCCATCCTGGTTCACAGTTCGGCCTATTCATGCTGGGGAACCCTGGAGGTCTTCCTGGTGGTAGCTCCAGTATTCCCAGGTTTTCAGGTTGCATCAGTCGACTTGTGCCCTTTGAATCAGATGCAAATACCATTTAGACCAGCTTGCACCTAATTAGCATCAAAATACAAGTGCGGCTGTGTCCGTTTTAGCATATCGGTTCAATTGCGGTTGATGCAACGTGGAGGATGGCTATCATTATGATGGATTTATGGGGGGGATGCTAAATTATGATTAAAAATGGAACTTTGCATCCAAAAATTGTGCACTTATGTTTATAAAAGAACCCTAGTAAGTTCTTGGTCATGCTATGTCATATCTATTCAAGACTCATTGGTTCTAGAATATGGCTGGGGAACCCAATCAGCACAATGATATATTTGCACAAGATCCACACCATTCTATCTACTGGCATAGAAGCAAAGAGCTAATGATTAGTGGAGTGTGGCAGCTTAAAGGTTTTTCCTGAGACACCAAGTTCTTTGGTAGGGTGCAGGTTCCATGGCACTCTAAATTCTGCATTTATAAGGCTGTTGGACAATCAGACAGCTCCCGACAGCGTCCTTCTGGTTGCAGCCTGCCATTTTATATAGATTTCACCTATCACCTTTGGCAGCCCAGAGCTTCAAGGAAAGGGATTAAGATGCTGTGCCGCCACCTGATCCCGTCTCTTGCAGAATGGATTGGAATAATCCTTTTCCACATTACCAGACTCCATTATCACCATGTATAGGGAAAGGTGGCAGTGTTATTGAAAGTCATTAATGCACTGTTAATGGAAACCATGTATCCCATGCGAGGGTTTAGGAAGAATCAGTAATGAAACGGTGCAGAGAGGGCTCCACTGCAACTCCCATCACCTTACAGGGAACACTGGCATGGGGGTCTAACCTGATCTTCTTTTATATGGTTTGTTACTTTTAAGTATTAATTTTTAGTATTGAAAACAGAGGGGCAGAAGAGCAAGATAAAGTGAATAGAAGGAGAGAACAGGAAGATACAAATCCTAGGAAGTTATTTATTTAAGGTTGAGTTTCAGTTTCACTGAAAACTAAAATTTTTCAGGGGGAACAAAAATCAAATTTTTGGAGTTTTATTATGCCTCAAAGCTTATAAAAGTCTGAAGCTGAAAATACTCCAGCTAAAACCCATCAATGGCAGAGGTCACTTTAACCATTTGAAGATTTTTTTGCCTCCCTGATTTTGGGTGTTTTATTCTGGCTTGCGCTCAAAAATTCGAGGTAATCGTGTTTTCCCCCCATTGCTTTCAATCGAGTTTTTTACATTCAGATTTTCTCATAAATAAGCAAACATTCAAGTTTGTTTGAATTGTGAGTTTACTCGAGGTAGAAAAAAACTCACAAACTCAACCTTTAATAAATAACCCCCCTTATGTCCTGATATGTGAGATAGAATATCTTTCATGTCTGACAATGGGTAGCTAAGAATGCTGGGATGTGTAGCCCCCAATATCTATAGAGGTCAGTCTACACAAAAACATAGTGTCGTGCTTGTTAAGAAGACAGGGTACAGTTGAAGGGAAATGATAGGAATAAGTATTTCATTGAACACAAGGAGCAGTGGGATCCCACAGTTCTTTATTTAGATGACAGCTGTTGCTTTGGCTGCATGTATGTGAAGCTCATACAGATACTTTCCTTAGTGACTAGGGTTAATGCATTTCATTTTGTGCAAAATAAAACACCAGTTTAATTTATAGACATGCCTGGATGCAATTCCTTCCCCCTTCTCTGCTGTTATCTCATGGAAAAACAGTGGACCTCTTTACGTGCATGGTCTATGTTCTCATTTACAAACACAAGTGCAAAGCACTAGAATAAATGCAATACTGAGCATGTTTTCATGCCAATATCAAAGTCACTTGCACCTTTAACAAGCGCCTTTGCACTCCTTCAACCTACTCTGATTAATGGACTTAAGGAACCCTGGTACTACTGCTACTCTGGACCTACTGTAATTCTAGAATTCCCCATGGATGCCAAGAAAATCACACACTTATGCCGTTACTAATGCCACACACGCTGGAATTGATGCCATCCTAACTGTGGAACTGTGCTACCCAACTTGTGTATGCTAATTTGCATTCTGACTGACACATTTTTGCTCAAGTTGCAGTTGATGCTATAATAATTCTGATATTCTGTGGGTAAAGACATGGCAAATTGGTCCCTAAAAATACACTTTACATATAGCACTTAATTTGTAAATGAGCCCTGTGACCTATTTTTCAAGGAGTCTAGTGGTGCAAGATGCAAAAACAGGTGTTATAATCAGAAGTAAAGTACCATGTAATAGGCCAAGGGGAGCCCTGTACAGTACTTTCCTCCTGCTTGTTATGTGCAGGGCTCCATTAGCATTGGGCACCACTACCAAAATATATTTGTGCTGACTAAATCAAGAGCACATGGAAGGACATGCCAAAGGCAACTGATTATGTCCTCTTTACAACAGGTGAGAAGCCTCAGGGCTTGTGTAATCATTGGCAATGAGGCATAGAGGAGACCCCAACATTATTTTTTTAAATTTGGAAGGAGGGCTTTTTACCATATTATTATTAGACTTATTTATCCATATATCTTGGAATTTTAATGGGAAATGTTTAAGAAGAACTCACCAAAGATAGATAGTTTGAAGCTAGACCCAACGTGGTCATCTTAAGTTGTTGCTTTTGGTGAGGATCTGTCATTTGCCTGCAAATAGGAGGGTAAATGTATGCTACCTCTGCAAGCTTTTACTTTGCAATTGGCTGTAGTTCCAAGTATCTGGGTAAACTTTCTTTCTGTTTGATTCTAGAGGAGCGAAGGAAGATTTCACTGGCACACAAAGGTTCTTTCAAGCAGGTACAAGCCCTTGCTAAGTTTATTTTGCAGAGGTGCAACGTTTCGGGGTGAACCCCTTTATCATATATGCTTGATAAAGGGGTTCACCCCGAAACGTTGCACCTCTGCAAAATAAACTTAGCAAGGGCTTGTATCTGCTTGAAAGAACCTTTGTGTGCCAGTGAAATCTTCCTTCGTTCGTACTATTGAGGTTGCCGAGGCCTCCTTCACAGTGCACCTGGTCATCGTATCGTGGAGAGCCAGGGTGTGCAAGCGTGGTAATCCTTTACTGACTGATTCTAGAGCAGGACATAGGCCACAAATTGACTTCAGCTCACACTAGCTTAAGAGGCTGCAGCATTGTAGAGCACTGTTGAAGGTTTTCTTATGGGAAGATAAACCTCAAAAAAGTCTTCTTTTTTGGTTGTGAGAAGAGTTAATCTAAAGAAAGTTTTTAGAAAGTCTACAGGTTTGGGACAAAAGCTGTTAGTCAGGAGATTTAATGTGCAACCTTAAGCTACAACTCAACGGCCACTGTGGGAATAAGGAAAAGGCACCTTCTGGTTTTACTTCACTCTTGGTGGACCTTTATGTGCCGTTGGCGCACAGTAGGTACTTATGCCCCCTTAACAGCTTTTGGGGGTGTCAGAGGATACAAAGAACCTCAAAAAGCATTTTTTTAATGATAGCAATGCTTTTCAAGATCATTCATGTCATAGGATAGTTATGAGCTCTTTCACATGCTCATTTGGATCTAAGGAGATCTTGGCCATGCTGGGGGCCATAACAATCTCTTGGAGGGTCACATCTGAGCCACAGGCCTCAATTTGAATACTCCTTCTTTATAGTAACCCTTGAAAGAAATATATATATATGTGTGTGACCGGTGTGTAAATGGTTTTATACAAGTTGAAGAGCTCTTGGGAGCATAGATAAGAAGTGACATTCAACAGCAGAAGCAAGGTTAAGACAGACTTTTTCTTTCAGCATCCAAGTAAAGTTCTTGCCCGAGGCATGTTTTATGTTAATGTAGGGTCTTTTCCAAAAAGATGAAAATCATATGGGTGAGAATGTCACAAGATTTTTATGTCTTTTTGATGCAAGTCTTTGGCATTGAAAAATATAGATTTTTTAGCTGGTTAATTATTGAATCTAGAATATTTTGATGACTGATTATTCTTTTTTATTATTGAGGAAAGTGTGTTGGGACTAGAATAATAAGGGTCACTGAAAAAGATTTCTGAACTGCTGGGTGCCACTTTGATGCACATTCCCCAAATGTCGTGCATGAGCGGTGCCAGTCAGACAGTGCCAAGTCCTGTTACATATATTAGTATTCTGCAGGCATAAGAGTGTAATTGAAACATAATCAAAATTAGCACTGAAAGTGGCATTCAAGGGTTCTATGAATTTACTTACCAATCAAATATTCTAATTAAGTTTTTTCCCCGTTTTGCTAATAAAAAAGGCTATAGTACTCAACTCTCATTGACTTCCACCAGGATTGTCTCATGCTGTGGATACAAATTATCAAACAGCAGGTTTAATGGAGAGGCTCAAAGGATGCCAGTTGGCAATAACCCCCGACTGCAGTATATTTCCTCCCCTTGGCATCTCTTGAGTACTGGAATGGTTAGTGGTTTGATAGTACACAGTATTCTCCTTCCAAACTGTTATGTGACTGTAGGAATTACTGGCTATGTTTTTTATCAGAAGTTCTCTTCAAACAAGGAGTAATCATATTTCTACCCTAAAGATGATAATAATGTTATATTACAATTGATATGTAATAATAACGTTCCCTACTTTCCCTTTCTTGGATTATATATTATATAAAGTATATATGAAGTCACAACTGAGTCCCATGGCCTGAATCCAAAAGCTTCATTGAGGGTTAAGCACTACACACAGGGGACCTCATTTACTGAAGGTGGGCATGGAGCATATTGCAAAAATTGGAACAGGAACCATATATTTATGCAGCATCATGTCTGCATCTAGACAGTAGTGAACCATTATATTATATATATTGTATATATACATTTGTGCACCCCTATAAAGCACTTCTTTTACATGCCCAACATTTGCACACTAATCAGTTGGGGTAAAAATATCTATTTTGTAAAATGAATAGGCTTATTGTGGTTTTATTACAGTTATGGAACTCCTCCGCCAGTACTATCCTCATAATTCACACTACCAGCAGGGAGGGGAAAATGTAACTTGTTAGTGCTGAGCTATTAAGAGATGGAGGGATGTGAGGGGACTAAGACTAACTTGGTTTGGGATAAAAATTTGACGGTCGCCTATCTTCAATTCAATGAAACTTAAGAGACTTCAAAATTAGAGTTATTACTAATTATGGGGTGCTTCAGATTGGCAGGAGTAGTAGTGAAGTGTATAGTAAAAGAAAAGAAATGAGTAGGAGAAGGTAGAAGTTGGAGACAAGAGAAGAATAGGAATAAATGCTAGAAAAAAAAGTAGAGGGGATTAAGTGGCTAAGATGATATGGCAGTTTTTGGAGCAGAAGTGAAATGAGTATCAGAAGATGGCAATTCCAACAGAAGAGAGCAGGAAAAGAGGAGTTGGAGAAGTAAAGGATTAATAAATAAACTGGAGAGAAGGATGAGTGCAGCAGGACAGAAAACTAAAATACAAAAGGGATTAAGCTCATACTTCCACGGCTTTATGCAAGAGCCTTACTCAAGGAGCCATGTCCCTATGCAAAAGATCAGCTTGAAAACAAAGAGTGACCAATTATGGCTTGATCTTATGTAACAGCAGATCCTCTGCATCCTATGGATGATGTCATTGGCAGATACTTTGCAATGCTTTTCATTCGCTCTCCGATTCTCACCTCACCTTTTCTGGCGCTTTATATGTTAGCTATTTGCATTTATTGCTACCGAGCCTGGTATCAGGTATGGAGGGAAATTTATTAAAGGGCGAAGTGGCTAATGCTAGCGAAAATTCGCCAGAGTGACATCATTTTGGTAATTCTCTAGTGAACTAGACATACTCTAGCGCTACTTCGCACCCTAATGGTACTTTAACTTGGCACCGTATGCAAACTAAGCATCGCTAGTGTAACTTTGCTTTGCTTGAGGAATTTACGCTTGTGCAACTTTGCTACCTTGCGCCTCCCTGGGTACAACTTTGGATTTTAGGTGAAACTACGCCTGGCGAAGTGTGGCGAAGTGCCGCGAAGCTAGCATTTTCGGCACTTAGTGAATTTGCCCCATAGTGTTTATGTCTTTAGTCTCACTTCTTCAGTATTACATTTCATGAGAAAGATATAGAAACTGTATGTTTGTGCAGAGGAAAATATGCTCTAATTTTTGTTTTGTTTTTCCCAAGCCCTATGGAACATACTTGTATTTGCTCTTCATTTTATATAATGGGCTTATGATAACATACTTTAGTAACATGCCGTTCCATTACCCACTACCATCTGTGTTTGAAGGCATCTCCTGCTTGAATTCACATTAGCCATGCTTCATGCATTTTAGATGGCATGTCTTTCCTTGTGAATGAGTTTCCTACATGTCTTTTTTCCTGAATTGGCTTGTTTCCCTCGGCCTTTACAGAATATAGACCCAACAACTGATTTTCATGTGCATTAGCATGTAATATTAGTATTTCTCTAGATATATATATATAGAAAGACCTTCAGCTTTAATTCAGTTGGTTGAACAAAAAGATGAAACCTAAAAATGTGAGGAACTAAAGCCTTTTTTTAACACAATATATATATATATATATATATATATATATATAGTGTTAAAAAAAGGCTTTAGTTCCTCACATATATATATATATACAGAACACTGCAGCCAGTGTTGGTACTTTATACATCATGCCCTGTTATTTTAATTCTCCATGTCTTATTTCAGCAATAAAAACTGTATATGACTCTTGTAAAAACCAGCTCTGACAGGGACCAAAATTAGAATATATCAGAAACGAGTAGTTCCAGAAAGAAGGCCCCAATCAAATAGAATAACTGAGTAGTGATGAGCAAATTTTCTCGTCAGCCATGGATTTGCGGCGAAGTTGCGAATTTCACCATGTGTGAATTTTTTTCACGAAACTGTGGTGAAAATTCGGCACAGACAATTGGATACGAAAAAACACCCATTGACTTTAATGCATTTGTAAAAAAAAAAAAAAAAAAGTCACCATAAGAAAAAACTCCCATAGATTTTAATGCATTTGTAAAAAATAAGTTGCCATAAGAAAAAATACCCATTGACTTTAATGCATTTGGAGAAAAAAGTCGCCAAAATAAAAAACGCTCATTGACTTTAATGCATTAGGACAAAAAAAGTCGCCATGAGAAAAAACTCCCATAGACTTTAATGCATTTGGAGCGAGACAAAATGTGTAAAAATTTGTTGCGCATAAAAACGCCCATTGACTTTAATGTGTTTCACGAAATTTCGCTGTTTTTCAATTTTTTTTTCACAGTTTTGAGATTTGCTCATCACTAGAAATTAGTTATTTTTTCTAAAAACAAACTAATGGACAACGGGAAGCAGCTAAACAGATGGGACTCATCTACCATGTAGCCATGACTTGCTTTGCATTCAGGAGTCTGTTGATACCTTTGCTGCTTCTGCCCCTGCACCCCAGTGTCATGTGACAAGTATTGCCCTGCATTCTCATATATTGGCCCCATATTCGTCTAAAATAAAGTGGATTTCAATGTATCTCCTTGGTATATATTCCAAAACCATGTCCACCACCTCCAGAAGCCTTTCCAGCTATCACTGCTGTCCTCATGTTAGTAAAGGCTGCATAAAAACATACTTGTGCCATATAATGATTGGGAGTAAAATAAAAAACTGTTTGTATTAGGTCTGGAAACCCACTGCAACTAAACAGAAGGTTGGTTTCTTTGGGTTCAAACTATACAACTTTTAATAGATTAACCTAATGTCCCTCTGCCAAAATGTAAAAAAATAAATAAATGTGATCTTGAAGTTCTTCAAATTGTATAGATTTTCTAACAGCTATTGAGCTCAATGATAAATCCTAATATCCTCATGTATTGGTGCTGGGAAATCCTTCTTCCCTGTATAACAGTAGTATATACATTAGCATAAGGATATTATAACAGTAGGATGCACATTATATTAGACCACATCTAGCAAAAATACTTCTTCTGAGACAGAACTTTTGCTGACTTGCACAGAAAATAAGATGTTCATGTTTATAACCTAATAAACAGTGGCAGAAAAACACAAATATTTCCAGTACACGGCAAGAAATCTGACGACCCCTCTTTGTTTTGTTTCTCTGTTTTTCTCTCAATAGTCTTACATGGAAGATCATTTGAAGAACAAGAATCGCCTGGAGAAAGAGTGGGAAGCGCTGTGTGCTTATCAAGCTGAGCCCAACGCAACAAACATTGCGCACAAGGAAGAGAGCATCTCAAAGAATCGCTCTTCGACCGTTGTACCATGTAAGTAGGGTTATTTTCAGCATGAAAGTTATTGTTAACCTCCCTGATCTGATTCCAGGCTTGACCAGTAGGATAAAAGAGCAAAGAATATGGTGACCTGAAGCCATTTCTTTCTTTAAGGGGTTTCAAAGAATCACCAAAAGGGGAATTTTTTCTTTTGCTTTGTTCGATGCATGAATCAGAAATATTATTTATTCACTTTTATCCATCTTCCTAAACTTGGACTTGGAAGCCACAGAGACTGAGTAGACTCCATATGAAGTTTGTTATGTCTTAAGTACAATTCTGACATCTTATTTTTAAATAAATAGATTTTATTTATGTATATAATAAGCCAAGTTCAATTTTGTATTAGGAAACGTAAGTCCAAATTGAAAATCCGCTTCCATGTAGACACCAGTCATTTCCATGAGATAAGCCATTACTTGAGTTTTTTCCACCAACTTCCATGTTGCTCATTAAGACAAATGAATAGGACTATATTCCTGGTGCAGGGCATCCTCCTGTTTCTATAGAAGTCTCCTTGGAGATTATTCTTTGCATATAGAAGCCATTGTTTAGTTGTTACAGATTTTTTTCTTACCTCCTCCATAAGGCCTTTGTTAGACTTGTGTGGTTATCCCCTATTACAGAATTTTGGCATAGAAAGCCAATGTACAGTATCTAGGGGTTGCAATGCCTATGACAAGGTTGCTGCCTTTTTAGAAGCCTTCATATTTCTTCTGCCCGTTTGCTCTTTAAGTAACAGGGACATCATGGAGCATTGGATATGGAACCTGCACTTTCACAGCCAACAGCACAAAGTTGTTGATGGAGACCTTCCTTGATCTTTGTCCTTGATCATAGAATTTGAAATATATGTATTTTTTTTAACTTCTTAGATGACCACAGCAGAATTATACTGAAGACTGAGAACAGCCATGATAATTCAGATTACATCAATGCCAGTCCAATTGTAAGTATTTGTGTTCCTTTTTTTTTATTATTCTGTTCTGAGCCTTATCAATGAGCAGTACCTCCCTTTAGAATTTAACTTTTTGCCTGAAGTGTCCCCTTCCCTGAATGATATTATGTGCGTAACTTTTCTGAGTCTCTACTCTTTCTGCACAGCAATCTATAGTTTGACAGCTGAACCTGACAACTTTGACAACCTAAAAATCTGTATGAGCTTTAGAGAATAACACCCCCATTGCTCCACTCAATATAACCATGGGTAAGGCTCTCAGGGCTTTTATTATAAAGAATTGGTCATTAAAACGTCATTCAGGTCCACTATCCAGTAAAGTTTAATGATTTGGAAATTTAATTCCCCTTGATGGTACTTCTATGGGAAACCATCCAGTCTCTTGGCTTTGCCTGAAAAGCCAATCCTGTTTCGACATTCTGGAACAGGCTATGGTGCTATGGAGCAACTCAACTATGCCCAGTTTGCATTTTAACTCAAGGTAAAACTAAATAGAAAAATCTATAATAAAATCTATAACAGACATACTTTTCCTGTGAAGTTTGGACACTACTTCTTGGCTTGTAGTGTAACTTGAAGTTATTGAGCCCCACTCCAAATTTGTTTTAGGGGAAATTACATATTACAATTATAAATTATTTATAGACTTATTTTTGGGTTGCACATCTTTTAGGATTCTGCAGAGCCCAACAGGAGTTAAAGCATTTACCAGCTAACCCTATTTTTATGCCATATTGCTTCATAGAACATATAATGAATTGTCACTAAGGGGGTTATTTATCAAAGGTCGAATTTTAGAGTTTTTTATATACCTTGAATGAACTCACAACTTGAATGGTTTCGTATTTAAGAGAAAACCTAAATTTAAAAAAACTCGAATCACTTAAATTGATTGAGTTTTGGGCAAAACGCTCCAAAAAAAAAAGCTTGAATCATCATGAAGGCTATTAGCATCTTCAAATGGTTTAAGGGACCTCTGCCATTGACTCCTACATGACCTTGACAGGTTTTAGATGGATTTCAGATTCAAGCTATTTCCAGGGTCAGGTATAATAAATCTTGAAAAATTCAAGTTTAAAATTTTGAGTTTTTTTAACCCGAAAAATAGATTTTTGACCAAAAAAACCCTTGAAAACAGTAATTTTTGTGGAAAACACAACTCGATCTTTAATAAATCTGCCCCTAACTGTTGTGTCCAAGTAAAGGCTCCCATCTACCCAACAGCAGACTAGAACTGGAGTAAAATATAATACACATCATAGTGCACAAGGCAGGATCATGTTGGTCATCATCTCTGCTTTAGGCGGCAGAAAGCTAGACATCAGAGCCCTAAAAGATTTTGCTTAAGAATTTGAGGGCATCTTATATGAATACAAAGAGCTCTGACAATGTTTTAGAAATGAAATGCTTTCATCATTGCACTATTCAGACTCCCTATTTGATCAAAAAAAAAACAAACCACCTTATCAAATACACAACATTTATCAAGGTTCCCCGGAGATGCTGCAGACGCATTTGTTCGGTTGGAACCACATGAAAGAAATTGTGCTCGTTTGTTACATTTGCTTGGAACTCTGCTCCTCGGAACTAGAGGGAACATACTCTAAACACATACGCTAATCAAAGATACTGATGCAAAACTCCAAGGAAAATAGTTTCAGACTGTGGATCAGTTAGTTGTGGGTTTGACACCATAAACTACATGGGATGTAGGAAATAAAAAAAAATTATATTGAATTCATGAGTTGAATTTGTTGATTATGTCCCTGTTACCTAAACCCCTTGTCTCACAATCACAGGGTATGAAGTACAACTATAGTGACCAAATGCTTAAAAAATACATGAGACTGTCATCGCTTTTTTTATTTATTATAGTGATAGCGCCAACAGTTTACGCACCATCATTTATAACAGGGATCTTACAATAAACAAACAGCCAGCAATGGCATTACATAATATGTATCAAGATTTTTCTCCACCCAAGAAAGCCCTCTTATAGCCTAATAGTTGATATGGATTCCCTGATGACTACCTTACACCTAATTGACAAAACTCAGGTCTACTTATCATTAAACTCACATTAAATAAATCCAATAGGCTGGTTTTGCTTCCAGTAAGGATTAATTATATCTGAGTTGGGGTCAAGTACAAGGTTCTGTTTTAATACCACAGAGAAAAGGGTAATACGTTTTAAAAATTTTAATTATTTGATCATAATGGAGTCTATGGGAGACAGCCTTCCCATGATTCAGAGCTTTCTGGATAACGGGTTTCCAGATAATGAATCTTGTACCTGTATAAGGTTTATCCATTTTATAAAAAGAGCTTTACTCTTTGTTTAAGATGAATTCAAGTTGCTTGTTTCTCACTTGCCTTAAAATAGTTAAGCCCAGGCTACGTAATCTTTAGTGGTGCTTTACATTTCTATAAGAGTGTTGGGATTTGGTGGGCTCTACAGCTGCTGATAAATGCCCATTCCAGGCCTTCTAGTGCTAGAAACTATCATTCATCAACAGATGGAGCAGCACAGATGGGAAGTATCTGGATAATACAGTGAATAATCAATTGAAAGTCATCATCTCTACACAGTGGTAGCTGTACGGTGGTACTTAAGGGAATACTGTCAGCACTTAAATTCCCTTTTCTGTAATCCTATTTGATTTGCTACACAGGCTTAAATAGTGGTGTGTCATTGTCTCAGGTGTGTTTTTATACAATTACTGTATATATTTTTAAAGGTTTTTAGGTTTTGTTTTATTCAATGTCTCAGCCTGCTGGTTAAGTAAGTCTTGTGTTGAAGAAAGGCATACCAAGTATTGTTTACTCTCTCTCTCTACTCATCAATATTCTATCCGCTATCCGGAAACCTATTATCCAGAAAGCTCTGAATTACGGCAAGGATGTTTTATCTAAATAATCTGAATGTTTATAAATTATTTCCTTTTTCCCAGTAATAATAAAGCAGTAGCTTGAATTTGATTCCAACTGAAATATAATTAATCCTTATTGGAAGCAGAACCAGCCTATTGGGTTTATTTAATGTTTATATGATTTTCTAGTAGACTTATGGTATGGAGATCCAAATTATAGAAAGATCCCTTATCCTGAAAACACCAGGTCCCGAGCATTCTGGATAATATGTCTCATAACTATGATTAAGGGGGTTATTCATTAAAATCCAAATCTTAAAATCTGGAAAGATTCAAGTTTTTTTCACTAGAAAACTTTTAGAGGAAAAAAAAAACCTAGAATTTTTGGAGGTTTATTATACCACAATGGCCTGAATCTGAAAATCCTCAATCTAAGACTGGTTGAAGTCCTGTATAAGTCAATGGGAGAGGCACTCACCTTAATTTGAAGTTTTAGTGGTCTTGCACTTGGTTTAGGCCCAAAAATCCAACTTTTTTAGGCCCAAAAATCCAAATTTTTTAGAGGTTTTTGGGAAAAAACTCAAAAAATATTAAAAATTCTGGAGAAAACCCGAACAATTCGGGAAAAAGCCCAAAAAAATTAAGCGATTCAGGTTTTTGCTCAATTTTATTGAGTTTTTCACAAGCTGATTAAATCAAGTTTTTTTATTAATAAATAAGCTAAAATCTGGCATGACCGTTTGATTGTGTTTTTTTTTAATATAATATGAGATAAATTCAGATTTTACTAAATAACCTCTTAAATGTAAAGAATGTAAACCCTGGCCATTAGATGTCGATGATCCCTGATCCTTCAGTGATTGTTCTTGATGGCCTTTTACATGTATGCACTGCTAGAAATAAAGTAGGAAAAGAATGTAGGAATGATTGCAATCATGTGTTTTTATAATCAACAGATTTACATCTATTTTTCTGATAAGTATAGTAAAATACTCTAGACTCCAAATGGATTGACTTTAGTAGGACGTTTCTCATCATCTTGCCAGTTGAGTGTAAAAATAAAATCTAGGTAAATAGATAGGCTGTGCAAAATAAAAAAAAATTCTAATATAGTTAGTTAGCCAAAAATGTAATGTACAAAGGCTGGAGTGACTGGATGTCTAACATAATAGCCTGACCACTACTTCCTGCTTTCCAGCTCTCTAACTCTGAGTTAGTCAGTGACTATAAGGGAGGCCACATGGGACATAATTGTTCAGTGAGTTTGCAATTGATCCTCAGCATTCAGCTCAGATTTTAAAGCAACAGTTATGACCCATGTGCCCCCCGTCTAGTCACTGATTGGTTACTGTCTGGTAACCAGGGTTACCAGACATTGTAAACCAAGAGAGCTGAAAGTCAGGAAGTAGTGTTCTGGCTATTATGTGAGACATCCAGTCACTCCAGCCTTTATACATTACATTTTTGGCACTAACTATATTAGAAACATTGTTTTTATTTTGCACAGCCTATCTATTTACCCAGTTTTTATTTTTACACTGAACAATTCCTTTCAATAAATTCAGTTGACACGTTCTTATGGAGAACCCGATTTGGCGATGAAAGATCTGAAATTCTTAATTGTTTGCCATATAACAAAATGTTCCTGGAATAATTGCCATAGTATTTAGCGTTCTAAGACAGATGACACATTCCGCTGCTCGGGAATCATTATGTCAGCCACGTTCCGGAGAGCAGCTTTATGACAGCAGCTGATTAGCGCTAACAGGTGACGAGTGGCCTGCTTCTGATTTAGCAGATAGCTGAGGTCTGTGACAGCGTTGCTCAAATCAGCATTGATTCTGCGTGCCCTTGTCTGCCGCTGCATGAATATCTGGCGACTTAAGTCAAACATTCCTCATATTTATTTCTGCCGTTGAAATGACAGCATAATGGCATTTGCGCTGGGAAACATATGTCACTTGGACCAGGGGTGATGTGTTAAAGAGGTTGTTTCTTTGCTTCCGCCACTAAAAAACAGATTGCGTTGCATATTGCAGCTACTCTCAAATACCTCTAGGTACAGCTGCCTAACCGTGTTTATTGGTAGCTTTCCCTGACTTGCTGTGGATAGATTTCAAAGGAATGACGATCCCCTGTTTAGCCAGCACCCCTTTACCCAAACCAAGAGGATGCCTTCTGTCCTAAAGGAGTTAATCGGAGGCAGTATTAGGCAATGAGAAAATGGGAGGCATTATAGATAGGGTTGCCACCTGGCCGGTATTTTACTGGCCTGGCCGGTAAAAATGATGGCTGATCCCAATATTATTAATAGGGAAAAAAGATAAATATATAGGAAAGCCGGTATTTTTTTCTGAAAAAGGTGGCAACCCTAACTATAACACGGAGACAATGAAATAAATGTCTATATATCTGTAAGCTAGAGAGCTAAAGAGGCCCACTCTGAAGTCCAATTAGTGGGAGATTTGGGGTGAGTGCTTATTTGTGCCCTGGGTATCCCTGGAATTGTAGCAGTGTCACTGTTACCCCAATGTTTCTATATATCTGTAACCTTGTTAAGAGTGAAGGGGGCCCAGTCTGAAGGCCAGTTAGAGGGAGATTTTGGGTGAGTGCTTATTTGTGTCCTGGGTACCCCTGGAACTATAGCAGGGTGACTGTTACCCCAATGTTTCTATATATCTGTAACCTTGTTATGAGCTAAGGGGGCCCAGCCTGAAGGCCAGTTAGGGGGAGATTTGGGGTGAGTGCTTATTTGTGCCCTGGGTACCCCTGGAATTGTAGCAGTGTCACTGTTACCCCAATGTTTCTATATATTTGTAACCTTGTTATGAGTGAAGGAGGCCCAGCCTGAAGCCCAGTTAGGGTGAGATTTGTAGTCAGTGCTTATTTGTGCCCTGGGTACCCCTGGAACTATAGCAGGGTGACTGTTTCCCCAATGTTTCTATATATCTGTAACCTTTTGAGCTAAAGGGACCCAGCCTGAAGGCCAGTTAGGGGGAAATTTGGGGTGAGTGCTTATTTGTGCCCTGGGTACCCCTGGAACTATAGCAGGGTGACTGTTACCCCTGGTATAATACGCCACACATCGGCAGGTTTCGCCATGTAAACAACAGTGTAAAAACATCGTAATTCGTAAAATATTTACGTGTCTTTTCTTAGAGTGACTTCTGCCAGATGTAAAATAATGTAAAATAACAGCGGCAAATCTGGTGTTCAGTAGGCGTAAAATTGTCAAATTTGCCATTTATTTTACACAGCTTTTTACACCATTTTTTCAGCAAATTTAATTTTACACAGCGTAATAAATATGCCCCTGAGTGTTACCCAGCTGTCAGAGCTGTCTTTAGGGTAGTGCAAATACCTAGACCCTATACATAGACCTTCTAAATAGGGACAATTGGTATATGGACAAATGTATCCTTTACCCTGAATGACTGCAGACGTATCCCGAGCCAGAATATAATACATAAATACCATTTCATCTTACTGCAGTATTAGGCAATTGGAGAGAAACTCTGCATGCAGAACCCCAGCTGTGAATGTAGGTATTTTGTGTGCGGATGATTACTTTGAAAAAAGCAATTTTCCATCCACAACGTTGCATATATATATGTAGTTCTGTGATATATGCTTAAAGTGCATATTCAGTATGGCTATGGTATGGGACCTGTTATCCAGAATGCTTGGGACGTGGGGTTTTCTAGATAAGGGGTCTTTCCATACTTTAAGGGGCAGATTTATCAGGGGTCGAATTTCCATAAACTCCTATGAACTACCATGAACTCGAAGTTCAAAAAAAAAATGACCAATCGAAATTTTTCAAAAAAATCTAATTTTTCAAATTCTGTTGAATGGGATCAACTCGCAAACTCGAATTGAATTCGAATCGATTCTTGATTTTCTGGAGGGCTCCAAACAACTCCAAATTGATTTCAGGACGTCCCCCATAGGCTAAAACAGCAATTCGGCAGGATTAAGGCGGTGAATAGTTGAATTCTAATTCTTAAAGGACCAGTACATGATAAATTTCGAAAATTCTAATTCAATATTTTTTTAAGCTCGAATTTTAACTATTCCCCAGTCGAATTACACTAAAATAAACTAGAAAATTTTATTTTTTTAATTCAAATTTTCACTTTCGAACCTTAATAAATCTGCCCCTAAGTCTTCCAAAATATAATTTAAACATTAAATAAACCCAATAATGTTTTGATTACAATGAGGATTTATTATTTCTTACGATCAAGTACAAGATACTGTTTTATTATTACAGAGAAAAAGGAAATTTAAAAAAATAGAATTATTTGCTTAAAATAGAGCCTATGGGAGATGGCCTTCAGGAGCTTTCTGAATAATGGATTTCCAATTAACAGATCCCATATTGTACTGTAAACTGCTTGAGCTCAGCTCAGGTAAACATATTGTTCACTGTCACTGTCACAAAAAGTACAGGGTTTCCTTGCACCTCTACAATTGCGCCTTGAACCTTATTCACATTAATAAGAACCATCACTGGTAGTAGCCAGTTAGAAAATAAGCAGCTATTTTTGCTATCTAGTTACTATCTGCTATGTGGCTCATTGATTCAAGGAGTGTAGTAGAGTTTGTCTTGCAGTTATAATTACCCTATTGTCTTGGATGTTTTGGATTATTACTTGCTCACCTTGTCTTTGCCTTAGCCTGACCCATATATATTGCTTTTCCAGCTACATTTGAGCCATTATTTTTTATTGTAATTGATTTATTACTAGTGTTCTTTCATTTTAAAATGTAATAAAAACCGGATTTAAAGGAAACTTCATAACGTACTGCTGTTTTTATGCTCTTCAGATGGATCATGATCCCAGGAACCCAGCCTACATTGCAACCCAAGGACCTCTTCCTGCAACTGTTGCTGATTTCTGGCAGGTAAAACTCATTCACAATTGAAGTCATTTGGTCCTTATCTTGGGGGGATGTAATAATAAGGTTAAACACGCTATAATTTGTTAGCTGCAAACAAATTGTCCTTTGTGCTTATGTCTGTGAAGGTTTTCATTCATTCAGGTCATGGTATATTTAGCAGAAGTAAATCCAGGCCAACAGGTCTTGATGAGTAATCATTGAAGATGTTTTACTACTTATCCAAGTAGCTTCTTCGAGAAGCTTCTTGTCTTCTTCAAGAAACCTCACAAGCATTCACAACCTCATTGAGTTCAATAGTCACCTCTCTTGATAGTTAAAGGACCAGTAACATAAATTTTTTTTAAAAAAAAAACAACTTTGTTTGTACTTAACAAAAAAATAACAAGAAACTTTTAACTTTAAATTCGCAAAGTCTTTATTAAGAAATAACTTACTGATTCTCTGCTTGCACTCCTCTTCCAAAACGGAGACAGAGCGATGATCCATCATGCGGCGCTCGATTTCTCCTCCCAGGCTATCTCCTATAGAAGGCAGGGAGAAGAAATCGAGCGCCGCATGATGGATTGTCGCCCTGTCGCCGTTTCTGAAGATGAGTGCAAGCAGAGAATCTGTAAATTATTTCTTAATAAAGACTTTGCGAATTAAAAGTTAAATGTGTCTTAGTGGGGTTTTTTCGTTATGTAGAAACTATTTTTTTTTATGTTACTGGTCTTTTAAGTTGTACCATTGTGATTGGGTTTATTGGCCCATACCAGTCAGGTAAACTGAAAAAGCTGCTCGGATGAGTAGTGAAACATCTTATATGGGTCTGAACTGGGCTAGCAGATTACTAGATAATCCCCTCCTGGGCCTCAGGTTAGTAGAAGTTCCATTGGCCCAATCTTATTTCCACTGTATAGAAAAACCAATACCAATGGCACTATCTACTGTATATGTAATTTTTGTGATGGTGGGCCCAGGGTGTCTTTGCATATTTTAGGGGCCTGGAAGACCCAGTCCAGCCAGTTTGAAAGGCATCTCTCCATTCTTGTATACTTGTCTATAGTGAAGGGCGCATTTATTTGGCAGGCATGGATTTGCAGCGAATTTCCACATTCCACCGCCTGTGAACTGTTTCGTGAAACTGTTTTGTGAAACTGCTGCAAAAATCCACTAGCGAAAAAATTTGCTGTGACAAAAAAGTTGCTTGTGTAAAAATGATCGTTCGTCAAAATTATTTCGACACCCATTGACTTCAATGCGTTTCGCAAATGTCTTGCCGTTTTGCAAATCTTTCGGCAACACGAAATGGGACAGATTCACCCATCACTAGGGATTGTGTTGAATGACACTAACAAGAGAATAAAGTCATTAAAGTCCTTATGAAGTTGTCTTCTGCTTAAACTAAGCAATAAATCTAGGGATGTCCCCAAACCGTTTGACAGAAACAAGAACAGCAGCCACATCCTCACTATAACCAAATGTTTCTTTAACCATCTTTCCTGCAGCCTGAGAACCTTGGATAAATTATTCCTGTTCTACACCGGAATTAGAGTGCAGAAGTCTTATTTGGGTCAGTTGGTCAATGAATACAAGGGCAGTATGGTGACATACAACTTTGCACAGCAGTGACAGAGATATACCCAGTTCTGTGTTGTCTAAAATCTACAAGTGGTTATTGCCCATCATAGTGTATTAATAAAAATGTATAACGTCCTCATATTACCCACCTGCCTGTTATTTAACAACCCCCACACAACAATCACAGCATTTTCAATCACAACTTTGATATATTTCTCTCTGTGTAGTGTCAGTCGTGTAATGAAATACCCAGTAATTGGAACAGAGTGGGAGGAATGCGGCGTGTTCTTGAGAAATACTGGTTCTTTCCGTCTTGTTAGGCTGCAGAAAAAGTTGCTGCATACAGGTATGAGAAGCAGGCAAAACCAGGGCGACTTGCTTCATTGGACTTATTCATTCATGTTGAATAAGGGGGTATACTTTCCCTATAGTGGGCACTTGGTCTGCTTGGCCGTTCATGGCGTACCACTGCTCCATCCTCTCTGACATTTAATGGTGTGTTAGTGCACGCTGTTTATGGTGAGCCACCACTTTCTGTCTCTCTGGCTGTTTATGATGAGCCTTTCTGGTGAATCACCAATTTCCGTCTCTCTGGCCATTTATGGTGAGTCACTAAGGATGAGTGAGATATTTTGCCACGTTGTGAAAAAAACACCCATAGATTTTAATGCATGGAGAAAAAATGTTTGAAAAGTGTTGCGTGACAAACTCCCCAATGTTTTTGGTGAATTTTTTGCCATTTCGTGAATTATCGTTGAAGTGAAAACGGGTCTGATTCACACATTCCTATGAGCCACCACTTTCCATATCTGTGACCATTTATGGTGAGCCACCACTTGGGGTCTCTCTGACAGTTTATGGTGACTCGCTACATTTGTTTTCAGTTGTTGGTATGTGACTATGCACACACACAGCACTGTTTCTTAGAGAGAATATAATATGGGGTTGCTCTTGCAGACAGTTGATGATCTGTGGTTGCCTGGTGTTTTTCACTTTCAAATGTTGCTTTTAGCATCTTATAATGTTGGATTGCTTCCTCTCTTATCAGTCAATGTGTTCCCAGTGTCACTAAAAATTCATGTCCTTATGGCTGCAGATATCCCTGGCATTGCATGGTGTGTATTTTGCGGCTCACAAAATAAAACATAATTAGTGGACGATACTAGGCTTAATCAATAAATGTTATGTATACACTATATTTGTCTTGTCTTTAAGTAATAGAATAGCACTATTCATTATTGTGCTGGTTAACTCATTTTCCAGACACAAGTGTGAAGAATTACAATTTTTTTCTGAAGCCGGTTATCTAAGGGGTTATATATGATTGGAATGTAATCACATTAGGTCATTTGACAGATGCAACCACACATGTGGTGGAATGTGATATTGTGTGGTGTTTAGTGACTTGTTTGCTCAAAAGAGGACCAAGCTATTCATATATTTGTTTATGGTAGTCAGTGGGCAAGTTGGGAGGTAGCCTTTGGGCATGAGTAGTGAGGATGATTTTGATTGGCTACATCTGAGGTCTGCTCAAGCAGCCATACAGTCTATCAAGGAATTGGGTTATGGGCATCTAGTAAAAAATGGAGCTTTATGTATCTTCAGTATCTTTTATAGAAAGTGACATGTGAAGGTTCATAACTACTTTGGCAACTGCCTCTTGCTTCAATGCTAGAGCACAAAATATCCTTTTGTAGTTTGTAGAGTGAGCAAATCCCTGTTACTCTAGAGAACTTTTAAGTAGAATATGAAAGAGTAATGCGTATATAGTACAAATACAACCCCTGCAGGACCTTCTCTATGCTCTGTGCTGTCCTTTCCTCCTAACCCTCACCCTTACCCTTCTCACTTCCTACTAAAGAACACAGCAAACCTCAGAACTTTGATGGAAATGCCACAACTCTTTATTGACAAGTGAATGAGCTAATTTACATGAAACATTAGATTGCCTGACTATTTAATACTGTACTGTACTGTGCCAGCCACCCAACTCAGCCATTGTGGATGGGGGCATGGGGCAAGAAACCAGAAACCATCTATCCCAGGATCCAGACCCACAGAGAGTCGAATAACCACAGATATCTACCCAGGCCAAATCCTGTCCTGCGCAAGCATTCTGGTAGCTGTGATATTCCGTCAAAACTACTTGACTATTGCAGCCTACTATGGATGGGCAGTTGGGATGGCTGGCTCTGGAAGTGATACAATCCCGCTCTACACTGACTTAAAACCAACCTTAGGACCTCCCTTGTTCCTCACCCAGTCAAGCCCCCCCCCCACACCCCAAGACTACACCTGGTCCAATAAAACATAGGAGATAAGGAAACCATTATATTAACTGACTCTGTATTTAAGTTAACTACTTTTATTATATCTGAGATTTGTATTTGGTATTTTTAGAATAGATCAAATTTTAGTATGAGGCTCCAAAAGCTAGTTAAAAAAGTTAATGCAAATCATAATAAGCATATTGCATCAGTGTCAGGACAGAGATATTCTGTTTATCCATAAACTTACAGCCTTGCACTGAAAGTATTTATATTCAGCGGCTAATTGTGAAGCAGCCATGCAAAGCGAGATAATCCTATTTATTCATCGGTTTTCATTTCAGTAACGTGCTTTGGGTAATAGGCCTGGTGCCAGTGGTCCATGATGATTGATTTAATACAAACCAGTCTCAGTCTGTGCTCCATCAACTGATGCAGCATATGGTACAGCAAGTCAGCATGTGCTTCAAGTCATCGTGTAGTTTGTGCCATGCAGTGAGCTGCCAGAGCTCCTCACATTAGGAACAATGAGATCTATCAAAGTGTGTGATGCTCGCTCTGCAGCTTGGGATAGTGCCGAGGGATTCATTTCAATCTATAGCTTTATAACGGTCTATCTGTATATGTCTGTCTTTCTATCAATTATATTTCTACAGTGGAACCTCAATTTTACATCCCCTGATTTTAAGTTTTCCCTCATTTTACATTTTTGTTTTGTGGTTCCCACCTATATATTTTGTATAATACATTTTCCCTGATTTTACATTGTCCTGTATTTGACACCATTTTTTCTTGTCCCCTGAAAAACGTAAAATGGGGGTTCAACTGTATTTGTCTTTCTGTCTGTCTTCTTGCTCTTGACCCCCCAATGCCTATCTACAGTATCATCTATCCATCTATTGACCTATCTAATCTATCTATCTATTGATCTATCATCTATCTATGTATCTGTATCCATCTATCCATATCTATCTACCTATCTATATATCTCTCTAGCTATCTATCAATTATATATCTCTCATCTACATACTAATCTATCATCTATATATCTGCCTTTCTGTTATCTATGATCTATCTGTCTATCTTGGCATGGGGGCTCTATCTATCTATCTATCTATCTATCTATCTATCTATCTATCTATCTATCTATCTATCTATCTATCTATCTATCTATCTATCTATCTATCTATCATCTATCTAAAGTCCATTTATGTCTTCTTGTTATAGCTGTCTTTTATATCTTTCCTCCAGCCAAACAATTTTTCTATCAAATATCTATCAATCATATCTGTTTGTTGTTTTCTCTGTCTCTTCTAGCTCACCCGCCCATATTTGTCTTTCCATCGATTTTCTGTCTATCATCTGTCAATCATATATCTGTCTACTGTTCTATATATCGGTCTTCTCCTTTATCTCGCCAATATCTAATTGGCCTAATTTGTAGCTTTTTTGGAGTTATGGTATAGTCCAAGTGTTGCAGCCAAACATCAAAGATATTTGACCTTTTTCACTTAATTTTACCTTGTTCCATAGGAAAAAACAACCATGGTCCAAACATGTCTAAAAAAGTATTACTTCTCCATTACATATGGAAATATATTATACATATTATATATTTTAAATGCTGATATCGCTGGCTGATACTTATTATTGTTCATGTACAATATGACCCACACCCTCAGCGTATCTAAGTATAACAGAAATATGGCATGCTGGGAATGTCCAGGCCCACCCACTGATGTCTAGATCTATGAATTACAAACAAAGCAGGCTGGGAACATGCAGACTGGGCCATTTAAATCTAGAGATTTAGAATACAAAGGGACGGGCCCACCGTGTGTCCTGCTGGCCCAGTCAGACCCTGCAGGCTAACCTTTTTTGATCTAGAGATGTACACCAGATATATGGAATTATGGGACGGTGCAGTATGGCCTGTTTATATTTACAGTATCCAGTAAAATTAAGTCTAAAGCAACTGCACTTTCTGAGGATTCTTGAAAACTTTTGACCACTTATTTCGCCACTTATAGCCACTCGTGTAAGTGGTGAAACGTTTTCAGGAATTATCAGAAAGTCCATTTGCTTTAGACTTAATTCTACTAGATGCTCTTTATCATGACCTGGATGAATAAAAATCTTCATAGACAACCTGCTTATATATACACTTTAAGTACACAGCTGTTCTTAGAGAGTGCAAAAATGAGCATCTACCCCATGGCCTGCTTCATGGGGGGTCCTCACAGACCAGCAGCCTCGCTCAGATGGAAATAAAGAAGCTCTAGAACGGCAATAGCAGTGAAAGACTTTTACACAGTGGCTTTTGGACTTCTGCTAGATTCTCTGCTGGAGTCTCGTCAGAACAACTTTTTGAAGGATCTCAACATTGAATATCTTTGATATAAAGTGTTGCAGTTGCCCTGCTGTCACCAACTTGTTCTACTATATTTACTTTCACCTATTTTTTACAGCACTTTATTATGTATTGGGCCATTGTACAATGGCCCCAATTGGGACCCTCACCTCAAAACATCTCCAAATGTACAACACATTTTGACCCGGTAAAAATGCCATATCGTTCTTGTATTCAGCAACCTAAATGAACTGTTTAATTCAGAAAGCTGATTCTCAGAAAACATTTTTAGCTAACTTCATAATTTTGGCTGTTTCAAAAATATCATCAATAGGCATTACGTATTGTGTGGAATTTGCCACTTTGTCATTCTGACTTTTCATGCGGGGAAAAAAATATTTAAATGTAATACTTTATAAATGCTAGGCGCTGCTTGGGTACTTAGGGATTTGGAAGCAGCTGCAGAGCGAAAGTGTCTAATGAAAATGAAATTTAAATTTGCTGCGAATGGAATGAATTTTGATTGTGTGTCTGAGTGCAGTAATTATACGTGTCACACAGTAATTAAGCGGTTGCAATGTGACCACGGTGTGTCTTCCTTTGTCTGCAGATGGTCTGGGAGAACGGCTGCGTGGTAATTGTTATGCTGACATCCCTCACGGAGAATGGAGTGAAGCAGTGCTATCACTACTGGCCAGACGAAGGGTCCAATCTCTACCACATCTATGAGGTAACTGCAAAGGAAAACTAACTGCAACTGAAAATTAGCTGCCTGTCTATGCGTGATGTCCAAGTCATTTCCCATTCAACCAGGCAAAGGGTACTTTCTCAATAGGCAGGTGTCCAAAATGGTTGCACATCATTGGCTTGGATATAAGCTGCCCTATCAGGAATGGCTCTTATTTTGATTTGGTTTGTAAGCTTTAGTTCAGTGATCCCCAACCAGTGGCTCGTGAGCAACATGTTACTCTCCGACCCCTTGGATGTTGCTCCCAGTGGCCTCAAAGCAGGTGCTTATTTACAATACAGGCTTGGAGGAAAGTTTAAGTTGTATAAAAACCAGATGTCTCCTGTAGGCTGCCAGTCCACATAGGGGCTACCAAATAGCCAATCACAGCCTTTATTTGGCACCCAAGAACATTTTTCATGCTTGCGTCGCTCCCCAAATCTTTTTGAGTTTCAATGTGAAAAAAAAGGTTGGTGACCCATGTTATAGTTATAGGAAGGGCATGTACAGGTATGGGATCCATTTCCTGGAAACCCATTATCCAGAAAGCTACCAATTACAGAAAGGTCATCTCCCATAGACTCCATTTTATGCAAATAATCCAAATGTTTTAAAAATAATTCCTTTTTCTCTGTAATAATAAAACAGTACTGTGTACTTGATCCCAACTAAGATATAATTAATCCTTATTGGAAGCAAACCCAGCCTATTGGGTTTATTTAATGTTTACATGATCTGTAAAACCTCAGTCATTCTGAATAACAGGTCCCATACCTAACCCAATAGGCCAGTTAGCTATTCGCAAAGAAGAAATGGCACACCATGACCCCTTCTAGGGCACATTTCATGTAACACATGTGGACCCTGGAAATTATATGATGGTGGCAATTATGTTGTGTTAAGTGGAGTCCTGCCCTTCGGGTATGGAACTCGAGGGCGTGATTTTCCACTTGCAATCACCTCTTTACCTAATGCATGATTAGACAGTTCTTGCAGTCGAGTTATGTACAATGTATATACAAGGAGTGAATACTATTCTTGGTACAGTTGGTTGCACCTCTATATAACTATTCTTGCCAGCCAATCAGAATGTAAAATGATTTGTACTGCATTGACCATTTGCTGGCTACTTCACATAGGAGTCCATTGCTTTCTAGGAGCATGCAGCACACCACAGGAAAAAATGAATCCTATTCCTAGTGCCTAATCACCATGTGTCATATAAAATCAGATTTCATCCTCTAAAAAAATACAGAATATTTTGCCTAATTTTGATCTGATTAGCTATCAGCAAAGAGCTCACAGAACGATCCATATACTGCAACTATGTGATTCAAGCCACGTGTGTAAAAATGTCTCACCTAATAATCCTAATCGCCTGAGGCAAAGACCTTGTTACTACTTAATGTGTTATAAATAAGAAAGATCTTCTATTTTCCCATTACTATTTTGGTTTCTTTTGCATCTCATTTGCAACCACGTTGGCTTGTCTTCTTTCTTTTCACCCCTTTCTCTGCCAGTGGGACCAAGAACACTGGTGGTTTGATATTTGGCTTACTAGATATTTGCAGGTATATGAATGAACAATATCTTGCACAGCAGATCCTTACAAAATGTAGGCCATGCTATACAATATTATTGATGACTCACTTATTAACATTGAACAAAAAAGTGTTATTAAACATGTGAAGAATTCAGATAAAACAGTTCTTTCGATGCTTTTATAAACCATGAGCTAAGAATGAATTAATTTTGCTTTTTTTGTTGCAGTTACTTCAGAATATATAACATTAATCCCAAGTGCTGATTTCATTTTTATCACTCGTAAACTCACTTTCATGCCATATTGCAGGGGTCTGATGTATTTTCATTGATGTTACCATTTCACGCTTAGTGGGGTACCTCATTAAGGCTCTGAATGCCAGAATACTTCACAATAGGTAGTATTTCTGTTGTTCTAATTCTATGGGGCCTATGGAATAATGTAGTCAAAGTGCCCAGTAACCCATAGCAACCAATCAGATGTTTTCACTACTATAACTGATTTAAGCCAACTGCCAGTTGGTTGCTCTGAGTTACTGAACTGCTGCAAAATTCCCTCATGTTATTACATCATCCACAAAGAATTCGAAAAATTGTTGGTCCAATTATTTCCAACACTGGGACAAACAATTCAGTCGCAGAGTATTCTGGCGCTCGGAGCTGTAAAGGGTTCCCCCCACTAAGCGTGACATGATAACATTGGCAACAAGACACAATATTCCTGCAAAATAGCACAACAGTGAGATCATATTTCATTGCTTTCAACTACATGACCCTGTAGGGTTGCCTTTTAGGTGTAGATAATAATTAAAATTTTAAATTTGGAGACTTAGACAGAACAATGGGTCTTGGTTCATACCATGTGGGATGAACCATTTTGTATTGTTATAGTTCACCATCCAACAATACAGTATATATAATATTTTATGTAGGATAGACTCATATTGCTTGATTTAGGATATAAAACAGTGGATCCCAAACAGTGGGTCTGGTCTTTCTGGGAGTGCTCAGGGTACAGGGTGAGAATGTGGGAGAATGGTGAATTGCTCTCCTAGATAAACCTGAAATCCCAACTTGAAGGTAAATTAGGGTGAGATTTGGGCTGAATACATATTTAATGTCCTAGATATTACTATTGAATGACTAATACACCAATATTTTCCTATACCTGTCCTAATTTCAAAAGCAAAAGAAGATGCTGACCAAACAGAGCCCTGGCCAAAGGTTTGACAAACTGGAAAAGTCTAATAACTAGGTTTCAACTTTGATGATGTTTCTTCTTTAATCAGTTCTGTGAGTACAGCCGGTAGAGGCTGCAAAATCATATTAGAAAATAATAACTAGCTGGAACTCCCACATTTGCATTAGTGCCTGTCGTTTGTCATGGCTTTATGCGTAAAGTTTTTTTTTTTTATTAACATTTAGCTGCTACCACGGTGCCAGGTGCAGAATGCTCTAGAGATGCCCGATTCTTGTAAAATAATTTGAAACAGATGTTTTCAAATGTACTTAAGTTGTGTCTTCTATCTTTGTGCCCTCTCTAGGTAAATCTGGTCTCTGAGCATATCTGGTGTGAGGATTTTCTAGTGAGGAGTTTCTACTTGAAAAATTTGCAGACCAATGAGACGCGTACCGTCACGCAGTTTAATTTCCTCAACTGGAATGACCAGGGCGTGCCAGCTTCGACAAGGTCACTTCTAGATTTCCGCAGGTATGATATTAATCCCCTCAAAGCTAAATGCACAGCCATATTTCTTGAGAAACACTGAATGACTGCTATACTTTGTAGACCCAGCTAGAATGTTCTTGATGCCTTTTTAAGAATTTTTTAGCTGAATAATAATAACCATGTCCACAATGTAAGGCTCATACAGAATTTGGAGTTTGGAGTTAGAAACTTGACTGGCCTGCAAAACTAAACTGACATCAACTCAACTGAAAACTCTGTGGGATGAAGTAGAACACCTATTATGAGCCAGGCCTGATCCCCAACATCAATGTCCTACCTATTGCATATAAACAGAAGCAAATCACCTCCACGCAGGCCAGGATGGTGCTCGGAGCGATTCTTTTACTAAAGTCGCCCGAAGTTTCCTCGTCGTCGGGAAGACAGTTCGGGGAGATTAGTCGCCCGGGGAAGAGGTGATTTGTCGCCGGGGAATCTCCCCAAATCTCCACGTGTGTCTCTGCCCTTAAGTGTAACAAATTATCTTCCAAGGTGGAGCAATTACAGCATATTACAGCTATAGTTTTCGTCTAAAAAAAATGTTGTTTCATGCTGTATACTGAAAAATCCATTTCATTGTATTCCGAAAGCCTTAAAATAGATTTTATTGTTCAAAATAAAAAAGTCCTGTTGTGTAATTTGCCGAAGTTACATCGACAAGAACAAAACTCCTCCATATGTAAGGCACATACTTTTGAAAGGGTACATAAAAGCACATAATTATGGTGTAGAACAGTACTTGACATGTAATCAGCAGCAGTTACTGCATTGTGCGAGGCTTTTATACTCTGATTCTGCTCATCATATCACAGAAATAATAGGGGTTACAGAGAGAGAACGGCGACCTTTTATTTCTCGGGGGTTTGTAATTTTGTGAAATTGTAAAAGGCGTTTTGAAACGATGTGACATATTGGTTAAGGAACTGTTCTCCCATTGCTCAAGGTCATCACTTTAAATCCTGCCTCTGTCACGGACACTCAGTGTGGTCCTGGCCAGATCCATTTGTCTGCTTGTGTCTAAGGTTGACTGCCTATGACTGCATTCTTACAATAACATTAATCCTTTTTTTTTCCACTTTCCTCTTTGGAGTCTGCTTGATAGTTGCATTGAAATTGTATTCCAATGGTCCCAAGATTAGATGCTTTGTATGTGCAAATCATAATTATACACATT
This sequence comes from Xenopus laevis, assembly GCF_017654675.1. NCBI lineage: Eukaryota > Metazoa > Chordata > Amphibia > Anura > Pipidae > Xenopus > Xenopus laevis. Next base: position 16,453,794 of record NC_054381.1, on the reverse strand, counting down.
AACCATAAATTTCTAAAGATGGACAGGGAATGCTATTGACTGTTAGATTCATGCTAAAACCCTCTTATTATCCTTATTTATGAAATATTCCACTTTACAGAGATTATACATCATTCCCTGCCCCGATGAACCTTACATTTAAAGTCTCTGTCACATACTGTGGTCTTTTGTATGAGTGTGGTAGGAAACCAATACCCAGATGAATCCCAAACCGACATGGCGTGGACATAAGAACTCACTGCAGATAGTGCCCTGGCCGGAAACTGAGCCTAGGACACTTAAGTCCTCTACCACTATGCTGCCCATATAATAACCAAATAACCCTTCTGCTATGCTATTTACTTCACCAGTTTTTATTTTCATGTGGTTGGTTCATCTTTGGTTTCTTTGCAGTTAGAATGCACCTCTAATTTTTAGAATAAGATGTTATACTGATACCTTATATACAACATATACTTATTAAAGATCAAACCAGGGGGTCCAGAATTTATTTTCACCAACAAAATGGCAAACATTATTCACCTTTAATGGGTGTGAGTGCTCTGTGCAGCTTAGCACAGCACTGGGCACTAACAGGGACAGGAAGTGATCAACACATTTATAGGACGATATCTAAATTTGTTTAAATGTGTTCAACTGCAATTCAAAATTTTTATTTTCATTGGGGTGTTAGTACTCCCAGACACTCATCCCCAAGGCGAATGGCAAGCTTTTTTACTGCTTGATAAAAAAAATTCTAGACCTAAGCAAGCTCAGAGAATCCGCTGCTCATTTCTGTAACACAAATAAATCACATGTAAGCAAACCACATGTTCCCATGTCATCTGATCTCTATGTATTTGTATGCATGTCTTTATATCATCTAAGCAACAGCAACAAATGACTCTTCTTGAGTCGGACCTGGACCATGGGTTATGGTTTAGACATTTGAATTGATCTTGAATGTAATTTTAGTGACTATTGTTTATTTGTATTATTTTATTGTTTTATACTTCAACATATTCATGTTCATGTTTCCAGTATATTTTGCAAAGATAGACCTTATGGCGAAGGGGTGATTTTTCACCTGTGGTCACTCTGCTCTTATTGAACTACTACTTCCAGAATTCCTTGAGCGCTGTTGGCTGGAGTTCCATAGATCCACATATTAGAAGGTCCTTACTATAAAGTATAGATTGTAACTAAGCATGTCATATAAAGAGAAGGAGGACATTGTTTCCACTAAGAATATGCATTTTATCTACACTATGTGGCACAAAGTATCCAGACACTTGCTTGTTTAAAATCTCGTTACCAAACCAAGGGGATTAATTATTGGTGCTGTACCAGCCTCTACTCTTCTCTACTCTTCTAGGGAGGCTTTCTATTAACTGTTGGAATATTGTTGGTGGGGTTTCCTTCCATTCAGCACTAGTGATGTTGGATACTGAAGTTGGTCACAGTTTTCCAATTCATCCCACAAGCGTTCAGTTGGGTTAGGGTTTTGTGGGTTGGATTCTTCTACTTCCATTTCTACAAACCAAGGCTGTACTGATCTCATATTGTTCAGGGGGGCATTGTGGTGCTCAAAGAGGAAAGAGCCTTCCCTAAACCATTGCCACAAAGTAGAAAGGAATATTCAAGAGGGTTATTGTGCACTGTAGCCTAAAGGTTTGCTTCCCAGGGGCTCTAGCCCAAACCATGGGAAACAAGCCCAAAGCTCAACCAAAGTTTATTGTGTGCACTATGCATTCAGGCAGATTATGTTTTCCTAACATTTACCAAACACAGAATATTATTTTAGACTAGCAGATGGTGAAACACCATTTAGTACTCTGGAGGATGTATTTACATTGTTCTGGAGTCAAAATGGGGTGACCTTTATTCTTCTCTAACCGATGCTTGTATTATACATGGTGATGTTAGGTTTGTGTGCTTCTGATCACCTATAAAACCCTCATGCTTCCTACAAATAGTTTGAGACAGTTTGGAACTCACTAGTGGGTGCTCCAAATGAAGATATGTGTCCAGATACTTTAGGCCATATAGGGGCTTTTTATTATGCTGAATAAAACAAAATATGGACCATGTGTCTCTGCCCTTATGGTCTAAGGCAGTTACCCCCCATATGTAATGAAAGGTACTAAGTATGCTCAGGAGACTAATAAGATGTTGGTTTTCAAACAGATGAACAGTAAACGCCTTCTGCTGATTGGTTGCTATGGGTTACTACAAATGTCCTCCTTCTGGAAGTACCTTTTGAGGGTTCTTTCTAAATTTAAATTTAAATATTCCATCCAGAATACCTCTGAGGATGTTGGTTGCCGTGATTCATCTTTTATGATTTTTTTTCCCTTTAGGTACACATCTATAGTAACCATATTTGTCCAAATATCACACGGTAGTATATACAGTACAGATACAATAAAAAGAGTCATCAATAAACCTCAGAAAAAAGGTCACAATGAAGTTTGAAGAGTAATCTATACGTGGCTTTGAGAGTATCAGTAACGAGTGCCCCTACGTGTGTGCAGCCCACTAAGATCGCCTTACCACCACGGGGCGAATTTGATCTCTCTCTCGCTGTACGCATTGGCATTTACTAACACTGCTCACTTGTAAATCGTTTAAATTCTTATTTTTGCCAGCTAATTAGCAGTTGCCAGTGTCATTTTTGTGACGTTGCAGCTAGTAATATGAGCCCAGTTGCATAGTCACAAAAGTGATTATTGGAAACTGTCACACCTCTGCGGGGGACAGTATGGGATTGGCCCCCTTTTCTGTGCCTCTAACGACCTCTGACCTTTGCTTGCTGATGGTTTTTGCATTAGGAGTCTCTTTATTCCCTCACTGAACCAAGGGGTTTGGGTTTGTATCACTATTTATACTGTCTCTGCCGTGCCTACACATTAATAAAACATATATGCTTCTTTCAACTGCTTGCTCCTTCTCATAATTTGTACCTTAATCAACAGAATATTTGCACCCATACTCGGGAATTCCTCTATCTTTGTCAAGGTTTAACCCCTTGGCTGATAAATTGCTGCAAATCTTTAACCACCTGTCTGGCTCCAAAATGGTTATTTAATATAAGGTATTATGCAATTAAATGCTGCTGGGCTTGTTTGTTTTGCTTTCACAGTTTTATTTAGAATGGAAGAAGTTTGTACATAGCCGTATTCCTGATTTTGATTATTTGCTTGTTTATAATACTGTTTCTTTTGCCCCTGCCTTGGTGTTTTTTAAGATAGAAACCTAAAGGGATACTGTCAGGACTAATTGTTTCTATTCATTTCACTTGGGCTACCTGGAAGTCTTCATACATTAAATAAAGGCAATTTTGTGCTGCTAAAGTCAATTATGAAAAAAAGATATGGGCTAAACCTTCAGTACTATTATAATGTAAGTACCAGTACCTTGGTTCTATTATTGCTCATAGAAATGAATTTAATACAGTTTCCTTATATACATTTCATCCAGACATGACAAACTGTGAAATTAAAGTCCTTTTCCAATTAAACACCAACCCCAAAGCTCAGCTTATATTGCCTGCTCCGCCTCTAAGCCTTAGACATAGAGGCGGGGCAGGTAATTACTTTCACTATTCTAGTTGTCACTGCACTCCTCCCATTTCCCCTCCCTCCTCACTGTGAAGCCAGTGTAAGGACATGGACATCGGGTTGGACTGGGTCGGAAACTGGTGGGCCCTGGCCCTCATGGGCCCCTGCTGGCCCATACCCCCTCCCCAGTTCTGCTGGGCCTCCCCCCCAAAAAAAACAAGTACGACAGCGCGTGGCAAACTGTGTGCATGCGCATACGCACCAGCATTTGCGAATGCGCGCAGGGGCCCCCGAGGGTTGGAACCAGGTGGGCCCCCCATTATCCAATCCGGCCCTGCATGGACATCAGGTCCCCAATTATAGTGCATAAACAAGATTTTGCCATTATGCAAAATTCTCCTTAATAACACTGTTCACAAAATGGCCTCTGCCTGCTTGCTGTGATTGTGTACTTCCAAGACTGAAGGAAACAACATTTAAAGAATGTATATAGTGCAAGTAAAGTTTATGTTGCTTGCCAAACCATATTTAGAAAAATTTGGAATGATTTCTTAGGGTGACAGGTCCCCTTTAAAATGAATCTCTATGGCAGGGCTTAAAGGGTTTTCAGCATATCTATCTTTGCAGAATTTCTATCTATTAAATGATGGTGTTAACTAGAACTAGTTCCAAACACGGCAGGATGGTATGCCAAGTATTCCTGCCACCAAGCTGTTACAGTAATAGCTAGGAATAAGGAGGGAGGTTGGAGATGCTTCCTTTTGCTAGCTGCCTGAGAAAACTGACCTCTTTCAGAAAGAACTGTCTCATTTATCCCATTCCAAAAGCATCTCTTGACCCATATAACTGTCCACCTAAGTATGTGCACCTTTCTCAACTACTACCCCTATTACCCAGTGCCTTTATTACCCTGTCAAGATTCCTCTCCTATGTTTCATTGCCCTTCACAGCCCCGAAAATTACGACAAATATAGTGTTCACATATGGATGGCAGTATCCCTTTAGAGAAACATTGCTTCTGGAACAAAATGATTATACTTTTAACATTAATGTTATTTCTTTGCACTTTTCCTCCTCCTGTGGATCACTACTGCTGACATGTCAGGCACTTGTCTGTTTTCCAGAACCAACTCTGCTGCTGTAGAAGACATTCTAAAGAATTGCTTTTTAGCTAATAAAGTGGCAATGGAATATGTGAATGTGGACATCTGAGTCCTGGGGATGGGAATGAGTAAAGATTTTGGCAGTAAATTAAGGGAGAGGTAAACTTCTCCTACAAGGTTCTCCCAAGTACGAACCTAAGACTTAATTAGAGATGCAAGAGGATTCTCCAATTAGTATCATCCCTATCAGAACTAGGGCAGTCAATTCACCCTTATTTAACATCATGCAATATTGACTTCTCCCTGTAATAAAACATAAGAGGGACAGTGAAGTCAAAAGCTTATATAATGCCTCAGCAATAGTAGCATGACAAGGACAGGGAGCCAGGAGTTCATAGAGCAGGTAGGATGCTCATTAGAGGATGCATTGAGTCTTCTACTGTCCCTGGAGAACTTAAATAAATCAGTGGTCCACCCTTAATAAAATGTGTTGGAATAAGCTGGGATTTTTAGTTATGGGTAGTCCTCTTTAAGATGCACAAGTAGCACCATGGTTGATGAACATGGTCAGAAGGTCTCTTGTTCCAAGTCACTCTCACATATTTCCAGCAAATTTACTTCTGAATTCTACGATTCAATTGTTCCCTTCAATGGACTGATGTTACCGTAGTGGAAAAATAATGACAATGTTTGAGAAGATCCCAGCAATATGTATGGGCTAAACCTACATACAGTAGATTGCTGCATCTCCCCATAGCTAAAATATTGGTCTGGGAGGCAAACAAATCCAAAGAACTGTCCATGTCTTTTCTGTATATGATATATTTATCTGTTATTAAGCTTAAATAGCAAATTTGAGGGAACTGTCTTTTTTTGAATTATACCAGGAAACATTCCCATTATATCAGAAAGCTAATCAGCCACGCAGTATTTCAGTTTTTTTTTAATAAAAGCTAGTATGGGTATCTGCACAAAAACGTTATTATTTTTATCATTCTAATGAATAATATGCATATAGCCTTTACTGGTGACGATTCTTCTTTAGTTTCCACCCCAACCCTATCAAACATTGCACTATTGTAATTAACAAATTAGCATATTTCACCAAATCATTTGAGAAGTAAGCAACACTAAAACATTTTGCAACATCAGTAGCCAATCAGAATGCTTACCCTTCATGGTCTGTATGGATATGACTTTGTTTTATAGGGATGAGTTGGTGACAGAAGTCCTCTCCAAACAGGTCTCCACCTAATTTGCTAAAAATACTCATATTAGCAATCCCATTGCTGCATGGCTGATTAGTTTTTTACACCAAAACATTCTACAGAGCTGTTTTTTTTTTTGATTATTGATGAACATGAATTACATATGTGTTTAGATTTAATGGAATGAGGTGGAACACTTTAGATGGTTTTACTGGAAACCTTGCTGCCCTTTAGCACTCTACTGTTGGAGAACATGGGTGATTATAAATACTGATGTTCCATTAAGCAAATGTGGGTTCTGTAATGCAATGTGACCAAACTCTGAAAAATTAATTGATTGGCTCATCTATTTCATTGTTAACATCACTGTTATTGTGCTCGAATCAGACAATATCATTTGCTGGGGTTAATGTGCATGTGTGCAAATTTACTTGAAAATAATTTGAATAAATAAATCTTGGCTTCATTTTATGTACTTTGATACCAAACCCCAGAGTATAGAACTTCTATTATTGATCGCTGTAGCCTGAGTTCATTCTCAAAATTAATATTCAGTGCTGAGTACAATTCATTTTAAATTGGATTGCCGAGCGCCTTACAAATGGGCATGTCTGTCCACACAACAATTACAAAAGGTGTCTGAAAGAATTAGAATAGCATTCTTGTTGTATTATCGAACCAGCTCTTCTTAGTTCTCTCATATAAGGGATAATTACTGGTAGCCATCAGGAAATGCTTTCAGATAAAGGGAATGGAATAATTATTTTTAGTTAGGAATTTTAGGGTATGTATGTATTGGCATTATCTAGTAACATAGGAAAATTTGCCCCAGACTGCAGTAGACCAGTGTGAGCTGGTTGTAATTGGTTGACAAACAAGGGCTAAGTTCTACATAACATCCCCCATTATCTTAGTCAAAGCTTCATTGGTTTTTTTATCTAATTCTAGGCTTTTAGAATGAACAAGAGGTTATTTGGAAGATTTTGCCAGATAGAGAGACCCTGTAAATGTGGTAAAATTCAGGTCGTAAAATATCTCACGTTAAACATTCAAATTCCTTTTGATTTGAAGTTGACTTCGCTACCCTGAACGAGCCTTGAAGGTGAAACAACTGTAATGAATGATCATTTGCTATTGGAATGTGCTAGAAAAAAAAAACATGCTCATTAGATGGATTTGTCTGTACAGTGGCCTCTACCCAATGATCAGCTGAAGTTGTTGTAGCATCCAGGATTCATTCTTTCCTCTTATTTATCAGACGCTATCATAATATCTCTCCCATTTTAACTTTCAGTTTATCTAAACAGTCTAGGTACAAAATACATATCAGCAGTGAATTGTTATTTTCATTTTATTTCAAAATGTCTTAATTTTTGAGCTTCACATTCCTAAAGTTACAATTCTGTAATTAGATAATGTGTTACCATTAGTTGGTGGTGTTGTTGTTTTGTATTGTACACTAGGTTTTATCCTTGAATTTAGACTTAAACAAAAATTGATGTTTGGGTTGCAAAAAAAATGTTTGTTTGTCAAGTTCAGCCAATTACAGAAAGACCAGTTCCGTATCCAGACATACTTTTATATTCTTACCTTCTAGCATTTTTATTTAACCAGACCTGTTCCCATCATATTTTCTGTTGCACGGTTCTTCTAAGAACCCATAGCAAACAATCAGCAAGTTGATTTCTCAAATCTTCTAGTGCAAATTTTACACCTGTTACTATATTAGGCTGGGCTTCATATCTGAGCACCATGAATGGTTGCCTTTACTGTTTCACTCCCAGTGTTTATGGAAGTCTCTCTCTCTCAAGTTCTTAAAGTATTACATTATGTTCCCTCTGCCTGTCAAATATTATAGCAGATAAATTCAAGATAAATGCTTACTAGCTCTTTTTTATTATCCCAAATGATTCATTTTTCCCCTTGGCTCATTCTTAAGCACAACACACACCAGCCTATTTGGTTGTTTATAGGGATAGACATCTGACATGTCTGGTTCAAAGAGAATCATTTTGATCTAATGACAATCCAAACATGCTAATGTTCTTCTGTACTGGTCAACCTCAACAGTGTTTGGTGGCCCCTTGAACTCTACCAATGATATCAACAAATTGCAGTTCTTCTGTGAAGACTTTGGATGACCTCAGCTGGCATGTGTGGATGGTCATCCATTGACCTGGATGTGCCAAAGGACATACCTTCCTCTTGTTTTCAATGTGATCCCATTCCTCAGCTTGTAGGCCAAAAGGTCTTGTGCAAAGTAGCCCATTCTTCGTTAGTAAATAAACAGTATTCCACCTACAATTATCTGCTACTATTAATTGTAAATTCCAGCAGATGGACTAAAACGAGATCTACATTGCTTGCTACTGGTTGCTTCAATATAGTCCAAACCACATGGCATCCTAAAATGTGGTAGACACTTGCAGACAATCAGTGGCATGACGGGAGTGGTGGCATTTGTAGTCCTCCTGTAGCTGTATATCCATGTTTGCATCTTGAAGTTCTATTTTTAAAATGTATCTAGTATATATTTATGTTAACCAGAAGAATCTGATCTTCCCAGCAACAATATGAAAACATGCCTTCCTTGGATAGTTCCTGCTATACTTGGGGCAGAATCTCATTGGATTCAACAGAACTATTGGTCTCTGTTATACACTGCTGGGTCCTACCGCACAGTTACACATAAGGACTACCAGCAACTGGATTATGTTCATTAATCATCCCATGTTACTGTGCACAGAACCCTCATGTTTCTCATATTATTACTTCTCTCCTTGAGGTCTGTAAATGAGGACACACTGAATTGATGACTTCCCTTGTCTTATCTGTTGTAGGAAAGTTAACAAGTGCTACAAGGGGCGCTCCTGTCCTGTAATAGTGCACTGCAGGCAAGTATGATTTCCTTAACTCCCACTGCTTTTCCCAAAAACGACTGAAGTAGGTCGGTGAACTCTTTTTTTTTCTATGGCATAATAATAGACATGATTGCTTGGATAAGTGGCCCTTCAGATTGCTGGTAATCCTCTTTCTTGTGTTTTTCGGATACCACATGCTTTAACTCTTCCACTTCAAGAAGGATCTGTCTATGAATGATAGATACATTCATTATATAGTGAATAAAGTACCCCCTTTTGTAAAATATAAGGATATTATAAGTTACCGAGGAGTTTCATGACCATATAAAAGCATGAGGCCGAAGGCCGAGTGTTTTTATACAGGTCATGGAACTCCGAGGTAACTTCTAATATCCTCATATTTTGCAACTGGGGGTACTTTATTTATTATAATACACAAGTTTGAGTGAGTCATGTGACAGAAATGACATCAGAACTCACCGTTTATAACTGATGACATCAGAACTCACCGTTTATAAGGATATAATTTACAAGATATTCATGGCTTTTGTGTATTATATTAAAATTCTTGCAATGTGGAAATGCAGTCGTTTTTAATTCTATTAAAAAATGTTTTTTGCTTTGCTGTTAAATTGCCAGTTTTATTTTAAATTCCACAATTTTTTTTTTGCTGTCAACGTAAACTGCCTTACAGAGTTATTTTATGAATTTCCGAGTATTACGATCATTTGTCGATGAATTATAAAACCATTAATTAATAATGATAACTCCTTATGCATTGCATGTAAATTTGCAATACAATTATTCCTAAGATTTTCACATTTGTGTTTCAAAAACAATGAGCATTCATTTTGCTCTTTTTGATTAACCATGTGAAATAATGTGGAAATTTCGTTTTTTTTTTTCCTTTGGAAATCGTACATTTTAATCATTTTGAACATGACTGTGCCATCTCCTATAGAGTCCATTTTGAGCAAATAAATCAATTTTTCATTTAAATATGAATACAGTATATCTCATGCACTTGACAATGACCAGGACGACAGAAATCAAAAACTTATAGATTTAATGCAAACAAGAAATTCTAAAACAGTTACATTCCATACGTTCATGGTTTGAGCTACGGTATTTTCAGTTCAATTTGGTTTGGTTTTTTTTCTTCTTTTTTTTTTGGTAATATTATATTGTCAGATCAGAGACCAAATCATTTCCTATGGAATTCCAAGTGTTCCATAGAAGCCTCATACACTGTGAGCCCCAACAGAAAAGAGAAAAAGCCCCACACAGTTCATTGATTTTGAAAAGACTGAAAGAACAGCTTCTTTTTTTATTGTCCTTGTTACAACTTTATATAGTGTTTTATTGCATGTGTAATTTGTTTATTTACTCCACTCGTAGCTATTAAATTTGGGTTCCTTTTAGCAAACTACCTTTTTATGATATGTTCTATCCCCCCCCCACACACCCTCAGCAAAGACTACCCATGTAGAACAATAGATAATCCCAGATGAACAGCTTGTGTTGATTAAAGGGTTTTAGGTCCTTTGTGCCGTTCCGCTCTCTGTTGCCACCCTTTTCTTTTATTCCTTGGTTTCATGTAGCTTCTTCCATATGACATTAACAATAAAATTACTAGCAGAGAAAAGCCTTTGACTTCTCTCAACCAGGGGAGTGCTAACTGAATTCTCTTTATTTTTCACAGCGATGGCGCGGGGAGAAGTGGAACTTATATTCTGATTGACATGGTACTCAATAAGATGGCGAAAGGTGAGCTTCAAAAGGCTCGGTGCATTAATTCTGATGTATGTATGTGGTTGCCATAGTAACAGGGAGCAGTGTTATGTGGTCCCTCTTTTAATGTAGTCAAGCTGATTTTTTGTCTTTTTATTAAGTTGTTTGGTACGTTTGGTGCATACTACAAAGGACTAATGTTTTACTTAATTTTTTTAATGTTACCTTTGTGACAACAGCACTGGTATTAAACACCACTAAAAATAATATCATCAATGTACTTTTAGAAAGTATCTATCTACCTATTTTATATCTATCTACAGTATCTATCTATCTATCTCTCTCTCTCTCTCTCTCTCTCTCTCTCTCTCTCTCTCTCTCTCTCTCTCTATCTATCTATCTATCTATCATCATCATCTATCTATTATCTATCTATCTATCTATTATCTATCTATCTATCTATCTATCTATCTATCTATCAATCATCTATCTATCTATTATCTAGCTATATATCATCTATCTATCAATCTATATATCTATCTATCTATCATTTATCTATCTGTCAATCATCTATCTGTCAATCATCTATCTTTTATCATCTATCTTTATATCAATATATATATATATATCCCTCGATCTTTCTGTTTATCAGTTTATAGATCTCTATTATTATATTAATCAGTACATCTATCCAGCTATATATCATCTATCTATCTATCTATCTATCTATATATCTATCTATCATCTATCTATCTGTCAATCATCTATCTGTCAATCATCTATCTTTTATCATCTATCTTTATATCAATATATATATATATATCCCTCGATCTTTCTGTTTATCAGTTTATAGATCTCTATTATTATATTAATCAGTACATCTGTACTGTTATCTGGCAAACCATACTTACCCATACTGTTGGTATGATAAATAGAATATTTGCATGAGTGGGTGCCCCATTTTAAGCTACAATAGACTGTACATTAAAATAATAAGATTATACGATGACTCATTTTTGCATGCACAATTGTTGTGATACCAGAATCTGTATACAAATGTCAATCGAGGTACTCGAGCAACTGGTTCTTATATGATCTTGGTCTATAATCTAGTGTACAAGCATTCATATTGTCTCTATATTCCATTTTCCTTTGTTAGAAAACACAACATGAAGCCAGTGCTTATTGTCCCTTAGTAGACAAATAAAAATTGTTGCCTGTAGAAGCCGTAACAATGAGCCTTGCAACATCTTTTAAACATCAGGCAAATTTGTTTCTGTCCTATTGTACCATGATGTAGTGAGAGAAAAAAAGCCCGGCCTTACAATATACCATTTATACCTATACAAAAGTAAAGAGAATTTTTTTTTTATTCTTCTCGTTTGAGCCTTTCAGCCACTTAGATTGACTTTGTTGCCTGAACACTAAAGAATGCCATTTATTGACTCCATTGTAGCATGTAATGTCAAATTCCGCTAAGTGTGTGCTTAGTGTAGCACAATAGAAGACAAGTCATGTGAAACTGGCAGAAGAATGGAGTCATAGAGCTTTTTTAGATTGGTGACCACCATCTTGTGTTTGACCTGCTTCCCTATGCCGATGGGGTTTGCAATTTGAAATTCCACTGACCTAGTGCTTAGGCTGTGGTTTAACTGAAAGATCAAAGGGCAACGCGGGCATTTCAACCCTGCTGAGGTGGGTCTTTCCCAGGCTGTCACACTGTGAGGCAGCCAAAGGGTTTTTTTTTTCTCTGACGGGAATGTAGGCCCGGTTTGTGAGACGTAGGCCTTCTTTGTCTGGCCTGAGAAGTTTGAGGCCCAGGTTCAGGATCTAGTGTTCATCAAAATGATCAAAGGCCCTGAAGTCTTGGACATGAAATCTTTCTTTCCATTTCCTTTTCTTCCAGAATGAATTGTACAAGCACCAAAGAATACCATTCCTAAAGCTTTTATACTGAGTGCTAGCTGTAACTTTAGAGTCCTTCAGTTTGCACATGAAAATGTAAGTGCACTTTCAGTCTAGCCCCAGCTGTAAGACCGGTTTCTATAAGCAGTTCTTTAAAAAAAAAAAAAAAAAAAGGAGGGGGCCTTTTAAGGATTAGGAGTCTGTAAAAAAAAAGAAGTTTTGAGAATAAACCTAGAATAATTTGCGTTCTTCTTCCCCGGCATGGCGTATTGGAAAGGGAACAATACTGTGTTTCAGAATCAAAGTAGCACTGAAAGAAGAAAAAAAAGCAACAACATAAAACATTTAGGCAGTGGGAAAGCAGAAAATCTATAAGACCATGAGCCATTTCTCTTTGTGCAGAAATAAATAGCGTTCCTTAAAGGATTTCTCTTTGTAATAGAGCACAAAAAAAAATATTCTACTGTAATTTTTTGTACTGGGCTGGGAAAAATGTTTAACACCTGTTAGGAATTTGCGGCTGTATATCGATAGGTGTGTCATTTGCCCTTCCATTGCTGTTAAAAAGCAATGTAACTGAATCACTGTTTAAAATTTATGAAAATATAAACAGGCAGGAATAATGTTGGGAACCAGTTACTGAACATTTAAGCTTTGATTTCAACCAATTACAGTTTCCCGTCCCTGCCTTTGTCTTTTTTTCATATACAGGTATAGGACCTGTTATCCAGAATGCTCAGGACCAGGGGTTTTCCGGAATAACGGATCTTTCCGTAATTTGGATCTTCCTACCTTAAGTCTACTAGAAAATCATATAAACATTAAATAAACCCAATAGGCTGGTTTTGCTTCCAATAAGGATTAATTATATCTTAGTTGGGATCAAGTACAAGTTACTGTTTTAGTATTACAGAGAAAAAGGAAATCATTTTTAAAAATTTGGATTATTTGGATAAAATGGAGTCTATGGGAGACTGGCATTCCATAATTCGGAGCATTCTGGATAACGGGTTTCTGGATAACTGATCCAATACATGTGTTTTAAATATTTTTATAATTAAAAAGACCCCCTTGTATACAAGCTACAATTATGCTATACATATTTAAATGTTTTTATTGTTCAGTTAATTTGCCAGATTTAGAAGCTCTTATTATACCGCCTATGTGCAATTAAACGCCAGCACCACCACCATTCATTACCATTTATGATTTTAGCATTATGTATGCATTTTTTTTTTTTGGTTTTATAAACAGATTATCCAAATCTGGCAGGAAAGGTATAAGGTTTTTAAAATTAAAATTTATCTTTCTTTTTTATCCACCCAAACCACGCAATTGGACCAGAAATAAGCTTTCTCATAAATTGACGTATCTGGTTGTCCTATTCTATTCTTAGCTCTGTAAAGAAGCAGTAAGGCCGATTTCTGTGCCATTTGTGAATTTAACTACAAATTCATTCTAAATATCACACATTGTTTTATTCCCATGTATAGATTTTATTTATATGATGATAGAGACCCTGTAATGGAGAAATAACCCTTCTCCATACCCAGGGCAGAAAGTTAGAGTTACACAGGAGAGCTGGAGGCCGCCATGTTTGGCCGCATCACATCCTGCCTTAATACTTTTTTTCCGGACATTGTAAGATCTATGGGGCAGCAGTCACCTTCCTCTTGTCTCTTTGACACAATCAAGGGTCGAATTTCAAAGTACAAAAAATTCGTCCATCGATTTCAAAGTTTTTTCATCGAATTTGACAATCCTACGATCCAATAAAAATTGTTTGATCGAATGATATTAGCGTACGATGGAAGGATTTTTATTCGATGTTTAAAGACTTAGAAAAAATTTGTAGAAGGTCCGCATAGCAATTCGGCAGGTTTAATTTGGCGAAGTATTGAAGTCGAAGTTTTTTTAAAGAGACAGTACTTCGATTTACCGAATTTGACAATCCTACGATCCAATAAAAATTGTTTGATCGAATGATTTTAGCGTACGATCGAAGGATTTTTATTCGATGTGTAAAGACTTAGAAAAAATTTGTAGAAGGTCCGCATAGCAATTCGGCAGGTTTAATTTGGCGAAGTATTGAAGTCGAAGTTTTTTTAAAGAGACTGTACTTCGATTATCGAATGGTCGAATATTCGAACAATTTTTACTTCGAATCGAAGTCGAAGTAAATTCGAAGTCTTACAATCATATTCAATGGTCGAAGTATGCAAAAAATTACTTCGAAATTCGAACTTTCAAACTTTTTGTACTTTTTTTATAATTGTAATCACCCCTGTCTGTTCTATAAATTAACTACTCTGCTGTAGAGCCTTGGGTACATGTAAATGTATACATCATTAAAAATATACATAAATACATTATCACCTTTTAATAAAATGGGGGTTATTTATTAAAGGGAGCAATAACAATGCCCCATTGCCTCAAGTGGGTAACTCATCCAACACAGGGCCTTCTACTAGTACCAGTTGGTGTAGGGGAGGAGGTAATTTGAGGATTCCATATTGATCGTGGTGGGGGGCAAATTAAAATAAGTCACCAGTTATACTGTAGGGTGTTCTAGCCAAGGAAGCCTCTCTGTCCTCCCAAGCATAATGCATTTGCCTATGGTTCTACCACATTAGTTCAACAGCTCAACATGTTGGCAAACAAAATAGCAATGGCCCCAATTTCATTGACAAATGGCTTGGCTGTTCATACATATCATCCACACTATGCAGTGCTGTATTTAGGGGATTTAAATAGGGGCAACACACATAGTATACTTTCATATCATAAACCGGTTGGTTGGGTGTGGGGCATCAGATACAGTGTCAGCATGTGCTGGTAGTTGTAGTTTTGCAAGGCTGAAGGCTCATAGCTTAGGTAGTTCTACTTTATATAAATAGGTCCTGGCAAGGCTTTATTACTTTTAAAGATTCCCCTTTAATATACTGTAAGTTTGCAGCTTAATTTAAAGCTCTTTCCGAGAGTATTTTTTCCCATAGATGAGACAGTCGCTTGCTGCTGATATCAAAGCTCTATGACAGCTCTAACAGAACACCAAGTAATTACCTGCCATATGCGCTGCTGTTTCATCAAACAATTCCTTTGTCAGGAAAAGAAAGTGCAAATGAATTGCAGGATCCATATTTACTCCAAAGCCTGGGACTCTGGATGGAACCACAATGAAATCAGTATTTAGCATAATATGGTCTGAGCCGGACATGATACTGTGTGTCTTAGTGCATTGTCCTGGTTCTGTTCTACAACAAAGAAAACATTATTAATATAGAGTTTCCTATCCCAGGCTAGCATTCTGCCATTGCCTGAAGGCACACACATTACAACCATTAAAGTACAGATTCCAAGCAAATAACACTTTAATGGAAACTGGGTTTTGTTCTGTAACTGTAAGAGAGCGCAGAGAGGGCAAAAGTGTAGCGTAAAAGATATCTGGTGCATTCACTAGTTTGAGGCATGACTCTGAAATGTTAATTAGCTCTTTTCTGCCTTGCAAGTGACTATCCATTGGCAGGGCCTCCCAATGCCCATCCAAATGCACTGGGTGCATAATGGGAATGGAACCCCAATTTCAAATACTACTTGTCTCATTATGGGGCCCATTCACTAAGTTCAAGTGAAGGAATAGAGGAAAAATAGTTCGAACTTCGAATGTTTTTTTTGGCTACTTCGACCATCGAATTGGCTACTTCGACCTTCGACTAAGACTTTCGACTTCGAATCGAACGATTCAAACTAAAAATCATTCAAATATTTGACCATTCGATAATCGAAGTACTGTCTCTTTAAAAATTTCTTCGACCCCCTAGTTCGCCACCTAAAACCTTCCGAGGCCAATGTTAGCCTATGGGGAAGGTCCCCATAGGCTTGCTAACAATTTTCTGATCGAAGGATAATCCTTCGATCGATGGATTAAAATCCTTCGAATCGTTCGAACGATTATTCCTTCGATCGATCGAACTGCGCAAAATCCTTCGACTTCGATATTTGAAGTCGAAGGATTTTAATTCGGCAGTCGAATATCGAGGGTTAATTAACCCTCGATATTCAACCCTTGATACATCTGCCCCTATGTCTCATCCCAATCTGCCCTGGCCCACTCCTCAAACCTTATGGCAGTGATCCCAAAACAGTGGACAACGAGCAACATTTGCTCCCCAGCCCCTTGGATGTTGCTCCCAGTGGCCTCAAAGCAGGAGCTTATTTTTGAATTCCAGGCTTGGAGGCAAGTTTTGGTTGTATAAAAACCAGATGTACTGCCAAACAGAGTCTCCTTAAGGCTGACAGTCCACATAGGGGCTACCAATAGCCAATCACAGTCCTTATTTGGCACCCCAGGAACATTTTTTCATGCTTGCATTGCTCTCCAAATCTTTTTACATTTGAATATTGCTCACGGGTATAAAAGGTTGGGGATCGCACCTTAGAGCAGCACATTTGTCCTATGGGAGCAGACACCTGACAATTCTTTCACCTGTGCCACCCTGATTGGACCCCTGCCCAGAACCTTTGACCTTATTGAACAATAATAAAGCTCAACACTCAACACATGATGCAAAGTGCACTATTCAGACACTAATAAACAACGCAGGGTTTATCTGCTGCAATTGCATGCCGTGCCCCAAAATGTTTATTAATTACTGTCCCTTGTGCATTTCTGTGAGTTGGGGCACGTTGTGTCTAACTTTTGCTGAGCCGTAATAGCGTCATTTCCTCTGCGACAAGGTAATTTTTAAGAGCATTTGTGTATGATCCACTCGCCTGTTCATGCAACCTACCACCAGGTCTAGGCATTGATAAATGCACTTTCACATAATTCTTTAGAGCAGGCTGGATGGGCACATTAGCACTCCCCGCCAGTATACTCAAGTGCAAGGAGCAGGTCTGGGTGCAAGTGAATCACGTAAATGCACAATTTTGTGCCCATACTAGTATACTACTTTTGCTAATACGTTTGTAACTGAGCCTTAAGGTCTTTCTAACTGTAACTGCCCTATGTTATAAGAGGCACTTAACGTTGCCCAAGTGCAGTTACCCATAGCCACCAATAAGAAGTTTGCTTTTAAACAGGTGGCCAGTAAACACTACTTAGGAAAAATCTTCAACTTTTCTTACACTAGGTTGCTTAAAAGAGAACTAAAGTTTAAATACCTGGGGGAATTGCAAATGTTAGAGACCCTCCAGTTATTACGCTGATGCCCTGGGCCAGTGTTTACTTTAGCAGAAAACTGCACCAGACGGTGGTATTTCTGTAGAAGCTCATCAGTAGTGATGGGGTGAATTTCTTCCGTTTTGCTTTGCCGAAAAATTTGCGAATTTCCTGAAAAATTTGCAAAACTTCTAAAAATTCTTAAAAAACGCAAAATTGACGCCTGTATCAATTTTGAATGCGTGTTCCTAAAGTCACTTGTGTCAATTTTGACACCGGCTGGCAAATTTTCACAGGAGTTTTGAGAATTTATTCGCCGGCGGCGAAACGTGTGAAATTCGCCGCGAAGACGGAAGAAGATGGCGAAGAGGATCTTCTACAGAATTATTTCAGTGCATTTATTAGCAGGAGTACCTGCCTGGGGTATCAGGTAAAGGCATTTTAATTACTGGAAGGGTGACTAACATTTTGGCAACTCTAGTGATTTAAACTTTAGTTCTCCTTTAACGATGAATTAGTGAAGGGA
This sequence comes from Xenopus laevis, assembly GCF_017654675.1. NCBI lineage: Eukaryota > Metazoa > Chordata > Amphibia > Anura > Pipidae > Xenopus > Xenopus laevis. The sequence continues at coordinate 16,435,760 of NC_054381.1, read as the reverse complement.
GATGGTGTATAGAATGATAGGAAAGTAGAGAGATGCTGGGAAACAAAGCAGTTCATTATTCTAACTGATTAAAGCCCACTGTGCTATGTATGGCTGAATGATATATGAAATAATAACATAAACCCAGAGGCCTATAATAAGTGCTCAGAGTTCCCTGTACATAGTCTGTTAGTTATATGGAATCTCGGTGCTACTGTGATTACTAGACCCCAATTGTTATCCCCAGCTCTGCAGCAATTGGAGCTCCGTATGAAGCAGAATATAATATGTTCTCTAAGAAAGATGATTTTGCTTTGCACACACCAGGCAGGTCTCTGTCGGGACTTTTTCTTTTTTAAGTTGATGATAATCAAAGATTCCCTCCCTCCCCTTTTTTTCTCCCTGCGTCTGAACACGGCAATTGCATCTGTCTGCACGTTCCGCCGAGGCACAAATTAATATTTTTCAATTGGCCGGTTGTCCGAGGGGAACGTGCTTGGGAGAGATTGGCAGATGCCGCCTGGATTATCTTGTGCTCTGAACTCAGCCCAATTTATTGTCTCTTGCAGGTGCTAAGGAGATTGATATCGCTGCTACCCTGGAGCACTTGAGAGACCAGAGACCTGGCATGGTCCAGACAAAGGTAATTGTACTTGTATTTTGGGGAATGTCTTCCTATTAAATGCTTTTTCTTCCCCCATCCTGTAATTGTTTTGGTGCTAAAAAAAGGAGAAATGTGACCTATTTTAGCAGCAGCGGGGGCTGGGCTGGGGCTATGCTCTGAATTCCAAATAAATGCATGTGAAGATGTATCTGGGAACGGTAAGTCATTGCAAATTCTCCCAGGGCCAAAGTTAAATCCATACCAATTACCACGAGGCAAACGGAAAGCGCAGCCTTTTCTCACAGCTAATCAGAACGAAAGATCTAATATATCGGATGTGGTTCTTAATTAGGAACCAGAGGGAAATTCTCATTTAGCATTTTTGTTGTCTTCACAATGTATCTGCTAACATCTTCTTAAACACATAATTGTTTAGTATATTAAAGATGGGCCTGTTCTAATTCACGTTCCCTTGTTTTTCCTTTGTTTTCATTAGCCTTCCTGTTCTGCCTTATTCTAGTCTGCAGATGTAGGTGCTTTCTCTCTGTTGGGGGTCACTGACCCTGGCCAGCAAAAACACAGATTAACTGGGAGGATTTCAATATCATTATTCTTATACCGCTATTTATATCCCCTACTACTGCCTGTCCTAAGTATAACAGACATAAAGACCCATTCAGGGTCAGATTGGGGCATCTGGGACAGATTTGGATTGCATCAAGTGGGCGCACCAGAATTGCGCCCAGTGAAAGTGATTCAACCCCCCACTCCAAAAATTCTAAACGCAACTCAAACCCGATGTGTCAAAACACAACTGCAGTCGTGTCTGTTTGGACACACAGGTGTAATTGCAGCAGATGCAACTTGGAGCAAAGCTGCAATTACACTGAAATAATGGGCAAAAAAAAATGTGATTTGTGTCCAAAATTGGCCATTGTACACTGCACTTGCTTTTGTAAACGTCCAGTGCGACGAAAACGGTCCATTTTGATAAATGAACCTTCCAATCCAGGCTGAAGGTAATTCCAGGGTTCTTTTGCACCAACGTGTGCACTTGAATGTAATTCAACAAGGGCGCATTGGCACACACCCCAAGTCTAAAGGGGACGATATGTTTCCAATTACCTTTAAAACTTTTATATGGGCCTGTTTAGTAAACCTCAATTTTTTCTGGTCGAGAGGAGAACTTGAATTTATAGAGGAAAAAAAACGCGAATGTATTATACCTCAAAGCTGCTAAAAATCAGAATCCGAAAATACTCCGTGTAGAAGTCAGTGGCAGATGTCCTTTTAACAAATTCTTGACATTATGATCTGCACTGGTTTTCATACAATAAGTCGAAAGAATCATGGGGGGTTTGGATGACAACTCGAAAAAAAATTCGGAAAAGTCGGACGACTCCAGTTTTTTTGGACTCCCATTTGGACTTTTTTCGGAGTTTTGCAAATTTTTAGATGAAGCAAAACGGGACAGATTCACGCATCACTTGTTATTAAATATTTTTAGTATACACAGGGGTTCTCACCTGTGCATGTAGTTTTTGCTAAGCAACAACTGGAAATGCTGTATTTATGTCCTGCTCCCCAGGTATTGGGTCCCAAGCCTTCCTGCAGTACTAGGGGCCCCGGCATCTCTAGCCACCACCCTGCAAACACTACATGACCTTATCCTGCTGTTTTTCCCTCATAAAAAAACATTGTGTTGTTGATCAGCTCCAACTCTCAGTAATACTGCCTGAATCATTTATGGAAATATATGTTAAATTTTAAATAACTGATTACTTGCCAGGGCTGTGCTCTCTCGGGAGATTTGCTGTTGATGGATTTAAGCAAACCGCACATTTTGCCGGTGGAATACAAATAAGAAATTGTAGACTAAGGATTTAAAATCAGGTTAGAAATGCCAATTAGAGTGAGTCCCCAGGCAAACAGCCACCCAAATTACTTTACCAGTGTCTTTACATTTATTGGGCGCGTACCCCGGCCTCTTAAACATCCTTTAGAAGATTTTTTTTTATGGAAATTCTGCTTAATCCAATTATCTCTGCTCAGCTGTACATAGCTGATGGACATCGGAAAAAGAGGTATAATTAAAAAATATGGGAGGCCAACAGCAAAAGGTTGAAAGAATGGATATTTAAAAGAACTCTATTAAAAAAATACAATTGTACTGCCAGCAGGTTAAATATTTTACTGACCGTTGAGGCTGATTTTTCGCTCATTTTTGTGTTCAAAGACAGGCATGGCTGTGATTTCAGTTGAAGGAGATAGGTAGAATGGGAGCAATCCGCCTTATTTTTGCACCCTGCCTTCCAAGCTAAATAAATTGTTGCAGGTCTCTATGATTTGTTTTGGAGAACAAAAGTGGGGCCACCTCAGTCTCCTCTTTTCACCCCTTACCTGTCCCTTAACTTGAATGTCATTCAGATTCAGATATGTTATCCAGTTCAAAATGCAGAGCACAGCCAGTCCCTGTAAATGTTTCCTAAAAGAACAATAGCTGGATCTCTTTTGTGCCTCTTCATGCCCGTGCATTGGGATCTGAGGTCTTAAAAAATGACCCCTATAATGTGAACAGCATTGGCCATAAGCAAGTATACGGTTATAAGCTTATGGAAAGCCATCTAATGCCTCCTCAACCACAAATTTCACCTCTACCCATAGAAAGACAAGCACCTTCCCTCAATGTAACAATTTTCTCCAGCTCTCATTTTTATGTAGCACTCTAATTTAATGAACATGAATGGCGGTGTTATGGCACATTGCCCTCAATCCATTTTACACCTACTTCTTTTTAGCACAGGACCACTGCTTGTCATCAAATGTAAAGAATCCATTGTATGAGCTCAAGTCAGTCTCACATAGAATTAATGCTTCCAGACACACTTGATAGGTAATCTTTAGATACATTTTTAGTATGTCTCAATCAAACTGATTGATGGTAATAGCCACTGATAGCTGCGTGTGTCATTCATTTAAAGTAATGTTCCTTTCTGGATTATACACTGGAACGTTCAGCATGCTCTAGAGTTCTGGATCCACAACAACAAAAAAAGGCATTAAAAGCAGTTGGAATTCCTTGAGTTTATTTATAGTTAAATGACTTAAAAGGTTTTATTCCAAATTCAGTGTGATAAGCGTAAGATAGTTGGTAAATTGAAATAAAAAGTGCAGGTTGATTCTTTATGTTGTTCCAGATGAGGACAAAAATAGTTCATCATCCCATTGAAAGGGAAATTATATCCTCTTTATAAATTGGGTTTATGGGGCCATCGGGCCACCCATAAGTGAAGGAGTTGAATGTTAGCATAGTAAACCTACTATCTATCACCAAACAGGTTGATCATCTGCAGTTGAGGGTCTCCTGGCATATCTGTCTGTCTTGGCAACCAATCTGTGTTTGTTGTCCTGTACTGTTCTCAAAGAAGCAGGCTGACATCTGAAGTGAATATTTATTTGCCGACCATGATATTTCTGGAAACCCAGCTTGAAGGCCAAGTAGGGTGAATGGGACCATTATAAGTGAAGGGGTTGAACTTCAGCATAGTGACCCTATCAACTAACCTCTGACCGAACAAGTGGTCAGATTTGATTGTGGGTCTCCTGGCATATCTGTCTGTCTTGACATCCAATCAATATCTATTGTCCACTACTGTCCTCAGAGCAGCAGATGGGGATGGAGCAGACTGATAAATAAGTTAGGTGACATCTTAAGGAAATATTTATTTTCCAACCTTGATATTTCTGGAAATTCAGCTTGACGGCCAAGTAGGGTAAATGCCTTTATCAGCCAACTCATAAGTGAAGGGGCTGAACTTTAGTATAGTGACCCTATCAACTAACCTCTGACTAAAAATGTGTATTAGCTGCAAATGTGGAACTCCTGGCATATCTGTCTATCTATCTTGACAACCAATCAATGTCTATTGTCTAATACTGTCCTCAAAGCAGCAGATGGGAAAGGAGCAGGCTGATAACTAAGTTGGGTGACATCTGAAGGAAATATTTATTTGCCAACCTTGATATTTCTGGAAACCCAGCTTGAAGGCCAAGTAGGGTGAGATTTATTGTCAACATTCTTGTTGGCTCTCATATATTGTCTTGGAACTATATCAGATATGAACATGTATTCATATGCCAGTAACCTTACTCCTAGGTAAGAGTTTGGCCCTTACCTCCCATAGAATACAAAGTGGCTTTGAGCATTGTTCCTCGATACTAAATAAAACATACAGTAGTACCAGGTCATCTACACTGCCTAGGGTTAGATTAAAAATGGCAGCATGGGTGGTTCTCATGTGGTTCTTTTTACAAAATATTATTTCAAAATCATCTGTTTCCATTATTTAATGAGATTCCTATATGGAACAATGAAGGAAGATCAGTTCGGCAATTATTATCTGTTTTTCAAAACGTTATGAATGAAAGACAAGAAAATATGTAGAGAGGAAATCACAAATATTTATTATTTATTTTACAGGAGCAGTTTGAATTTGCGCTAACAGCAGTTGCGGAGGAAGTGAACGCCATCCTAAAGGCCCTCCCGCAATAAGCAGTTGACCTCAGCAAGAATCCCAGTGGAGATTATTTTCTCAACCCCTTTACCTGTCTCTGTAAATGTTGTTGGAATTGTGATCTGGTGTGTACCATGTACTGTATTCGCATAGATGATTGGGCCCGAAATGCGATGCTGCAAAGGGGCAAAAAAAAAAATCTATATTCTGTTAAAGCTATTCATTGAATTGTGTTGATTTAATGCTTAGAAATCATAATGTTACAAACTCTGGTTTGGGCTAATTACTGCTGATCTGCCAACCCTTAGCAGCGGCTACTTTTCTATAAGGATATTACACTAGTAATGAATTTAAGAAATGACCCAGTGCCTTCCAAGGCTTTTCCTTTATCATTAAAAAAAGGGTATTATCATGTTATAGAGACAATTTGTTGTAACGTTTGCTTGCATTTTTCCATTTCATCTGATATTGCAGTAGGGTTTGTATCCCTTTAAGCAGACGATGAAGGATTGTAGTACTAATAGGAAATAATGATGTCTGTTAGGCTACATGCTGGATATTCCAAATTATGCTTTCTAATTACACAATGTTGCTCGTTTATCAACAATGATTACATTTCCACAAGCTGCAGTCACCTATGGCAACCAATTACATTTTTGCTTTTTATTATTCTACCTGAAGATGAAAAAATATAAATTGGTTGCTATGGGTTACTAACCACGTTCAAATTTGCCCATTGTTGGTGAACGAGCAACACCATTTTTGTTAAGTCTACACAATGGCCAGTGCTGTCCAACTTTTATGGCACCGAGCACGGGAATTTTTCTGGCCTACATGGGGAAGGGCCGATAATTGAAGCTAGTTTTGACCACTCCCTGTTTTTAAACCACACCTACTTTAAACGGCACCTATGTTACCACACAAACTTTGCCACATTAATGGTGGTAGCACACCAAAAAGCCAAATGGTTGGTGCTCACTGCAGGGATATCACTCATAAGTGAAACAAGTTTATTAAACTGTATGCTTCCTCCACCTTGGGGGCCCACCAACAACAGTTTCCAAATGCTAACAAACCCCCAGAAAAAACTCTACCAGGTTCGCATCCCACGTGTAGAGTAGGACAGACAGGGGGAGCATAGGGCAGGCAGAGTATGGCACACACAGGGAGCATAGGGCAGGCAGAGTATGACACAGACAGGAAGCATAGGGCAGGCAGAGTATGGCACACACAGGAAGCATAGGGCAGGCAGAGTATGGCACACACAGGAAGCATAGGGCAGGCAGAGTATGGCACACACAGGGAGCATAGGGCAGGCAGAGTATGGCACACACAGGAAGAATAGGGCAGGCAGAGTATGGCACACACAGGGAGCATAGGGCAGGCAGATTATGGCACACACAGGGAGCATAGGGCAGGCAGAATATGACACACACAGGAAGCATAGGGCAGGCAGAGTATGGCACACACAGGGAGCATATGGCTGGAAGAGTATGGCACTCACAGGGAGCAGAGGGCAGACAGAGTATGGAACAAACAGTGAGCATAGGGCAGACAGAGTATTGCACACAGGTAGAGTATGGCACACACAGTGGGGCATAGGGAAGGCAAAATACAGATGGGGATAGGGAAAGCTATCAGAACCACTGTAAGATGAACAGAGGTGTGAACAGAAAAGGGCTTTAGGGGTGTGAACAATAGAGGTGTTACAGGTATTTTAAAGTCAGGTGTAAACCATGCAGGGGGCAGTTAATCTCAATACTGATACCTTTCAAAGCATACACAAGGTAAGCAGTCACAGCAAGCAGACTTTTATGTGGGGGCCACACAAGGGGGGGGTCATATCCAGCTCGCAGGCCGCCAGTTGGACAGCACTGCTCTAACTAGCTAAAGCTTGGTTTAGCCCCAGTGAACATTCTAACACTCTAACTGAATACCGTGGTTGGTCAAGCCTTAAAGAGCTATATATAGTGGGCCTAGTTCTTTCTGTATATTTAATGCATTGATTTTTTTTAGTAGAGAAAACATGATGAATGTCAGCCTAAAGTCAAGTTGCTGGTGATCTGCTAGTAATCAGGTGTCTTTTACCAACAATTCCAATGCCATGCTGTAGATCAGCCAATCTGTGCACATAAGCACAGGGGAGTTACACAAGTGTGATCCTTAATGGTAGAGACTCGCAGCTCAAATTATAATCTATTTTTGATTATTTTTGAAGTACAGAGATCAGCCCCGTCAGGCACCTGTGTGCTCTTGCTATCATGATATTTGCCAAGCTTAAGTAATTACCTTCTGATCACCATCCCTTTTAATCTCATTAAGAAATTAATATTTGTCTGTTTTTGCCATTGCCTTGGTACAGCTGGTTATAGAATAAATGGGACGAAGAGATTTAGTCCTAGACAAAAAAAAGTACACATAAATAAAACGCTAACATCTTTGGTATTGTGAATAATATATTGTACTAATATATGTAATCACCAGCCCCACCACCAACATAATTCTCCCCACCCCTTTCATATATAGAAATTTTTTTTAGGGAAAATTCATTGTTGTTTGTGCTATATTATAAAGCAAGAAATATGAATGTAAGTGCTCACATTTGAAACATGCCACATGCACAAAACTATTTGCAACACTATTATTAATCCTGTTCATTTGAAATCAGGGCGAATAGAAAGCAATAGAAACTATATTTGCAGAGGTTTGTGTTATTCTAAGAATTAAAAGATATTTCTGGTGTAAACAGACAAGTCGATCTGCCAGTATAAATAAATCATGATTTTTTTTAGACCTTTGTACTCTCAGATGCGTCGACAGCATAACAGATTTAGAAAGCGGTCGCGGTTACATTTCTTTGTGATTTGAAGTGTTTATAGTTTTTATGCTTTTTACAGTTTTTAGAACGGAAGGCACTCACCTATCAGGACAGACTTTTCAATACTTTTAGTGGAGTAATAAATGAGTGGTCGTTGGAAATAGAAATTCACTGGTGATATTTCACCGGAATGCACAGTCCATAATTACAAATGTCATGTACTTTAAGGGATACTAATATGAAGACATGCAACAGTTTCCATATCATACATTCTGTCGAGGTTTTATAAGAAGGTATTTAAAGGACTATTAATTCACCTTTCAGTATGATTTAGGCCTATGGCACATACAGACATGTCCTTTTGATACATTAATTCTTTCACCCTTGTGGCCCATTCGCAGTTCCATATTTATTCAAAATCATGACTTTTACATAATACAGTACTTCCTCCTGATCTTCAGTAGAAAATTTAATGGGCAGCTGATTTACATACAGGACAGGTGGCCTTTTCTTCACTTTTTTTTTTTTAACAATGTCATGTCAGCTAATTCTTTTTTAAAATATTTGCCTCTCAAAATGTTTCCTGGTTTCCACGTCTGACCCAACAAAGAATAGAAATAAATTAATCCTGGCTATACAAAATGTATATTTACAAGGCTAAGTGGCACCAGACCAGCCAGATATTTTAATTACAATTTGCAGATAGTGATGGGCGAATGAATTTGCCAGGCGTGAATTCGCGCGATTCGCCGCCAGTGAATAAATTCGCGAAACGCCCGTGAAAATTCGCCAACAAAAATTCACCGGCGTCCAAAAAAATGTTTTCACGGTGTCGGGAAAAAAGGACACCGGCGTCAAAAACGGGCGCCGGCGTCAAAAACGAGACGCCGGCACCATTTCGCAAATTTTTCGCCGTTTCGCAAATTTTTCGTCAAAGCGAAACGGCGCAAATTCGCCCATCACTATTTGCAGAACATTGTGTTTTGATCATTCGCAAACAATACAAAATATATACAATTTTCTTAGAATACCACTGTCTACATCAGGGGTCCTCAATCTTTTTTACCCATGAGCCACATTTAAATATAAAAAAAGTTGGAGAGCAATAAGAGCATGAAAAAAGTTCTAGCTGGTGAGCCACTGATTGGGGATCACTGGTCTACCTCATACTAACAAATACTTTGAAGGTCAACTGTCCCTTAACAACCTCCAGATGAGGAGGTAATACTGTACAATATAATGGTCAGCAGGATGTGGAACAGCGATGGGGACTGAAAGGGTGAAATATTTAATGTATTATATGTCCACACCTTTGATTTTCTGCTCAAGAACAGGAGGTAATACAGGTATGGGACCGGTTATCCAGAATGCTCGGGACCTAGGGATTTCCTGATTTTTCTGCAATTTGGATCTTCATACCTTAAGTCTACTAGAAAATCATGTAAACATTTAACAACCCCAATAGGCTGGTTTTGCCTCCAATAAGGATTAATTGTATCTTAGTTGGGATCAAGTACATGCTACTGTTTTATTATTACAGAGAAAAAGGAAATCATTTCTTAAAATTTGGATAATTTGGATAAAATTGAGTCTATCTGTAATTCAGAGTTGTCTGGATAGCGGATTTCCAGATAATGGATCCCATACCTGTACTGTGCAGTATAAAGGTCAGTATTCAGGATGTGGAACTGCGATGGGGACTGAAAGGCTAAAATATTTAATGTATTATGTGACACAAAAGGAGGGATATGTATTGGGCACTGAGTAAATCCATATGTCCAATTTGAAAGTCAACACCTTTAATGTTCTGCTCAAAATCAGGAGGTAATAATGTGCAATATAAAGGTCAGTATTCTTTATACATTTTTAGCAGGGAGTGGAACTGTGAAGGGGACCATGATGTGCTTAATGAATATAGGACACGGATAGACACTGAGGAAATCATGCATCCCGCAAATACACATTTTATACTTGGACTTGGAATGCAATATAAAGCAAAAATGTCCTCCCATCTTAGTTGACAAAAACCCTCATCACTCAATATAGCACAATAATACAAATTAAATACCAATGTTTTAGAATGCCATTGTCTTTATCTTAATCAAATATGCTTTCAAGATCAATTGCCCCTTTAACTTTCTATTACAAATTGGGAGGCAATTCTGTATTATACAAAAGTCAGAAGAATTCTTAATGAATATGTAGCAGGGAGTGGAACCGCGATGGGGACCACAATGGTAAAGTACAGGGAGGGATACATGTTGGACCTGTATTTGTACTTGGACCCAATAATGCCCTTAGATGTAAGAAATATAGAGCAAAAATATTTTCCTATCTTGTTGAAATAACCCACACAATATAGCACAACAATACAACATAAAGACTATTTTCTTAGAATATCATTGTCTACATCATACTAAAAGATACTTTTAAGATCAAGTGCCCATTTAACTTGCTACTCCAATCAGGAAGCCGTACTTTACTATATAAAGGTCAGGATTCTTAATAAATATGTGGCAGGTAGTGGAACTACAATGGGGACAAGGGTGAAATACGCAAGACATATCTGACACAAGAAGAGGAATGTTGTGCATTAAAGGAATAGTAATTCCAAAAAATGTGTTTTAATGTCATTAAAATAAGATGTACTGTTGCCCTGCACTGGTAAAACATAGGTGTTTGCTTCAGAAACACTATTACAGTTTATATAAATATGCCACTGTATAGCCATGGGGGCAGCCATTCCTGTTTGAAAAAAGGAGAAAAGGTACAGGTTAAATAGATAACTGAAAAGTTCCCATTGTATTCTACAGAGTTTATCTACGTAAACCTTTCTCCTTTGAATGGCTGCCTATTTATATAAACAATAGTAGTATTTCTGAAACAAACAATGATTACCAGTGCAGGGCAACAATATATTCTAAATGAATTGCTTTAAAAAAAAATTTGGTGTTACTGTTCCTTTAAGTAAATTTTTCATCCTCACATCACACATTTTGTACTTGGACCCTAGTTATGCCCCTGTATGTAAGGAATATAAAATAAAGGTTCAATCTTTTTGAAGAAAAGAAAAACCATCATATAAAACAAATTCTTTATGTATTAGTGTCCCTTTAAGTTTTCTTTCCCATTTTTTTAATAATAGAAGCAAAACAGAATACTTAGTGTTACACCAGCAAATCTTATTCCAGCTCGTACTCGTGCATGCTCTTCGTATCGGTCACAGATCACTGGCTTCCGAGACTTCCGTTTGTGAACTGTTCTCTCGTTTCCTATCCATTCAGATGATGACATTTTAGAATCTTTATATGTATATAATTAAGAAGAAAAAAAAAGAAATATAAAGTATTTTGTTCTACCTCTGTAAAAACTTCATTTGTGAATAAAGTCACACTGTCTGTGGAGTATTGTGAATACTGCAACATTGCCTCCTCGCTTTCTTTCTTTCTTTTTTTTTTCCTTTCCAAATTCAATTTCTGCCACAGCAGGAAGCCTTCAGATGATGATTATTTGAAAGGAACACAAGGTTTTAATATTGTTCCGTGCTATTGTTTTTTTTTTTTCAAACAAAAGACATTAAAACAAAAAGCCCTGGTTTTATAGTAATACAGCAAGAAGGTGTAAGATTGCAGCTCCCTACGTTTCCTGCCAGTACAGATAGACTTCAAGCATTTAAAGGAGAACTAAACCTCCATTGTGATGTCCCCACTTGCCTCCCTCCGCTAGCCTCTCAACCGCTATAGAAATAGCGACCGCACATTCTCTTCGGTAATCTTCGTGACATGAGAGGCGTATTGGCGTATGTGCAATTGGAGCAATCTTCCCGTTCGCGACAACTGTGCATGCGCCAAAAGAGACGGAAATTGCCGAAGGGGAGGAAGAAAACACAAAGATTACCGAAGAGAAGAAGATGGCGCCTGTGAAATCAGCTGAGCTTACTCTGCGCTTACTCTGCATGTGCCGTCGCTATTTCTAGAGGAGGCAAAATTCAGGGGTAAGGCTGTGCAGGGGGAGGCAGGGAGGGGGCCAGTGGGGACTTATCACAATGGGGGGGTTGGGAGGGAGTTGTTCACCTTTAAACGAGCAGTAACACCAAAGTCTTTTAAAGTAATTCAAATATAATGTACAGTTGCCCCGCACTGGTAAAACTGCTATGTAGCCATGGGGGTGGCCATTCAATTTGGAAAAAGGAGAAAAGGCACAAGTTACATAGTTGATATCAGAAAAGTTCACATTGTATTCCGCAGACCTTATCTGTTATCTGCTATGTATGCCTGAGCTTTTTCAGCTTTGAAAGGCTTTCTCAATTTTTACCAGTGCAGGGCAACACAGCATTATAAATGTATTACTTTAAAAACTTTCATTTTTTTGATGTTACTGTTCCTTTAAATCAACTTTTAGTATGCCGTTAAGAGTGATATTCTGAGACAATTTGCCTTTTTTATTATTTGTGGTTTTTAGTTCTGTTTTTTTATTCAGCAACTCTCCAATATACAATATCAGCGGTCTGGTTGCTAGGGTCTGCTGTAAAGTAATCTAACAACCATTCATTGATTTGAATAAGAGACTGGAGTATGAATAGGAGAGAGGCCTGAATAGAAATATGAGTAATAAAAAGTAACAGTTAACAACATATTTATAGTCGTACAGAACCTTTTTTTTTCTAGATGGGGCCAGTGACGACCATTTGAAAGCTAAAGAAGAAGAAGAAGAAGAAGAAGAAGAGGAAGAAGAAGAAGAAGAAGGCACATAATTCAAAAACTATAAAAAGAAAAGAAAAATTGAAATTGAAAAGTTGCTTAAAATTAGCCATTCTATAACATACTAAAACTGATGGTTTGTGCGATAGAGGCTGGGGGTCAGTTACAGAAAGGAATTGGCAGAAAAATCTGCTTACATTTTAAAATGAATCCGCTGTCTTTCTGGAATTATCCCATAGTCTTATATGTGTATGTCTGCTCTGCTTATGTTGGTGGTCACTCTCTAGTAACAACCAGACTGACATATGCACCACTGCACCTTACCAATTCACTAGTAAAATAATGGCATTTTATCCCATGTCTGCAGAGGATACATCTCCCAAGCCCTGATCTTCCCAATCCCTACACACTTTCTAGTATTCACCAATGGGTCCATACATTGGAGCTAAGTGTAAGTAGACTGCGGTGCTATGTATAGAGCTAGATGGTTTTATCGCAAGTTCTGTGCTTCCCATGCAGAGAGGAGAAGAGGGGAGGTATTTTTAGGTGACACACGTCCATCATCTTTAGCATCATCCACATCCATCATCCACTACCATGGGATGATCTCTAATGAATATAAATTTAAAGTTTGTAAATGACATTGAAGTTTTCCTTGCTTCAAAGTCAACCCACCCCCTGGGTTCTCCACCAAACATCTCCTTTAAACTGAAGAGTTTTGCAGAGGTGTCTGATTCATATAGCTAGACCCCAGCTAGAAGTGCCCCTTAGGGTCTAAGGGGCAAAAAGCTGAATGCTGCCATCACTGTATTAATGCGGGGTAGGTATCGTCACTCCATTGTGGAGGATGGAGACCTGCAGGAATTCTTCTATGTACAGGACAGGAAGTAAACTTGAAAAAAATATGGAGGTTTGCACCCTTTTGTTTGCACTTTGTTTGCATAAAATAAACGACCCCTTACGTTGTTGGAATAATACTATTCTTTCTGCAGCTCCAAGTGTCCATATATTACTGCAATTTAATAGAATAGTATGGGGACTAGTAAAAGGTTTGCTTCTCATTGCCTCATATGATAATGTCTTTTCTCCACTTTGATATATCATGCCAACTTTATTTACACTTATATCACATGACTCACAAAGAGTGATTTACATGGAGCCGTCTGTGTACAGCATTACGGGATATAAATTCATGCCTAGAAAATATATAAATAGTCCTCTTGGGTGGAATGAGTGAGTTGCATTGTCTTATGTTTTCTGCCGGCATTCTATTTTTTTTCTAGTTGCCATGAAACTATGTTCAGATGTGGTGTCTGAGGGCAGTGTAATGTCAAAAGCATTTTATTTAGTCACATAGTCCATGCACCTCTATAAATGACCTGCCTGTATCTTCATAAGTAGAGTAAATCTTCTAAGATTTTCATGTGCATAGTGATAGTCTAGAGCAGAAGTCATCCATTGACCCACAGAAACCTCTAGGGGGCCGATTCACTAACTTCGAGCGAAGGATTCGAAGGTAAAAAAACTTCGAATTTCGAAGTTTTTTTTGGGCTACTTCGACCATCGAATGGGCTACTTCGACCTTCGACTACGACTACAACTTCGAATCGAAGGATTCGAAGTAAAAATCGTTCGACTATTTGACCATTCGATAGTCGAAGTACTGCCTCTTTAAAAAAAACTTCGACCCGCTAGTTCGCCATCTAAAAGCTACCGAAGTCAATGTTAGCCTATGGGGAAGGTCCCCATAGGCTTGGCTAACTTTTTTTGATCGAAGGATATTCCTTCGATCGTTGGATTAAAATCATTCGAATCGTTCGATTCGAAGGAATTATCCTTCGATCGAACTCTCTGCACTAAATCCTTCGACTTCGATATTCGAAGTCGAAGGATTTGAATTCCTAATTCCTAGTCGAATATCGAGGGTAAATTAACCCTCGATATTCGACCCTTAGTGAATTGGCCCCTAAGTGTGCTGGCCATGCAGTAAATTTATAGCTGAACAAGCTTAAATGAGTCTGCTCCCCATTCCCTACCAGTGGAGGGTCCTCCACTCTGGTTGGTCTTTTTGTTAATTATACCATGTTAGAAAATGTAAACTCTCAATCTTTTTTCCATGTATGGTATGGCCTATATTATTAGATAATTGAGACTGCTTGCTGCTATTTTAGATGCTATAGTAAATTAAACCAGGGATTAAAGTTAAATGAGGAACAGGCCAAAATCAGAAAAGTAGTCCTAGTAGCCAAAGAAAGGGGGAGTCTGTACCCGAACTGGTTCTCATTGCTGTACTTGCATTGTAGATTATCATGAGAATTCGGTGCATCCCCAGATACATCACATGCAATGCATATATTTTCATATAACTGTAATGATTTTATAAGATGCAGCTTTTTGCAGAACGTAACAGCTAAAATGCTGAACCTAATAATTCATGCCAGCAGGACAGAAAATAAAAATCAGACAGTTATAAATAAATTAGGTCAAGAAACAGAAGTGGCTTAGAAGTTAAGTCTGGCCAAGTGCAAACTTTCTGCCCACATACCAAGTTATCCTTAGCATTATGATGTAAAAATGTTTTAACCAATAATCTGTAAGACAATGCTTTCGATATGATAAATATATGTGTAATGGTCAGCTGGGACACAGTTCTCTCCGAGCTACTGAATGCTTCTGTATTCTCTGCTTGAATAAACTTCCTTCTCTGATTGAAACTTTGAAAAGGGCATTTGCTGCAAAGATTGGGATAGACTGACACTGAGGTCTGGACCCAACAATGGTCAAACACAATGAGATACAGTAAAACTTATTTAAATAAGGATATTTTCCCTTTTATTTCAATAAAAATTCTGGGGCCCAGATCAGTGGAGACAACAGTCTCCGGGGAGGCCCAGTAGAGGTCCTTCCTCATGGACAATATACACATGCAAAAATCTTTGGTGTGAACTACGCCACTGCTGAGGCATGCATGTTTTCTAAAAGAAATGTATATAAAAAAAGGGGCATGCACTGTGAGTAATAATTGAATACCATGGTACAAAAATCATGCATTCTTAGGCTGCTAGGTCAGAATCTCTAATTCCCCACCTTACACAAAGTAAAGCTCACCGAAGTAGCAGACATTGAGCACTGACCTTGAAAAGTGGCAAATAACTGGCAAGTAAAGTCATTGTTCTTTTGTTGATGTATTATTCCAAAATGAGTCATATCTATCTATTTAGGGACTTTTTAGGTATAAATGTTATATGACATCATGATCCATGATATCAGCGGGACTTCAAGGAAAATCTAAAGCAAGCAATAGAATGAAAAAAATCTACATATAGAATACGTTAAAAACTAATTACATACAAACTGATATGTTTGCCATTGTATGGGGCCAATTTGATGCGCCTTGTGTCTTTATCATCATTCCTCACCAGCAGCCACTTCCAATTCTGCTAAATGGAAAACATGTCCCATGGCACCATCATAGTGTGAGAAAGGGCATTTTCATGCCATTTGCTTTCTCCATGTGGCATTTCCTAATGGAGATTTATTCATCAAGTCTATAGCCCTTCTGCCATGCCAGTGTGGAGGAAACACACCTGGAGAATTACACCACACTAGGGGGCAAAATCACTAAGATCCGAAGTTGCGCCGGCGACAGCTTTGCCACACTCTGCCGCACTTCGCCAGGAGTAGTTTCGTCAGCGCTACGCAAATTCACTAAATTGCAAAGTTGCGCTCAGGGAGGCGAACGGTAGCGAAGTTGCATAGCGTTAATTCATCGAGCAAAGTTAAAGTACAATGGACGTATATGTAGCAGCAAATACATTACACTACACAAGCTTCATAAAATAAAGTTGTTATTTTGCCCTACACATGTGCCCACTGTATAGTTTAGGTGCCATATGTTAGGAAATGTAGGGGGGAAAGAGGGTACCCCCAAAAAAAATTACGATCTTTTTCAGCCTATCACCCTTAAAAGACGCCAGCGTTTTTTGGGACTTAGAAAAAAGTTGAACTTTTTTTGAAGCAATCCCTATCTACTCTATTGCACTTCGCCTGGTCTCAAGTGATGAAGGCAAGTCTGGCGCAAGAGGTAACGTTCAGTAAAATGCGCAAGTTTGTGAATTAGCGTAGTTACGTCCCATTCGCCATAGTGCAACTTTGCCTGGCGTAAGGGTGCGAAGTAGCGCTAGAGTAGGTCCACCTCACTAGCGAATTTACGCCAGCGCCCGTTAGTAAATTGACGAAGTAACGAAATGACATCACGCTGGCGAATTTGCGCTGGCGTTAGCAGCTTCGCGATTTAATGAATTTGCTCCTATATTCCTTGATGGAGCAGAGGCTGTCACCACTTCTAAGAAGTTGTTATAACAGGATCTGCTATCCAATGACTATACCACATTCACAGGATTCCTTTTTCTGACTTCACTAAAGGTCTCTATCCTTTATAGTACAAAGCCTTGACCTAGAGGTTTAGTGATCAGACTCTTGTGACCCTGGACAAGTCACTTAAAGAGGTGGTTCACCATTAAATTAACTTTTAGTATGTTATAGAAATGACAATTCTAAACAACTTTTTAATTGGTCTTTTTTTTTTAAAAAACAGTTTTTCTAAATTATTTGCCTTCTTCTCACTCTTTCTAGCTTTAAAATGGGGGTCACTGACCAATTTAAAACAAATGCTCTGTACGGCTACTTTTTACTACTCGTATTTCTATGAAGACCATCCTCTAATTATATTGCAGTCTCTTATTCAAATCAATGCATGTTTGCTTGGGTAATGTGGACCCTTGCACCCAGATTGCTGAAATTGTAAATTGGAGAGCTGCTAAATAAAAAATCGAAATAATTCAAAAACCACAAATAATAAAACATGAAAACCGATTGTGAATTGACTCCGGATATTACTCTCTACATCATACTAAAAGTTAACACAAAGGTGAACAACCCCTTTAATCTCGTGTCATACATAGTGGGGGTCATTTGTAAAGTTTGTGCAGCACATATTTTTTCGCAAGTGGTTGTATTGCCCATGTTTATATTGCACTGCTTTGCGCGTCTTTCCGTTTTTTGCGAATTCGCATTGTGAATAAATGGGGCACCAATGAGACGCAAGCGCACCCTATGTGCGCGGTTGTTGTGCATGGAAATAACCTTGACAGTAACTTAAATTTGCACTTTTTGAAACTGTTTTGCGAATATTTTCTCTGCCACCAAAGTTGTGGTGTAATTCAGTCGCAGAGTGTGCGCATAAGTATTCGCAATTTGCAATTTTTGACATATTTTAAAAGCTGTCATAGACATTTGCAGTGTGAAAAAAAATTGCAAATTCTGTTTGTACCACACTTATTCAGCTTTATAAATATAACCATGCACAGGGCAAATATATTCACTTTGCGAAACAATCTGCCTTGCACAAAGTTTATAAATGACCCCCAGTGTGCCTATAAAGCTTGCATTCTTTGTTGTAAAGTGTTGAGTCTCATGGGAGAAAAGTGCTTCTTCCTTATGCTCCAGTCTCTCCAGCACATTCACCCCTTCCCATAGAGGAAGAGCCTCGTGCACCCTCCCCTTAAATAAACTATGGGCAGAGCCAACTCACTCCTGGGCCTATGGGAACATGTCCATCAGTCAGGACATAGTACTGGGAATGGGGCAACTGGGACCTCCTAAGAAAAGTAGGGGACTTAAAGCTTTGAGTACCCTACATATTGTATCAGCTTTTGGGTTGATCGTGGGATAACAAAGAGCAGAGATCCACATTCCAATGTAAAAAGAGTTGGGAGCAACACAAGCATGCAATAAGCTCATAAGGAATGCCACATAGGGGCACTGGTTGGCTATTTGGTAGAACCATGTGGACTGGAAGCTGGGAGAAGGCTCAGTTTGGCCTCCAAGCCAGGAATTTAAAGATAATCAGCTACTTTGAGAGGCCCCTGGGAGCAACATTAAATGAGCCATCAAGCAGTGTATGGCCACCTTATTAACACAGAATAAACTGAAATATATCACTCTTCATCTATCTACTACTGTATCTATATATACATTCATCTATCTATCTATTCCTCTCTCTCTCTATCTATCTGTCTTTCTATATTTCTGTCTATGTTGCATTGCCGTGGAATAACAAACCTACAGCAATTTGCTCCAGTCATTTCATCTGCTGTAATGGAAAATGGAATTATTGAGTTGGGCGAAGTGCATCGATTAAACCTGTATCTTCTTTTCCCTCCATGTCTTCCCAATACTATTGTTTTCTTGGCATTGTGAATAGTCATTTTTTTATTGATTATAAAATAATATCAAGCCTTTTTTTTTTTTTTCTTAAAAAATTCTTTTTTGTGATAGCAGAAGCTGAGGGAAAATATAAGTACGGTGCACTTAACATCTAGATGGCTTTGATGAATAATATTCAGTTTGGAACTTGGACACTGGCAGATCCAGCTCTTTTTTTTTGGCAGAAATCCACCTTCCCGCCCGCCCCCCACCCCGCCTTTGCTTACTGTTTTACAAAAGACCCAGCAGGAATTGCAGTTTCATCTTTGCAGTGAATTGTGGCCTCCCGCTGCTTCTTTATGATAGGTGAAATAGTGACCTTGGACACGTGCTGCCACCGTCTCATGTTACTTCTGGGGTCTCCCCACTCTGCTGCGTTCTCTGACCTTGACCTGTTTTTCATGTCTCCAACACTACACTTTTAGTAGCCTCCACTATGATTCCTTCTCTTGTGCATTCCCTGCAATGAATTATAGACAATAAGTGTGGGGATGGGTTCCCATTGTTGTCTATAAAGAACTGAAGATTCTTTATAGACAACAATAATAATACCGGAAGATTTCAGGTTTACCGTGTATACCTGCTGTAATATAAATACCGGTCGTAAGTCTCAAGTTGCACGACCACAAGGAAAAGAATTGAATTTATAGTTTAGCATTGCAGTCTTATGACTGCTTCCCTAGTTTAGCATATCTGTGGTGGGGGGGGAATATTTCCTTATAGATCGCTGTACATGACAATATAAATATTTAGCACACCAGAAATGTAAAAAAATCTCTTGCTAATGTTTGTGGTTTGCTCTCAAATTAAAGGGATTTTGTCCTGATTTTTACAATGTCGTTTTTATTTCTAAATTATACTGTTTACACTGCAAATAATTCACACTACAATATAAAATTTCATTCTTGAACCAGCAAGTGTATTTTTTTTAGTTGTAATATTGGTGCGTAGGTGACAATTCAGGGCATTTTGCCTGGTCATGTGCTTTCATAAAGAGCCAGCACTTTAGGATGGAACTGCTTTCTGGCAGGCTGTTGTTTCTCCTACTCAATGTAACTGAATGTGTCTCAGTGGGAACTGGATTTTACTATTGATTTTTGTTCTTAGATCTACCAGGCAGCTGTTATCTTGTGTTATGGAGCTGCTATCTGGTTACCTTCCCACTGTTCTGTTGTTAGGCTGCTGCAGGGAAAGGGAGGGAGGGGGTGATATCATTCCAACTTGCAGTACAGCAGTAAAGAGTGACTGAAGTTTATCACAGCACAAGTCACAGACTTAGGGGCCGCTGGGAAACTGACAATATGTCTAGCCTCATGTCCGATTTCCAAATGAAATATAAAAAAATCAGTTTTTTCCCATGAAAGTATCCCTTTACGTAGAAAAAAGAGTATCACTGCTATGTCTATAACATTAAAAACTCTGCTATCACCCCATATACCTGCAACCGGTGACATCTAGTGTTATGTTTAATTGCTCTGTCCTTTACTCCTTATAACCAATCATCAGTCTTTCTTCCATTCTCTCTGCCTTTAAAGGGGCTGTTCACCTTTGAGATAACTTTGAATATAATGTAGAGACAATTTGCAATTGTTTTTAATTTTTGATTATTTGGGGTTTTTGAGTTACTTAGCTTTTTATTCAGCAGCCCCCAATTTGCAACTGGACCAATCTAGTTGATAGAGTCCAAATTCCCCTAGCAGCCATGCACTGATTTGAGACTGGAATATGAATATTAGACGCCTGAATAGAAAGATGAGAAATAAAAAGTAGCAGTAACAATACATTTGTAGCCTTACAGAGCATTTGTTTTTTTTTAGATGGGGTCAATGACTACCATTTTAAAGCTGGAAACAGCTAGTAAAAAAACAAGTAATTAAACTATAAAACTATCAAAAACAAAAGTAATGAAGACCAATTGAAAGTTGATTAGAATTGGAAATTCTATAACATAGTCCAACTAGGTACAACTATCCCTGGAGGAGAGACCAAAACCTTCTTGCCCCAAGATTAAAACTAGACCTGGTTCCCTTGGTTTGTGAGCTTTTACACTGATAAAAGGAAGCAAAAATACACACGTTTCAGTTAATTTAACATTATTGCCTTCAAATATTTTTTTTTTTCAAAAATGAAAATCAATTCTTGTTTGGTGGCTCAGCTCAGACCGCAAACCAACAAATAAAAGTACCGGATGCAGGCATGCACAGAAAGAGCTTGAATTGAATTGATTCTTTTCAATTACAGTGTGTTCTTCTGTCACTATAAGGGCTACAATTGCAGCATCTGTACCCAGCTGTTAGAATAATGCAAAGCTCCTATGTCTGTAATGTTTTACCATTTTCCAGCATGTTCTATTCAGGCCAGCCTCCTTATAATAATAATAATAATGTGTGCCAGGAAACAATGCCTTGGTTTAAGTGCTTAGAATTCAGTGGTTTTAGACTTATTCTGTTCAAGCCCACCTTTGATATCCAACGTATAACCAGTGCCCCTTTTGCTCATAACCAGGACACAGACATTAAGGGGCCCATTTACTTAGTTCGAATGAAGGAATAGAGGAAAAACAGTTCAAATTTATAATGTTTTTTTTGGCTACTTCGACCATCGAATGGGCTACTTCGACCTTCTACTACAACCTTTGACTTTGAATCAAACGAAAAAAAAAATCGTTCGACTATTCGATAGTTGAAGTACTGTATCTTTAAAAAATTCTTCGACCCCCTAGTCCGCCACCTAAAACCTACAGAAGCCAATGTTAGCCTATGGGAAAGGTCCCCATAGGCTTCCTAATAATTTCCTGATCGAAGGAATATCCTTCGATCGGTGGATTAAAATCCTTCGAATCGTTTGATTCGAAGGATTTAATAGTTCGATCAAACGATTATTCCTTCGATCGTAGGAATAGCGGTAAATCCTCGATATTCGACCCTAGGTAAATGTGCCCCATACTGTACTGTCCATAGTTTCAAGAGTATCTAGAACAGGATTGTCCAACTGGACCATATATGACCTTCGAAAAGATTGTTATGGCCCCCAGTCTGCTCAGAGGCTTCTTAGACCTTACAATATGACATAATGTTAATTGATTCCTTCTCTCCGACATACTATATGAGATATAATTAGCCCACTAAATGTAATTTAAAAGTTAGACAACACTGATCTAGGATATCGAAACAAGTGTTGACCCCACATCTTCCTCAGGTTGACCTTCAAATGGGCTTCAAGGAGTATATAGAAGAGCTAAAAGGCAACCTAACCAAGCCTGCCTCTAACTGACCTTAAAACTAGACCCCCCCCCAACCAAGGCTTTAGGTCTTGAGAACAACCCACTGTTTTGGAAACACTTTTCTAAGTCCTATAGCACTTTGACCATTTTGTCCTCTGCTGCCCTTAGGCAAAATGTCCTTAACCACCTGTCATTGTTTCAAATACAGAAACTTGTTATCCAAAATGCTTGAAACCTGGGGTTTTCTGGATAACGAATCTTGAACCCAGGATTCTTAACACTGCAAAGAAGCAATATAGCCACTACATATGTTGTGTGCTGGCTACCTCAAAATTACTTTCAGCTTTATAATGTTATATAATGCAGGGTATGCACATTTTTAGCAATACACTGTATTATAATAAAGGGTAGGGGACCTGTTATCCAGAATGCTCTAGACCTGGGGTTTTCGAGATAACAGATCTTTCCATAATTTGGATCTTCATAAGTTCATAACTTTAGTCTACAAGAAAATCTTAAATTAAATAAACGCAATAGGCTGGTTTTGCTTCTAATAAGGATTAATTATATCTTAGTTACTGTATGATCAATTGCAAGGAACTGTTTCATTATTACAGAAACAATTTTGGATTATTTGGATAAAATGGAGTCTATGGGAGTGTATGGAGTCTGTAATTTGGAGTTTTCTGGATAACAGGTTTCCAGATAACGGATCCCATACCTGTACTGTCAACGTTTGAAATACTTCAATGATAAGCATTCTATTGAAAGCACATGGATGGGTGGAAAGCAGGCCCTGGTGCCAAAACATTCAAGAGAGTGAGGAGGTCCACCTGCCACCACTCCAAGTCCAGTAGACCAGTAGAAGCATTCTATTCTGCAGGTTTCTGGGCAATAACAGGAGAAGAAGGTTGTTTTGTCCTTGCTGCACATATGAAAGCTTTTCCCTGACATTCTGAAAACCTTTCATGACAAAAAGTAGAGTAGGGGAAGAAAGGTGGAATGGTAAGAAAATGGATATTGAGCTTCTAATCTCTGATCAGATTTTCTGGTGGGCCTGAGGTTACCCAGTATGCTCTTCTTCATGTCGTTACTATAGGCTTTGTTACATTATTCAAGGCTTTCTGTTCTTGACGAAAAATTAAACCTTACATTTTATGCAAATCACCTTCAAGTTTTTAGGTTATCTGCGTTCCCTTGCACAGAGCAAAGACTACCACATCACAGTGGATAATTAAAATTGCACTTCAGATGTATTCTTTGATCTCAAGAATGCTTTGAATTTTGCAGATCTCCAAATTCTTTACATATGGATCACCATCCTGCCGGAAAATATACTTTTTCTGCATAATGAAACTTATTGCAAGTTCCTTAAGATTTTGCTTTGATACCAAGAAACTTATTCTGTCTTGGCAGTATACTGTAAAAATATACTCTATAAAACTTTATTTATATAGTTCTATTATATATATATATATATATATATATATATATATATATATATATATATATATATATATATATATATATACATTTTAAGCTCATGACCTTCAAACCATCACCATAAACATTGGTGGAGAAGATCCTCAAATTGTGACAAGCTACCCAGATGGATCAGTATCCATTAACGGTTGGATCTCACTTAATTTGATGGTAAATCAAGCTGTGTTAACCAAAACCCATGGACAGATTCAAGATTTCAAGACGCTGGGCTGGGGGTGGAGCGATACTTCCATAGGCTGCAGTACTGTTTTTATTTGTAAGGATCGCACTGCCCCCAGCCCAGAGTCACTGAGACAACACAGAAGATAATTTAGCAGTGTCGGAGGGTTGGCTCAAAGGAGAAGGAAACCCCCTAGGCACAAAAGCCCCTCCCCTGTATTGCCCTCCTCCCGCTAACTTGTTACTCACCCCTCTGCACAGGTCCTGTTCACAGGCACCATCTTCTCCTAATCGGTCTTCTTCTTGCTTTAGACAAGGCGTTTTTGGTGCATGCGCAACAGGAGCATTTACTGGTATGGATCTACTGCGCATGCGCCGAAAGTCACGAAGTTTTACGATTTCATGACTTTCGGCGCATGCACAGTAGATCCGTACCGGTAAATGCTCCTACTGCGCATGCACCAGAAGATGCCGATTAATCCAGGAAGAAGACCACTCGGGAGAAGATGCCCCTGTGAACTCGGTGGACAGGACCTGCGCAGAGGGGTGAGTAACAAGTTAGGGGCATTTACCCAGGGGACAGGTAGGCCAGGTGGGAGGAGTGAGGGGGGGAACACTTGGAGGGGGAGGGCTTTTGTGCCTAGGGGGTTTCCTTCTCCTTTAATGAAGGTTCACAAGGCTGGGGGCGGCTTTGGGGGGCTTTTAAAGGAAATTATTTGGCGTGCAGCACCTCCTAGATATGGACACATTAATATGATTTTTATAGGAACAAGTGGGTATTGCTTTAAATAGATTTAATAAGCTCTTACCCCACTATGTCAACCTAGACTCTAGCACATAAGATTTACACAGATTTGATCAGGTATATTTGCTGAATATGACCTTCTATGCCTGGGGGAAGGCACCTTGGAGAAGGGTTGTCAGTTTTAATAGACCATTCTACTGTATAATCCTTTTGGATAGCAATTGCATTCCTTGGCTGCTACCGGTCATTACTTAATATCCTCAATAGAGGAGACACCGCTCCATTCATGATTCATTTTCCATCATGATCCATCATGAAAATCTTCTCAACGCCATCACTGCCACAGGCCAGTACCACATCCTCAAAACTGGAGACACTGCCCCATTGATTCCTTTCCCATTATGATCCACCATGAACATCCTCCCAACTGTAAGGGCCAAATACCCTTCTATGAAGGAGCATTTTATAGAGAGAGCACAATGGCCTCAAGTGTAACGGTGCTGATCATCATTACTGAGGCACTTAGTAAAGTAACAAACTGGTCAATGGCCATAGAGCAGTGATCAACGATCAGTAGCTCATGAGCAACATGTTGCTCCCAACTCCTTAGATGTTGCTCCCAGTGGCCTCAAAACAGGTGCCTCTTGTTGAATTCCAGGCTTGGAGGCAAGTTTTGGTTGCATAAAACTCAGGTGTACGGCCAAACAGAGTCTCCTGTAGGCTGCCAGTCCACATAGGGGCTACCAAATAGCCAATTATTTGGCATCCCAGGAACCTTATTCATGCTTGTGCTGCTCCCTAACTCAACATTTGAATGTGGTCATAGAGTTTTAGTGCAGCTGAATGTATCTTGGGGGTTACTTTACTGAGCTGCAACATTAAGCATACAGATTAATGGTCTCTTCAATATACACAGAGATTGACACAATATAGCATCCCCTCGAATTCACAGTGTGTTAGAGGGAATCATATTTATGTAGCAAAGGGCATTAAATCAAGGGGTGATTCTAAATGGGGTGATTGAGAAAACTCATGCAGAGGTTTTCAGGGGAACATACTTCTAAGACGAGTAGTGCAATGAACTGGTTAAAGAGACGACATAAGATGATGATTACCAGCTGCCAAATGGTCGGTGTAGATGAAACCATTGGGATGTAGCAGGTTGCATTAAAGAGAATGTATTTGTGCCCCCGGCGTTTATACAACGGATGGGCTGACAGTTTGCATCATCCATCTGACCTTTAAGGCAACGCTTGATGTTGAGTATCTCACGGGTGCTTAATCCATAAAGTCATGCCGAAAATAACGAGCAGACTCCTAGAGACTCTGTAATCTGTGAATCTAAGGGGGAAAGGTTAGACTAATAATATAGCCAGTGGCAACTGAATTGTGGGCATGTATTGTCCCATTGTTGAAACCTGTAGTAAAGAGGAGATGCAAAGTCTTGTTTATAATGAGGCTGCAATTGTTTCAATGAGATGAATGAGAATATATTGTAATTGATTGCTACTTTGCTTTGTAGGTAGAATGTGATTCCAGCCTCTGTGATTCTGCTGTTCTAGTAACAGACAATAACCAATCAACAGCTCTGCTTTTTTAAAGCAAATATCTGATTGGCTGTTATGGGTTGCTAGGTATAAACAAAATTGTGCTCCTGGTATTATTTTAAATAGATAGTTCACATTTAAATTTCCTTTTACTGTAATGTAGACATTGATATTCTAAGACTATTTGCAACTTCAGTTTTTACCTTTTATGGGGGTTTTTTTTCCAGTTATTTAGCTTTTTGTTCGGGCAGCTCTCCAGTTTGGTATTTCTGCAGCTACGGGTATGGGACTTGCTATCCAGAATGCTTTGTACCTGAGGTTTTCTGGAAAAGGGATCTTTCCATAATTTGGATCTCTATACCTTCAGTGTAGTAAAAAATACTTTAAACATTGAATAAACCTAGTAGGATTGCTGTGCTTTCAATAAGGTTTAATTATATCTTAGTTGGGATCAAGTACAAGCTACTGTTTTATTATTACAGAGAAAAAGGAAATCATTTTTAAAAATTTTTGATTAAAAAGGAGTCTATGGGCCTTCCTGTATTTCGGAGCTTTCTGGGTTTACTGATAACGGATCCCATACCTGTATCTGGTTACTTGTAACCAGGCAGTGGTTTGAACAAGTGATGAGAGTAATAATAGGAGAGGGCCTGCATAGAAAGAAAAGTAATGGAAAGTAACAATAACATGAAAATGCCTCACAGGGCATGTGTTTTTGGCTGTCAGGGTCAGTGACCACCATCTGAAAGCTGAAGAGTAAAACAAATAAATCAAAAACTACAAAACATAAAGTTGCTAGGAATAGGGCATTCTATTATACACTATTGGGGGAATGTAATAAAAGTCGCAAAGAGCAAAACAATTTGCACAAATAATAATAAAAATTCACATTTCACAACTTCCTTAAACTCTTATTGCATTTAGAATTTTAATTGCGCATCGCCCACTTTTAAGAAGTGCTTGAAGGTGTCGTAATCTTTTGGAGCAAACATAACTTTTTCTGTAAGAAGTTTTATTAGGGTTACGGCACACCTGGAGATTCGGGGAGATTTAGTCGCCCGGCAACTACTCGCCTCTTCTTTGGGGCGACTAATCTTCCCGAACTGATTCCCCGTGTCTTTCGCCAGC
The DNA here is from genome assembly GCF_017654675.1 of Xenopus laevis. Lineage (NCBI taxonomy): Eukaryota > Metazoa > Chordata > Amphibia > Anura > Pipidae > Xenopus > Xenopus laevis. The sequence continues at coordinate 16,408,573 of NC_054381.1, read as the reverse complement.
GCCAATGCATTCACGGCGCTTCAATTTCCGAAGGCGCCTAAACTTCGGGCGGCTTCGGAAATCGAAGCACAGCGAACTGGGTTCGCAAAAGCTATATTATAAGGTATAATAAGGTATAACTTTTTGCATTGCCATTACCGACTTTTATTACAACCCCCCATATAAGTTCAAACTTGTATTATAGAATGCCACCCCTTTAACACCATATGCTCAAGTGAAATGAAGAGGATAGGGGACAGGACCAAATTGTAGACAGTCATATTATTTGGTTGTCCTCCAGGCTGGCCAATGGATATCAACTTTAAGTTAACGGAGCACATTGGGAAAGAAACAGCATCAAAATGTGTGTGAAGTTCATCCATTGTGCCTAATTAGAATCTAATGTTTGTATCAAGCTGGAGACCATGCCCCGATGTACTGGAAAATACCATCTGGTGCTTCATCTTTATTCTGTTCCAAAAGCAGCATGTGACATGAAAATATATAGAGAATTACTCATTCTCTTAAGATTTCCAGTCCTTCTATGGTTTGAACTGTATAAAGTAGAAGTGCTTGGAAATCATTGGAAAGGAAAATGCTGAGACTGATGGAGACCTGTAGATCTAAGTAGAGTACTCGCAAAAACTGCTTTGCTGGAAAGAACTGGATTTGTTATACAGGTATGGGATCCGTTATCCGGAAACCCGTTATCCAGAAAGTCTCCCATAGACTTTTTATCCAAATCGTTTTTAAAGATGATTTCCTTTATCTCTGTAATAATAAAACAGTAGCTTGTACTTGATCCCTACTAAGATATAATTAACCCTTATTAGATGCAAAACAACCCTATCGGGTTTAATTAATGTTTACATTATATTTTAGTAGACTTGCGATATGGAGATCCAAATGAATGTGCATGTTTCACATTAGGGATGTCCAGAATGCCTTTACATAATCTTCTTACTGGATTTGTCTACTGGAAAGAGAATGGTCGATGTTTCACTTGTTTCTTGCACTGGATTAGCTTGCGGTTTCAGTCCTGTCCAAAGAAAACATTGTTCCCTGCTTGATTAAAACCTTCCTTATTAGTGATGGGCGAATTTATTCGTCAGGCGTGAATTTGCGGCGAATTTGCGCGATTCGCCGACAGCGAATAAATTTGCTGCAAAAATTCGCCAGCGTCAAAAATATTTTCTGAAAAAATCGCACACCGGCGTCAAAAACGGGCCCCGGTGTCAAAAACGGGCGCCGGCATCAAGAAAAACGGGAGCCGGCGTCAAAAACGAGACGCCAGCACCGTTTCACGAATTTTTCGCCCATCACTATTCCTTATTACATTACAAAAATCCTCCCGCATGCTAAAGTCCCATTGGTCCAGAGGCCTTGACCTGACACTAATAGAGATATGTGAAAACCCCAGGTCCCAAGCATTCCAGATCTGAGATCTCCTAAGTGGCCCTATAAATAATGGCCAGATATTACATTCTTTTTCTAGATTTGCCGCAAAAGATAGAATCCCCATTCTTGGTATCCTTTGATACTAGAGAAAAAGTACCTGAGCGTGTTGTGCAAGGCACCAGTACCGCTCCTAGCTAAAGTAATAGACAAATCCTATGCAATCCCCAGCCCATCATCTTGGATCAGGCTTGTGATAAAGGTTTCTCAATGCGTCATGAAAGCACAATATGGTTTATATATGGAACTGGCTGTCAGCTTCCTGTAATGCCGCTAGCTTTAACAGCTCTGCTGAAGGGTTTGTTGAAATGAAATTAAAAACTGTAATAGTAGCCCCGCAGAATGGCTCATTTAAGGGAACCGTGACTCATTTTAACCTCCTTTCATTTGGCGTTAGCCTTAATGTACTATAGTTTCTGATTCAAATTTTGTACTTGTTCTTTTGATTGATTTGCTTTCCATCACTATTATTATCTCTGCGGAGCCATTGTGATCCTGTTCTTTCATCCCACAAACCTTTTTGTTACTTTAGTCGAAAATCCCTTGTTTCTTAATATAACATTGGGAACTAAAGGGTAACAGTACAGTACAGGCTTTTTTTGGGGTGATTAAAAAAAAGACAAAATCTCTTTTCGAGTTTAAATATTTAAACTCAAAAGTACAGGTATTGGACCTGTTATTCAGAATGCTCAGGACCTGGGGGTTTATGGATAAGGGATTTTACTGTAATTTAGATCACCTTTCTGCAAAATGGTGATCGAACAATCATTTAAACTTTCAATAAACCCAATAGGATTGGTTTCCTTCTAATAAGGATTAATTATATGTTAGGAGCAAGTACAAGGTATAAGATCCGTTATCCTGAAACCCATTATCCAAAAGCTCCAACTTACAGAAAGGGCATCTCCCATAGACTCCATTTTAATCAAATCAATCAAACAATTGAAATGTTTTAAAATGCTTTTCGTTTTCTCTGTAATAATAAAACAGTACCTTGAACTTAATCCCAACTAAAATAGAATTAATCCTTAATGTAGGCAAAACAGAGGCACGCGCTCATAATCGGGGAGATTAGTCGCTCATCGACAAATCTTCTCTTCTTCGGAGCGACTAATCTCCCCAAACTGCCTCCCCTGACTTCCGTGGCTAGAATGTAAATAACCGGTGGGATGGCACTCGGAGTGCTTCGTTTTCCGAGACAACTAATCTCCCCACATTTGACCGTATCTGCCCTTAATGTTTAAATGATTATTTAGTAGACTTAAGGTACGAAGATCCAAATGAAAAAAAGATCCCTTTTCCAGAAAGCCCCAGGTTCTGAGCCTTTTGGATAACAGCTTCTATACCTCATCATCATCATCATCATCATCATTTATTTATATAGCGCTGTCAAGATACGCAGTGCTTTACTGCAGTTATAGCAAACAGGGAATAAATGGTGGCTAACAGACAAGGATTACAGAGTACAATAGGGTTTACAAACTAAGAGGTTAGGGTACAATTGAGACAAAAGGATCATATAAACACTTTGTCATTTTTGATACAGCAATGATTAATTAAGGTACAACGAATAGGCCTCTTTAAACAGATGGGTCTTTAAGGAGCGCTTGAAAGTTTGGAAGGAAGGAGAAAGTCTGACAGCTTGTGGCAGAGAGTTCCAGAGAAAAGCAGAAGCCCGAGAGAAGTCTTGTAGACGAGAATGGGCAGAAGTGACCAGAGGAGAAGTGAGGCGAAGATCAGAAGCAGAGCGTAGGTTTCGTGAAGGAGAGTATTTGGAGATTAGAGATGAAATATAGGGAGGGGTTTCATTATTAAGGGCCTTGAATGAGAGTGTAAGTAATTTGAATTTGATTCTAGAAAAATAATACTGTTTTATTATTATAGAGAAAAAGGAAATATGTTTTATATATGTTGAGGCAAATTGGAGAGGCTTCAGATGGGTTTTTGGATCAACTAGCAGTAAGGCAGGTTAACTATAGATTTAAAAGGTTCGCGGTGAATTTTTGCGATTTCGCAAATTTCGAATTTTCGCGGAACGCCGGCCTCAAAAATGAGTTTCACCATTTTTTTTGCCGTTTCGCAAATCTCGCGTGAAATTCGCAAATTTTTCGGCAAAGCGAAACTGCGCAAATTCACCCATCACTACTAGGGGTTATTAATAATGTTCGCTCAGCGCATATATATTCGCAAATGATTGGAATGCCCATGCTTTTTCCTAAAAGCTAAAATATTGCACTGGGGTGCCCGTCTTTCTGTTTTTTTTGCGAATTCGCATTGTGAATAAATTTGGCTCACAAATGAGACGGGTGTTTGCGTTAGTGCGCCCAGTGTGCGAGGTTGTTGTGTGCGAAAATAGCGTTGACAGTAACTTAAATTCGCAATTTGCAAAACTGTTTTGCGAATGTTTTCTCTCTCAGATTGGCTCATGTTACCTAACATGCATAGTTTGTTTGGTTTGTTTGCGGCCCATATTTTTTAAAATGGCAGTTTTCTATTTATATTACCCAATGGAACATACTACTAAAAAAGTATATTATTATGAAAATGGTTTATTTACATGAAGCAGAGTTTTACATACGAGCTGTTTTATGCAATATCTTTTTATAGAGACCTACATTGTTCTTTGGGTATAGTTTTCCTTTAAGTACACCACTCTTAACCAGCTTTATAAATACCGTATAACCATGTGCAGGGCAAATATTTTAACTGTGCGAATCATTCTGCCCTGTGCGAAGTTTATAAATGTAACTATGTAATTCAGTTTAACTGCTCAACTCAAGCATGTCTGAAAGTCCCAACATCGGTTGAGTGCGTGAACATATAACCTATTGGGGCATCCAATAATGGAGATAATGTCAACACAACAATTTACTGTATGAATGGCAGCTCTTTCACTCCATTCATTTGTAGTTTCTACACCCCCACTGTCCAGAATCATTTTACTAACACTACCATTGGTTAGGTGCCCAAATATCATCAAATAGCGTGTTTATGCTAGTGAGAAGATCATTTTAATTTTACAAAAGTTGCATTCCTGGCTAAATGTTTTGTCCTGCCTATTTTGTGCTTAAGTGGGAAACTTTCTTCTATTTACAAAATCACCTTTCTATCTATTTTCCCTATTTAACACCAAGATTAGTAAATTCAGTACAGGTATGAGATAAATAATCTGGAAAGCCATTATCCAGGAAGCTCCGAATTACAGAAGGGCCATCTCCCATAGACTCCATTTTATTCAAATAATCCACATTTTTAACATCCTTTTTCTCTGTAATAATAAAACAGTAACTTGTACTTGATCCCAACTAAGATATAATTAATCCTTATTGGAAGCAGAACCAGCCTATTGGGTTATCTAATGTTTATGTGATTTTCTTGTAGACTTTACATATGGAGATCCAAATTGATCCATTATCTGGAAAACCCCATGCCCTGGACATTCTGGATAACAGGTCCCATACCTGTAATAACCTTTTTTCTCCTTACGGCAGGGATTAGGGATGTCGCGGACTGTTCGCCCGCGAACTAATTCGCGCGAACATCGGCTGTTCGCGTCCGCCGAATGTTCGCGAACGTCGCGCGACGTTCGCCAATTTGGGTTCGCCTTAGCTGGCGCTTATTTTTGACTTCTCACCCCAGACCAGCAGATACATGGCAAGGAAGCTCTCCCTCCTGGACCACCCTCACACCCCCTGGACCACTCCCCTTCCATATATAAACTGAAGCCCTGCAGCGTTTTTTCATTCTGCCTGTGTGTGCTTGGAAGAGCTAGTGTAGGGAGAGAGCTGTTTAGTGATTTGAGGGACAGTTGATAGTAAGTTTGCTGGCTAGTAATCTTCTTGATACTGCTCTGTATTGTAGGGACAGAACTCTGCAGGGATTTGAGGGACAGTGAGTTTAGGTTAGTTAGCTTTGCTGGCTAGTAATCTACCTTCTACTGCAGTGCTCTGTATGTAGCTGCTGTGGGCACTGCTTCTGATCTCATCTGCTGACTGCTGTAATAACCCAATAGTCCTTGTAAGGACTGCTTTTATTTTCTTTTTTGTTTTTTTACTTTGCTACTATAAGAGCCCAGTGCTATTAGTCTAGCTGTGTTGGGGAGTGGGACTGGTGTGCTGCTCCTAGTAGTTCAGCACCAACCAGAGTAATTTTTTTTTTTTAATATATATATATATTTTTTTATTTTACTTATCTTACTGTTCTTTAACGTGTCCAGTGCTGTTTGCTGTTCTCATAGTAGTGCACCAATAGTAGTGCACTTGCAGGCATTGTTTGTCCAGTGTGTTCTTCAAACAACTGCCACCTAGCTGTGTGAGCTTTTTCACATTCTGTCTAAATATCAATAATAATACCGTCTCCAGAAACACCACCTGAGTGACGTTTTCCAAGCAGCAATAATATATTCCGTATCCACTGCTGTAGTGTATACGTTGACCTTGCAGGCATTGTTTGCCCAGTGTGTTCTTCAAACAACTGCCACCTAGCTGTGTGAGCTTTTTCACATTCTGTCTAAATATCAATAATAATACCGTCTCCAGAAACACCACCTGAGTGACGTTTTCCAAGCAGCAATAATATATTCCGTATCCACTGCTGTAGTGTATACGTTGACCTTGCAGGCATTGTTTGCCCAGTGTGTTCTTCAAACAACTGCCACCTAGCTGTGTGAGCTTTTTCACATTCTGTCTAAATAACAATAATAATTCCGTGTCCATAAACATCACCTGAGTGATGTTTTTACAGCAGCAATAATATATTCCGTACCCACTACTGTATACGTTGCCCTTGCAGGCATTGTTTGCCCAGTCTTTAACCAAGTGCCACCTAGCTGTGTGAGCTTTTTCACATTCCGTGTCCAGAAACATCACCTGAGTGACGTAGTGTGATTTCTGCCCTTTACAGCACAAAACGCAGCGCTGTGTCAACAATGTATTTTTCAGATACATTTTTGCCCTTGATCCCCCTCTGGCATGCCACTGTCCAGGTCGTTGCACCCTTTAAACAACTTTAAAATCATTTTTCTGGCCAGAAATGTCTTTTCTAGCTTTTAAAATTCGCCTTCCCATTGAAGTCTATGGGGTTAGCGACGTTCGCGAACCGTTCGAATTTTTTGACGCAAGTTCGCGAACATGTTCGCAAACATTTTTTCCGCCGTTCGATACATCTCTAGCAGGGATTCCCAACCTTTTGAACCCGTGAGCAACATTCAGAAGTAAAAAGAGTTTGGGAGCAACACAAGCATGAAAAATCTTCTTGGGGTGCCAAATAAGTCCTTTGACTGGCCATTTGGAAGCCCCTATGTGGATTGTCAACCTACATTGAGACTCTGTTTGGCAGTGCACCTGGTTTTTATACAACCAAAACTTGCCTCCAAGACTGGAATTCAAAAATAAGCTCCTGTTTTTAGGCCACTGAGAGATACATCCAAGGGGTTGGAGAGCAACACGTCACTCACAAGCTACTGGTTGGTGATGAGATCACAGATGTTGGGTCCTAGATTGTCCTGGTAATTAAGGGTGGAGTATGAGTATGTCGGAGTCAGATGTCATTGGCTTGCTCTGGCTTGAGGTGTTTTGGGTAATGAGACAAAAGAAGGAGAGTGCGGCACACAGAAAAGATATTCAATGCGAGAGGCTCGGGCTTCAGCTGAAGTGATATGCTACTGTATTTACAGGCACAAATTAAAAGACAGTAGAACGTATTGAGATGATTTAAGGGATGCATTAAAAGATTATGCAAAATAAATGGATTATTCTTAAAATGTTACAATGGAGAAAATGTAAAGATTGCATTACGATGACATTTGGAGAGACATCTCAATGGTAAAACGTGGGGGGAAAATGGATGTAATTAAGTCGTATTTAACTGTTGTTGATGCAGATAAATGGGACGACTATAGGTAAGTACTCGGCTTTTCAAACTGCACTATTACAGAGATTAGCTGAAGGGGGATCAAAAGAATCTTAATAACTGCTACAAAGCTCTAGATAAATGATAACGGTCATTTATTCTTTTATAACAATGTAGTATTAGACTTACAGTATGTCCTTTTGCCAAAGAGGACCATGAATAGGGATGTAGCGAACTGCCGATTTGGTGTTCGCGAACGCCGTTCGCGAACACCGGCAAAAAATGCGAACATTCGCGGACAGTTCGCAAACTTCGAACACCCGCTAAAATCGTTCGATTCGAACGATCGAAGGATTTTAATCATTCGATCGAAGGATTTTCATTCGAATCGAACGATCGAAGCCATTCGATCGAATGCTTTTCATTCGATCGAATGCTTACAATCGTTCGAACGAATGGAAATCGTTCAATTTTTAGCGGTCGAAGGAATTCGAATGGTCGAACGACTTGTATTCGAATCGAACGCGAACTCAAAATGGGAACGTTCCCAAACGTTCGCGAACATTCGGCGGACGCGAACGGTCGAAGTTCGCGCGAACTAGTTCGCAGCAGAACAGTTCGCTACATCCCTAACCATGAAGACTGCTTTTCCCCAGATCCACTGGAGACAAATATAGCAACCCCAGTAACCCATAGCAACAGGAGAGCAGTTCATTTTTGTTTCATACGTGTTTCATACGTTTGCTCAAAGCTAATTTCCGATTGGTTAGTAACTACTAACCGCTGCAAAGTTCAGACAGTAATGATATTTGCTCAACAGCTGCTATTGCTAAACTTACATATAACATAGGACCAGGGCATGCTAAGGGCTTCCTACAACCTCCTACATGTGTTCAGCAAATGGAGTGCCATCCACTTATTTAAAGGTCAAAAATAAGAATATGGGGCCACACAAGTGAGGAAGGTGCAAGGTTTATAGCCACTTTTAGAAAAAGGAAAATGCAAGTTTAAAAAAAAAAGGTCCTTCTTCAGGTGTATAAAAAATCCATTTATTTCAAGGATGTATAAAACAAAAATCCACTTATTTAAAGGAGAACTATCACTGCTAAAAACACGTGTCCATACTGTAGCAGATAATCAATAATACTTTTCCCAAATAGGTTTTTTATATTTATTTCTTATATAGTCTAAAACATAAATGGTTTATTATTGTGCTTGGTCAACCAAACATTTTGCCAACCCAGCCAACCGCCCAGCCACGCTTTGCAAAGTGTTGACTCCTGTTGGAATCAGCCAATGAGAGCAGTGGAAATCTGTCAGTGTCTGACAGCACAGGTTTGTTGGCAGCAGCCAGCAGCCAGGAAATCAATGCTTTATTGAAAAACACACATAAATAAAAACAAAATATAAGAAACTCAATCGTATTCATTGAATATCCACTGTAATAAGGATGGTATTTTATTTATGTAGTTGTGGGAAACAACTAGGGTTACCCAGGGCCGGATTTGCCCTGAGGGCGCCCCGAGGCCGGCGTCCTCCGTCGCCCCCTCCCTCTGTAAAGAGGGTTTTGGAGCGCTAGCCTGAGGCCGGTATCCTCTGTAAAGATAGCTTAATTGATGCCGCCCTAGGCCCGGGCCTATGCAGCCTTGCCGCAAATCCGGGCCTGCGGTTGCCGTCTTTTAATGACTGATGACATTGGAGGTGGAGCAGTGACATAAAGGGGCGTGTCAATAATGCAGCAGGGTGGTACAATGATGTGGCGTCCGTGATTGGCCAAATCTAGTGTGAAACAGTCTGAAAACCAGGCAGGCAATTTTGGACCGGGCCGCAGGTGTAAAAACCTGGCTGAGCAGTTCAAAACCGGACAGGTGGCAACCCTAGAAATAGCCTTTCCATATTAATTATTACTATGAGGGGTATCCATGGCGTAGGGATGCCATTCGACTATATTCTTGTATATGTGTCTTTATTACTGCAATGAAATTGTACAGAAAAATAAAATCACAGATTGGTTGCTATGGGTTACTGCCCAGGTATAAATTTGGCCAGTGTTTATAAGTGAGTCCCGCAGTGATTTCAGAGTAATTCCCCGCCCCCATTAAAATGAACACTTAACATCACAGTAGTAAACGCATATTTCAGCAGCTTAAAACTGCCATCTGTCACTAAACGAAAGTCAATTTGTTTCTGGCACATACAGTATTTAACTGATGAAATTTGATGTGCTAATGTATAAACCATCAGCCAGGTACCAGTAATGTACAAGAAAGATGTACTTATATAAGTGGTTAATGGTTGGTTGAGCGCAATGAATCCATATTTATCTAAGGATGAATCAGACTGGATTCAGTACAGCATAATGCTAGAACTTGAATACAATGGCAACACCTAGGGCATAATTATCAAGGGTCGAATTTCGAATTGAAAAAACTTTGAAATTCGAATTCAAAAAGACCAACCGAAATAGGTCCATATTCTGCCGAATTCGAATCATACGAATCGAAGGAATTAGCGCATTCGATTGAATTCGATTCAACGTTTTCCCCCAAAAAAACCTTAGATTTTTCAAAGTCCACCAGTTGACTCCAAATAGGTTCTAGATCTAGTAGGTCCCCAGGCTAAAACGGCAACTCAGCTTTTAGATGGCGAATGGTCAAAGTCGAATTTTTTAATTTTTTTCAAATTCGAATCGAATTTGGACTATTCCCTAGTCGAAGTACACAAAAAAATAGCTCAAACTTCGAATTTTTTCATTCGAAATTTCACCTCAACCATTGAGAAATCTGCCCCCTAGGGTTGCCACATTTTAAAAGAATACTTACCGCCCAGTGGGGGCGGTGACCTAAAGGGGGAGTGGCATAAAAGGTGTGGTTATGATGTTGCGGTGGCAGGGCACTGCATGGAAAGGTCTGAGGATGGGCAATGGAGCGGCGATCCTTGAAGAAAAAAGATGTGTCGGGTAGATTGGAGCGGGCCAAGGGCTTATTTTAAGGGTTAGTGATGGCTGAATAAATTTGCCTGGCACGAATTTGCAACGAATTTCCGCATTTCACATAAATTTTAGATTTTCACGATTTTTTTGTGAAAACATTCAAATTGCTCGATTTTTTTGTGAAAACGTTCAAATTGCTCGATTTTTTTGTGCAAAATGTTCGAATTGCTTGATTTTAGTGAAAACGTTCGAATTGCTCAATTTTTCCATGAAAAAGTTCGAATTGCTCAATTTTTCCATGAAAAAGTTTGAATTGCTTGAATTTTAAGTGAAAAATTCGAATTGCTCGATTCTTAAGTGAAAACGTTCGAATTGCACTATTTTTTTGTGAAAACATTCAAATTTCACAATTTTTTGCGAACTTTTTCGAATTCAAGATTTTTCGAGAATTTTTTGCCGTTTCGCGAATTATGCGGGAAATTTGCGAATTTTTCTGCAAAGCAAAACGGGAGAAATTCACCCATCACTATTAAGGGTATTACAAATTTACTGGCAACTACATTGCTGGTAAATTTATAATACTGGCCCCGGTCCTGGCAGGTGTCCTGGCAGGTGTATGGCCTCATGGCCATTATTTTAAAATAATGGCCATGAGGCAACCCTAGCAACACCTGTGCCAGGAGAGAGGCTAATTTGGATAAATGTAGGCTCATCTGTTGCTTCATGGGTCAGAACAATGACTCAGTAGATAGTGGTATGCCTGCAGGAGCCAGAGCCTGGCCAAAGATAAGAGATGATAAGCATCACCACTGGTCAAGACAAAGTGCAAAGTGTTGTCTTTTTTTAACTTTGCAACTACTTAGTGCCCATAGGTGCAGGTCAGAAAGGGGAGCAAAGACTTGGCCACTTCTTATGAATAGAGCCCTTCCTGCATTCAGCAACTCTGTATTCTTAGTGGCAGGCAAAGGGTGAGTTGTGATGGTCCTCTTGGAACTCCCACCATAACTTGGACAGCATTTTGACATGGGAGAGGGCAAGAAACAACAGAGCCCTTTATTTAACTCCTGACAATGGAAAGGATTAAAGAGGGTGTTCACGTTTGAGTTAACTTTGTGTAGAGAGTGATATTCTGAGACAATTTGCAATTAGTTTTCATTTTTTATTATTTTTGGTTTTTGAGTTATTTAGCTTATTTCAGCAGCTCTTTAGTTTGCAATTTCTGCAATTTGCAATTGACTTAAATAAGAGACTGGAATATGAATATGGAGGGGCCTGAACAGAAAGATGAGCAATAATAAAAAGTAGCAATAATGAAATTTGTAGCCTTAAAGAGCATTTGTTTTTTAAGATGGGACTAGTGACCTCCATTTGAAAGCTGGAAAAAGTCAGAAAAAAAGGCAAATAATTAAAAAAACTATAACAAATAAATAATGAAGACCAATCCAAAAGTTGCTTAAAACTGGACGTTCTATAATATTCTAAAAGTTAACCTAAAGGTGAACCACCGATTTAAGTACAGGGCTCTTCTGTGCCCACTAAACTTTGCACATCAGGGGTTATTTACGACCGCAAGTACAGTGAGCAAAGTGCAATTTTGAGAACAATTTCCCGCGAAATTCACGAAACTGGCGAAAAATTTGTGGAACAGTGATTTTGACGCCGGCGACAATTCGCCGGTGTCAAAATGGGTGCCGGCGTCAAAGTTGATGCAACACCCATTAAAGTCAATGGGCGTCCATTTATTGGCACCGGCATCTAAATTGGCGCCGGCGTCACAACAGTCTATGGCGTCGAAAAAACTCGCAAATTTATTTGCCGGTGGCGAAATGGGCACATTTGCCCCTGGCAATATATAATAAATTCGCCCATCACTATAGCTGACTTTGGCGGATTTTAAAAATTAGACCTGGCAACCCTGACAGACCTGGCAACCCTATACAGGTATGGGATCCGTTATCCAGAAAACTGTTATCCAGAAAACTTTACAGCAGATGATTTCCTTTTTCTCTATTGTAATAAGCAATAGCTTGTACTTGATCCCAACTAAGATATAATTAATCCTTATTGGAAGCAAAACCAGCCTATTGGGTTTATTTAATGTTTACATGATTTTCTAGTAGACTTAAGGTATGAAGAGACAAACTATAGAAAGATCCCTTATCCAGAAAACCCAAGCCCCCAACAGTTCCCATACCTGTACTCCTGGGTCTGCCAGCAGCAACTGGGCCTGTTATCATTATTATTATTATTATTCGTCCATACAGAGTTGGATCTGATACAAGAATGAGATTTATTTGCAACATATTCTTCGGTACGGTAACTAAGTTACTGATACACTTGTGTGACCAGGAATAACGCTGCCTGATTAAATGAACCTTCTGGTTAATTTGCATTCGAATAAATAAAACTGGAAGGTTCTTTTTTATGAGCGCTGAGGTTAGTTACACAATGTTCAGTTATATTTGTGTGTTTTTTTCTTCAATAAACTGTTGAGTTTTCTTGTTGAAATATACATCACTCAGCGGCACGGAGCACACAGGGATCACTTCTGTTTTGCTTAGCATTCTTATAGCGTGCTGCGAATGTTAGCAGAGAATGAGGCGCCCGCTGTCATGTTGTCTTCTTATATTTGTATTAAAACAATATGGTGACCTTTAAAGGACACAGACACAGATACAGAATGGAAGGCACAAATAGTAACAAATATTGCTCTATGTACCTCCAGGCAACTAAAGGAGTGTCAATAAAGTACTGTACGACTGCAGCACTGGTAATAAAGAAATATCTTCCAGAAGAGGCAATATACCAGCAATTCCCAGTAACAACATGTGGAAGTACCTCTGCATTTTGGGATCTCTATCGGGCAACTGAGATATGTATGTTAGTGGCTTCTGTTACTGTTAGAGCCCTTATTATTATGATGATGATGGTTTTTATAGCTCCAATATTCAATTAACTGAGTGTGGGATGAACCTACCTGAGTGTTTCTCTAAGGAAGAAGATAATTAGGAAGCTTAATGTCAGGACTCCTGGGTATTCAGCAGGTGCTGGATTCTGCTGAGCCACTGGAGGCATTTGGACTTTGCTACTTACTACTGTCCATATAGACAACTGCTACCTTTGCTTCTTCCTCTGTCTTCACCCTCACTCTCATTAAGGCCAGGTGTCTATAATCTGGTCAATATCGGTTTATTTAAATCCCCTATTGCCTCCTGGTGCTGGATCATTAAGTCCAGTCTGGTGATCTTGCCCCCTTGTTCCTGCCTTGTTCCTGAATCCTTGATTCTGTTCCTGTGTTTGCCATTTTGACTTCTGGCTTTAGACTCGGCCTGTTTCCTGGACATTCTCTATAATTGTACTCTGCCTTTCTCTGACCTCAGCCTCTCCCCTGACTATGATAGATCTCCAACTGCCTCTGACCTTGGCCTGTCTCCTGACTACAATTGAACTCTGCTTGCCCCAGATCTCTTGCCTGTCTAAGGACTAGGTCTTGTTATGTGTCTATCCTCATTGTGTACTTGACTTGATTCCTTCATTCCATCTAATTCTTCATAGCTACTGTTTACCACTGCTGTCACCATTGCTGCACCCAACTTGGCTTCTGCAGTCGATCTATCGGGGCAATGTGCATAACCTGGATTTCACAGCACACAGGCTCCCTCCTGCCAACCTCACACCCGAGGTAGTTCCTGACACTCAGTTACATGATGTATCTTGGAGTGGATAGTGGCTAATAAGGCAGGCAAGATCAACACACAGAAACCATGCAGCTGGCCGTACGTATTGCCAAATCAATTGCCAGAATAGTTGGAATTCAGTAACTGAGGTGGATTTCTGGCAACATGGTATTGCATAAGTAGATCAGAGATTTCATTTTGGATAGATCATCTGCGATCTGAAAGGATTAAAGTATGAAGTATTCAAACTGTCAGGGAGCAGGGAGATCTCACCAGGAAGGTAGTCAGGATCGAGGAGGAAGCCCTCTGGAGGAATCAAAGTCGCGGTGTCCAAGGGGTTAATCAAATGGATAATCAAGTTCAGGCGAGAGTTCAAAGACAGGCAGATAGAAGCAAGATCCAAAGTCCAGGCAAAGGTCAGGATAACAATCAGGAACAAGATTCAACAATAACAGCTCACAGGGAACCCAGGATACACACAGGAAATGTTTCCTATACTTGGGCGCCATTCTGTCGTCTAGGATGCGCTTTTATATTTGAATTTGGCGCCATAGTGACGTCACTGGCGTCCTTACAGCGGCGTGTTTGCGCGGGCATGTTTGTGCATGCGTTGCGGCACTGGCGTCCCGGCGCCCACGTGGGCCGACTGGGCACCGCCATTTTGGACACGTCTCCTCGCGCTCCCGGCGGCCTTGACACAAACTGACTTTTAATAAAGACGTACAAGACCAGATTGGCATTGGGCATTATGCTAGAAATGGGCCAAACTTTTACCATGCCATAGATGCTGGGCCATGCCCAGGTTGCATTCCAGTCTCTGAATTGAAAGTGATTATCATGCATAGTCCTTCAAGAGAAATAATATTTACACTCATTACTTGGTATATCTATTAGACCAGGGATCCCCAACCTTTTGAACCCGTGAGCAACATTCAGAAGAAATAGGAGTTGGGGAGCAACACAAGCATGGAAAATGTTCTTGGGGTGCCATATAAGTGCTGTGATTGGCCATTTGGTAGTCTCTATGTGGATTGTCAAACTACAGTGAGACTCTGGCAGTACATCTGTTTTTTATGCAACCAAAACTTGCCTCCAAGCCTGGAATTCAAAAAGAATCACCTGCTTTGAGGCCACTGGGAGCAACATCCAAGGGGTTGAAGAGCAACATGTTGCTCACGAGCTACTGGTTGGAGATCACTGTATTAGACAGAGCCCCCTTTTATGTCCTATTTCCAAATGCGTTTTATTCTAGAATCTCATTTCCTCACATTTAAGAAAACTCTTTTCATTTAGGATCTTAAAACTAAAAATTGGACATTTTAGGTGACTTTTTGTTCTGTATGGCTAGACTGCCAGTGGTTTTGAGATGTCCCTTTCAATGGATTCAAAAGCTAATTGCTAGGTGATAATTAGGTGACCTACTAATACAGTATATGGACTGATGTGAAAGCTTCAAGCCTCTAAAAATGTATTTGTTTCAATAAAGTACTAATAGGTGTAACTATAAGATGGCTTCAGTAACAGATCTTGTACACGGGAAGAGGTGGCAACCCAAAAGCATTGGCAAAACCATCACTTTTTAATTACTTCATTACCATTAGGGTTTGGTATTTATCATCTGGTTGCATTTCTTCAAATCTCACACCCTACCTTTTAGAAGTCTTCTAAAGCAAGATAGGACCTCAAAATAAAACCCCCCGTAAAAGGACAGAACAAGTTGGAATCTTAGAGCTCAATAAATACGTTTTCTACTTGCCCCAATACCGACATTTTATGATTAGATGTTTCACCTATGTCAGTGCATTTAGCTATATATAGTAAGGATAAACCATGTAGAGGAATACATTTTTCTAACACCGCATTTTTCAGGACTGGTTCCAGGTTTGTGTTGACCAGTATCCTCCAAAACCTTCATGGCTTCATAATGGGGGATGTAGTAACAGGTACAATATTAATCCAAAAAATAGTAGGTAGCATTTACTGGTTTTGCAATTTGAAAGCCAACATCTTATTGGTTGCTGTGGGTTATTACAATAGTTTTGAATTGATAGCCTCTGCCCAAACATGGCCTTAGTGAACACTGATAATAGCATATTTCTGATTTCCCGTTTTGGTATCCAGGACTGCTATTTTCAGCATTTCTAGTGAACTGGCAGAAAAGTGTAGAGTTGCTCTAATTAGTCCTGTAAAGGGCTAAAAATCGATACCCAATCTAAACATCTGTTTTATAATGGAAGTTACCTGTACATGGTTCTTATAGTGGGATATAACAATGTATACCCATAAAAATCATTTTGTGCAGTGTGTTTTCTTTGATGACATTTAGGAAGAAAAAGGGGGGGGGAGTCCTAGGTTACACCTAGAAAACAATCAGTCCTTGATGTACACTCACTGGGATAGTAATCCGCTGAAATAATAGTTTCTTGCTCCTCCTGCTGAGATTCAAACAATAAATTGCTCCGGCAAGACAAAGGCGCATTTAGGCTGAAATTATAGTTTGCAAGCTGTTCTGTAATTGTGGTATGAGACATTCTGCTTTAGTTGCTCAGAAGTCATTGACTCTTGCTATAATGTATATTGTGCCTTCAAATAAAAGTTTTTAGTGGGAAGTTTCCTCTACAAGTCTACAAGAATCAACGGTAGAAAACTGGAAGGGAAATAAAGATGGTGCGTCTTCATTTCTTTTCAAGGTAGAGGTTCCAAAGGGTGACATCAAGCTGCTATTTGACCACCCATAGGGTTGTTTGTTTTTGTTGATCTGGTCTAGGGATGCACCGAATCCACTATTTTGGATTCACCGAACCCCCGAATCCTTCTCGAAAGATTCAGCCAAATACCGAACCGAATCCGAATCCTAATTTGCATATACAAATTAGGGGTCGGAAGGGGAAAACATTTTTTACTTCCTTGTTTTATGATGAAAAGTCACGAGATTTCCTTCCTGCCCCTAATTTGCATATGCAAATTAGGATTCAAATTCGTTTCGGCCGGGCAGAAGGAGTCAGCTGAATCCTGCTAAATAAAAAGGCCGAATCCGGGTCGAATCTTGAACCGAATCCTGGATTCGGTGTATCCCTACTCTGGTCGCTTGACCACCATTTAGAGTACTTAAAGGGGAAGGAAACCTAGTCGGCGCAAACCCCCCACCCCCCTCCCGTTTGTTGCCCACCCTCCTTCCTCCCCCCTGGCCTACCCATCCCACTGGGCAAATGCCCCTAACTTGTTACTTACCCTTCTGCGCAGGTCCAGTCCAGGGAGTTCACCGACATCTTCTTCCACGCGATCTTCTTCCTGCTGTGAACAGCGTTTTGGCGCATGCGCTGTAGGATCATTTCGCCGGTATGGATCTACTGCGCATGCGCCAAAAGTCACGCGCATGTGCATTAGATCGTACCGGCGAAATGATCCTACTGCGCAT
Source organism: Xenopus laevis (assembly GCF_017654675.1). Taxonomy (NCBI): domain Eukaryota; kingdom Metazoa; phylum Chordata; class Amphibia; order Anura; family Pipidae; genus Xenopus; species Xenopus laevis. The sequence continues at coordinate 16,391,262 of NC_054381.1, read as the reverse complement.
GCGCCGTTCAAAGCAGGAAGAAGATCGCGTGGAAGAAGATGTCGTCTGTGAACTCCCTGGACTGGACCTGCGCAGAAGGGTAAGTAACAAGTTAGGGGCATTTACCCAGAGGGACGCGTAGGCCAGGGGGGAGGAGGGAGGGTGGGCAACAAACGGGAGGGGGGGTGGGGGGTTTGCGCCGACTATGTTTCCTTCCCCTTTAAGCCTGTGGAGACCTTTACACACCAGCTTCATGGTTTAATGTGAAATTCAGCCCACCGGATGTTTCACCTTGCCGAATCATGTAGGGGATTGTGTGGGCCCATACACTGGTCAATGCACCGCGAAATTATCAATTAATACATATATTTTTGGTATAATTCTTTTCACAGTTTATAACTATTAATTCAGTTTATTTTCAATAAAATACTGAAGAAGTACATTTAAAAACTGGTCTGGTCTAATCTGATTTTCTTTACCACTTCGCGCTGTTGTGCTGGTAGGAACAGAATCCCTGAGCCTTCACATACTCTAAACAATAGATGTTGTGAGTTAGTGGATCATCGATTGTGCCTGAGATTATAGTATTCCTGACATTACTAAAAAGGTTTCTAGAATGCTATAACTAAACATGAAAATGTCTGCTGTTTCTGACAAGAAGAAAGAAGATGGAGAGTTTCTCAAAACCAAGAGAAATGTATTTTTATTTAATAATTTCTGTTTTTCATTTCTTTTATCTACTCACTCATGGCTTGACATTACACACCACAAACGATCAATGGTCTATGGGAAACAGGGAGATTTAAAACTGTTCCATGTTTGGTCATTAGGTGGTAGATTAGCCGTTTACAACCCCCCTTCTTTCACTGTTTGTTGTGACTGATTAGTTAGCAGAATTATCCATTATGCAGAGAGATTATCTGTGCACTGGAAATCTATTTATTCACTTTACAAGGACCAAATATGAAATCATTTCAGTAGGGATGCACCAAATCCACTATTTTGGATTCGGCCGAACCCCCGAATCCTTTGTGAAAGATTCGGCCGAATACCGAACCAAATCTGAACCCTAATTTGCATATGCAAATATGCATATGCAAATTAGGGGTGGTAAGGGAAAAATAATTTTACTTTCGTTTTGTGACGAAAAGTCACGCGATTTCCCTCCCAGGATTCAGATTCGGTTCGGCCGGGCATGAAGGATTAGGCTGAATCCGAATCCTGCTGAAAAAGGCAGAATCCTGGCCGAATCCCGAACCGAATCCTGGATTCGGTGCATCCCTACATTTCAGTCTCCCTCTTTTAGGGCCTAGCGGCTCTGGTAGGTTGGAGTTGGGACCAAGGAGGAAGCTGTCTACAGAAAAGTCCAGTTCACAAAATCCAAAAGGAAAGAAATTTTGGCAGCGAATAGCAAAGTCACAATCAAGGAACCGAAGAATCAAGGCAAAATAGCATTTTAGGAGCACCCAGAAACGTTACCAATATTGGCGCATTGAACCCAGGTCTTTGGTGTCCTTTTTTTAAAAATGTTTGTGCCAAAACATTGCACGATGTCGTCACACACTGCAGCATCAGAACATGGTATGATGAAGTCACTACGCGGCCATGGGCACCGCCATCTTGGACGAAAGGAGCACTCCTGAAACTCTGTTCAGCCTATTTAAGTAACAAAATCCATAGATATTTTATGATTAAAACAAAAGGTATGAGGTATGTCTAGCATAGGCCCTATTTTTTGCACTGATGGGGGAGCATGAATGGAGTTGTAAATTTAAAAAAAATTTTTTTGCTTTATAGCTCTTGAAATTTAGAGGAGCATGTAATAAAACTTATAATATATAATATAACAAAAGACTGGTTGCTATGGGTTGCTAGACCTACGATATACCATTCATTTTAGGAGCACCCAGAAACATTACCAATATTGGCGCATTGAACCCAAGTCTTTGGTGTCCTTTTTTTTTAAATGTTTGTGCCAAAACATGGCATAATGTCGTCACCCACTGCAGCATCAGAACATGGTGCGATGAAGTCACTACGTGGGGGTCACTAGTGATGGGGGTATAAAGGCCTTTTAATAGGCTATGGGTTACTAGACCTACGGTATACCATACACCTTACATTGTATTACAATAACTGTTGCTAAGGTTACATTTACTCTAACAACCCAAAAGGGCTTTGAGTGACAGTCTGGAAGATGAATTGGAGAGATAAAAATAATAACCATACAAAATCTAGCCACTAAATAGTTGCTGGCAGGGGTGTAACAATAGAGCTGCCCTCTGTTTAGAGGGCCCCATGTTTTGGCCTTCTCTACCAGCCCAAGGCAACCACAGCCCTTTCACGGAAGATCTGTGGCTTCAAAGATGCCCCAGTAGCTCCACGCGCATGTCCTTTAAATATGGCGGCATCCCTTGGCTGCTAATAGTATTGACATGAATGGCTTCTCCACTAGCCAATGGTTTGCAGTAAAAAAAACCTTAAAGGGGAACTATTGCAAAAATAAAAAAATAATATTAGCTTCATCATACTGAAATAAGAAACTTTCTAAATACTGCATTGTTTCTGAAATAATCAAGTTTATCTTTACTATCGCTCTCTCAGCATCTGTTTCTGCTCTTTTTGTCTTCATTCGGGAGTTGGGTGTCAGATGAATGATCCAATATATCTATCTTTGCCTAGAAGATGTATTAGAGCTCACTCTATTGAAATCACCAGACATCATGTCTCTCTACATGCAGGATTTGTGCAAAAGGCAGTTATTTTGTTTGTAGTGGAATCAGTTATTTCAGAGAGCTCTAATACATCTGCTAGGAAAGGAAGCCTCCCCTATAAGATATATTGGATCATTCATCTGACACCCAACTGCTGCATGAAGACAGAATGAGGAGCAACAGATGCCGAGAGAGGGATAGTGAAGATAAACTTGATTATTTCAGAAACAATGCAGAATTTTTAATTGATTGTATTTAGTTTCTTATTTCAGTATGATGAAGTTTATATTACATTTTCATTTAGAGCCCAATGGCATCTACTGATATGTAGGGAGTGAATGCTAAACAGTTGCTTCATTTTAACTTTAAAAAAGTTGATGTCACAATGTCATCCATATGATGCCGCCCTAAGGAGATAATGGGGTACATTCTGCCAAACACCAAGGCTTCTTTATTTTCTCCTATTGTTTATCAAGATATTACAGATCAATTGTGATTTGTTTTACTCTTTCCTCCATGAAATCAGCTAAACGCTTCAAATTGACAGCCTGGTAATTTGACATATCACATCCTTGAGGAATGATTGCAATACTCTTATGATCCGGTAAGATTGCCTTTTGTTTGTCAGCGATGAACAGCATTTGCATGACATTTAAGAGCAAAACTAATAATTCAACTTAATCAACCTCTACACACGAGTGCCGCACAATGAGAGGGGGCCCGAGACAGAAAGAACAATCTGCTACTCACTCTGCTTCACCCCTTTATGCCTCCTTAGATTACATCCCAACCTCAGAGTTTCGCCATTATTGTGGCAATGTAATATTGTTGAAAAGCAAGTAACACATCTACGAAAATGAAAATATTCCTCCGGAGAAACATTTTTAATATGTGCTCTGTTCCCAGAATCTAATTACAATAAAGAGTAAATTGCTTAGTGTTATTAAAATGTTACACTACACAAAATAACCATTTAATTGTCTCTTTTGGGTGCTGGAAGGGGAAGCCTTCCCCCCACAGTGTACTCTGTGTGCTCTCTGCGTTTATTTATTTATTTTTTGTTTTCTTGTTAAAATAAAATGTAATTTGGTTCAATTATGTTGTGCCGTTGTATTTTTCTTTTACAGAATTTGTATTATATGAAACGGCTGAGTCTGTATTTTTTTGCTGAAAATAACTTTAGGGCAGCGTATCCTCCCCTACAATACATTAAATTAATATTAGTAATCACCAAAGAGTTCAATGGCCATATTAATATATGGCAAGTAGTAATTCTGGACAAATTAAACAGAATATTAACTAGTAATATAAGGTTGTGTTTTAAGGCTAAACTTATAGTTTTTTATTACAGGTCAGAGGATTCTTGGGGGGACTTTTCTTTAGAGGTAAACTCTAGCTGTATGTTAACTACAAATCCTAAACCCTTTGTTAGCCTCAGACTGTAAGGGAATGCTATAATAACTGCAATATAGATTTTGAGTGAAGGCACATTATTTCTTATATTGAGTGATGTCACAATTGGGCGGTACATTATTCTTCACAACTGGGACTTTGATTGTTGAGAATGATGAAAGCTTAACTTCAGAATCATAAGTCGCATGTACATATGTCAAGTGTAAGGAAATGATGGGATACTGCCCCAAAGCAAAATAATTTTTTTTGTTGATGTACATTGATTCTTATAATACAAGTGATGTCACAATTGACCTTGCTCTGTTACTAACCATTCTTCTGGATCCTGACTTTGTAGTGTGTTTACTAGTGATGGGCGAATTTGGGCTGTTTCACTTCGCCAAAAAATTCGTGAATTTCTCATGAAATTCGCAAAATGGCGAAAAATTTGAGAAACAGCGTAGGCGTCTCATTTTTGACACCGGTGTCCATTTTTTTTTTGGATGCCGGCATCCAAAAAAACCGACGCCGGCATCCATTTTTTTGGACGCCGGCATCCATTTTTTTGGACGCGGCATTCATTTTTTTGGATGCCGGCATCCATTTTTTGGACGCCGGTGAATTTTCGCTGCGGTTTCGCAAATTTATTCGCCGTGAATTCTCACATGGCGAATAAATCCGCCCATCACTAGTGTTTACTGTTTGGTTTGACCCAGACTGTGCCCTTGACTACACATCTGGTTCCTGATTCCTGATTCCGTTCTGATTGGTTTTGACTCCGGCCTGTTCTATGACTATGCCTTGCTCTAACCCTGTTCCTCCTGTTGCATGTTACGTTTCCCTTATCTGCCCAGAACTCTCATCTTGCTTCTCTCACTTTAATAGAGGAGAAGCGGAGGGCTCCTCCCTAAAGCTAAAGTGTCTGTGTCACCAAGTTCTTAATGGATTATCAGTCCTTGTAAAATAGAGCCCTACTAGAAATACTCATTTCTGGTCAAGATCAATCCTATTCCCACCGTTTTTGGAGCACCAACCAGAGGTTCTCCTGCTCTACCATTAGGGGTGTTTCGCCTTTAATTTAACTTTTAGTATGTTATAGAATGACAGATTGTAAGCATCCTTTCAATTGGTCTTCGTTATTTATTTTGAATAGTTTTTTAATTACTTGCCTTTTTCTTCTGACTCTTTCCAGCTTTCAAATGGGGGTCACTGACCCCATCCAAAATCAAATGCTCTGTAAGACTACAAATTGACTATTATTGCTTCTTTTTTCTGCTCTTTCTATTCAGGCCTCTCCTGGTCATTTGGACCCTAGCAACCAGATTGCTGAAATTGCAAACTAGAGAGCTGCAGAATAAAAAGCTAAATAACCACAGCCAATAAAAACCAATTGCAAATTGTCTCAGAATATCACTCTCTACATCATAATAATAGATAATTTAAAGGTGTAAAACCCATTTAAGCCCCTTCTACTTCCAGCATCTGTCAGAATTATGTACTGCAGTTGTACTCACTTCAGAGCACTTGAAGGTATGTCCTGAAACGTTTGCTGAGGTCTCAGTAAAACTTCACCATGATTGCACGTTGCTAAGTTATGTGTGACCCATTTGGTGATACAGTAGAACACCACTTTCATGTGTCTCAAGGGGCCAAGCAAAACAAAGGTAATATTCGAGAAAGCATAAAATCTGGTAGTGTACAAAAGACTACAAAAAATCTGGGTTCTACTGTATTCGGATCTAAGTAGAAGTTTTTAACCTATGGGTTGGGACCCAAAACTCGGTCCCCATGCTGCTTATAGTGGGTCACCATGATCATCTAAACACAGTAAAAGTACCTCCTACAATAGAAAATAGTCATTAAAATTAAAGGGATACTGTCATGGGAAAAAACATTTTTTTCAAAATGAATCAGTAGTGATGGGCGAATTTATTCGCCAGGCGCGAATTCGCGAAACGCCCGCGAAAATTCGTGGCAAAAATTCGCGCCGTTTCGTGAATTTTTCGCCGTTTCGCGAATTTCGCTCCAAATTCGATAATTTTTCGGCGAAGCTCTAGCAGAATTCTGCACTGAAATCCGTTTCTCAAAAGAGAAAACAGATTTTTTTATATTCAATTTTGAAATCTGACATGGGGCTAGACATATTGTCAATTTCCCAGCTGCCCCAAGTCATGTGACTTGTGCTCTGATAAACTTCAATCACTCTTTACTGCTGTACTGCAAGTTGGAGTGATATCACCCCCTCCCTTCCCCCCCACCCCAGCAGCCAAACAAAAGAACAATGGGAAGGTAACCAGATAGCAACTCCCTAACACAAGATAACAGCTGTCTGGTAGATCTAAGAACAACACTCAATAGTAAAAACCCATGTCCCACTGAGACACATTCAGTTACATTGAGAAGGAAAAACAGCAGCCTGCCAGAAAGCATTTCTCTCCTAAAGTGCAGGCACAAGTCACATGACTTGGGGCAGCTGGGAAATTTACAAAATGTCTAGCCCCATGTCAGATTTCAAAATTGAATATAAAAAAATCTGTTTGCTCTTTTGAGAAATGGATTTCAGTGCAGAATTCTGCTGGAGCAGCACTATTAACTGATGCGTTTTGAAAAAAACATGTTTTCCGATGACAGGATCCCTTTAAATACATAAGCTTGGGTTGCAAAGTTCATAATCAAACTTTATTTTGTTCCACTGAAAAAAAGTTGAACGAACAAAAATGGCCATTTTTGCATTAATTGCATGGAATTTGCCAGAACTGAAAATGCACCCTACGCTAATACACCAGCGTCCCATAACATCTGGGGGGTGGAATTTGTCGTTCAACAGACTGGTCATTCCTTATTTACACGCCAATATTTAATGATATAGATAAAAAAGCGTCCAGACATATGTGATTCCTTATTATTTCCCATCTCTCCGCACCAGTGGAAATAGAAGGCATGTGTTCCGGAATAGATTGCAAGATCAAACATGTTGCTGTGTTTGCCTGAGGCTGGAATGGAAATGAAAAATGTATTTATCTTAAATCAGCACTTATGATTCTGCAAACAACTGACTTATTTAATAGATCAGTTAATGGATAGAAATAGAATTTGTCCAGCAAAAAGAGTGAAGGTATCCTAAAATCTTTATGTGAAGACTAATGCCCAGTTCTTTCATTTCTACTGAATGACAAACCCTACAGTGACATTTCCTTCAGGACTTTGATTGAGCCACTGAATTTCTTTGATATGTTTTCAATGTTACTTTGGCCTTGGATTTGGGAACATTTTCCTACATAATGAGGAGCTTTCACTCAAGCTTCTATTTTTTTTTTAGCAGACAATAACAATAGCAATTTGGCCAGTCCCTGAAATTGAAAGACAACCCTACAGCAAGATGCCATCTCCACCATAAGGCCACAGAGATAATAAGGTAATTCTAACATCAAAACAGTTCGCTTTTGTTCTAAGACACCAACAGTATCTGACTATATGAGGTGCACCTAGTCTAGAACCTAGTCTAGAACTCTGCCTTGAGTCAATGGAAGCTTTGTGTGGTTGGCCTTTCAAAGTACTCTAACAAGCTTCTTCTTCAGCTGTCTCTGCCTCCAATCTCTAAGATAGGTTGCCAGCAATTTATCAATCAAGAGTTTTTAAAGGTGAAGGAAAGCTACCAATGCAGTTTATTGCCAATAGATGAGCCAACAATGCAAGCTAGAACGCCATTTTTATTCTTTAGAATGCTTTTCTATACCCGAATAAACAGCTCTCGGCATCTGTTTAGGATAGCAGATGCCATATTAGCTTGCCGTGACATCACTTCCTGCCTGAGGAATGAATGTGATATGAAGAATATGCAAGTGAAGTAGACTTAAAGGAACAGTGAAAAATAAAAACTGGATAAATAGATAGGCTGTGCAAAATAAAAAATGTTTCTAATATAGTTAATTAGCCAAAAATGTAATGTATAAAGGCTGGAGTAAATGGGTGTCTAACCTAATCAGCGGAAACCAAGTGAGCTGAAAAGCAGGAAGTAGTGTTCTGGCTATTATGTTAGACATCCAGTCACTCCAGCCTTTATACATTACGTTTTTGTCTAACTGACTATAGTGAAAACATTTTTTTATTTTTCACAGCCTATCTATTTACCCAGTTTTTATATTTACCCTTAACAATTCCTTTAAGGGAGTCAGCTAGGCATTGCAGGTCAATAGCGTGTGCATTCTGAATTAGGACGTTGGGGAAGAAGTAGGTGACGTAGGAAATTATGAGACAGAAAATGGAACAAGATGGTAATGGGAAAGGGGTAAGAGGTCACTTTAAAATCAGAAAGAGACTAGATCCAGAAAGTGGCAATAATTGTGGGAGAATGTTCCATGTGTCTTCCTCAGTGACCTAAAAGTGCCATTGGTAATAGTGATGTGTGTGTGTTGGCCTGAAACCTATGGTGATCCGTAGGTTGATACCCAGTTGGGCAGGTTCAAGTTGAAATTTGGCCGACCAATGCAGGTTAGGGTTAGTTGTAGATCAGAATGGGGAAGGACACTCCTCCCCTGCTCCCAAAGATTCCTTGTCTTGGAACCAAAAGCTTGCACAGATGTAGCATACAGAGCGAGAAGACCCTGGTGCAGGTCCTACAATGACAACATTTTGCAGGTTATAGTTGGGTGCGGGTTAAGGTTTTGCGGGTTACGGTTGGGTGCTGTTTGAGTTTTTCCTGACCCACAGATCACTGCAAATGGAAAATGGCTACAGCCCCAGAAGGTGCTTTTAATGCCTTTGTTCTCCATGAGAGGATGGCACCTATTAGAACACACTGTGGCACAGCCCTATTAAAAAACCATATGAGCATTAGTAGAACAAATCGGTTTATTCTAGCCTCCCATCCTGCCCTCGTGATTTTCACCTTTGTGGCAACTTGAAATAGCAGTTGCCTTACTTTAAGTGCCCAACCACTGATTGTAAATCCGGTACTGTGCTTGATTGCCGCAGAAATGCTCCCTCTCAATTATTGGGTTTTATTTCGCAATTTTCCAACCTCTGCTCCTCTGTGCTGCTGCTTAAAAGATTACCATTATTGGCACTTTATTTATAAAACATGCATTATGTATAGTGAATAGGAAAACAAATCATTTATTCTAAGTAGAGTGGAGAGCAAAATCATGAATCATTCAAACTTTATACTGTGCAAACATCAAACAAAACTATAAGAAATCTCTGGGCAACTAAATTGCTCCTACTCTGCGGGTTTCTCTAGTCAGTGGTGACAGCTACTAGTCTGCTGCTTGCTAGCAAACATTGGCTTTCTGAAGTAAACTTTGTCCAATTATTGTTAATTAATTACTTTATGGATACATACAGGAGCAACTGAGCTTTTATGTACAGGGCACTTGTATTTGGGGAAACAGCTGTTCTTTGCACCTTGTTGGCCTCAAAACAGTCTTAAACCTGCCATAGGTATACTAGCTAGGGGGTGATATCTATAGAAGTAAATCTAGAACTACTGGAGCTGGTGAGCAATGATTGAAGATGTTTCACTACTAATCCGAGTAACTAAATTCATCTGGTTGAAGTAAATCTTGAGCAACTGGACCTGCTGAGTAATCATTAAACGTGTTTCACTATTTGGACTACTCGATTACTCCAGTAAGTCCAGTTGCTCAAGATTTACTTCTACAGGTATAGGGTCCATATCTAGAAAGCTCTGAATTACGGAAAGGTCCCTTCCTATAGACTCCATTTTATTCTAATAATCCAAATTTTTAAAAAATTATTTAATGATGATAATAAAACAGTAGCGTGTACCTGATCCCAACTAAGATATAATTAATCCTTATTGGAGGCAAAACCAGCCTATTGGGTTTATTTAATGTTTACATGATTTTCTAGTAGACTTCAGGTATGAAGATTCAACTTATGCAACGATCCTTTATCCAGAAAACCCCAGGTCCTGAGCATTCTGGATAACATGTCCCCTACTTGTACTAGATATAGCTAAGGGGAGCATTTCAAGGGTTGTCTACCCGCTGCAAACCTCCACAACAACAACTCCTTTCTAAGAGATCAAAGTGCTTTGCCTTAGGGCACTATCTGCCAGCCATAATACAAAGTGCCAAAAACAGAGCACAATGAACCTATAAGTAACTAAATCTTTGCATATTTTATTGCATTACTTCCTTGGTGTTGTCTTCTTTGGACAATGTTCCTACTGACTGGAGAAGAATTTTATGGAAGAACTGTCTCCACTACCAATTACTAACTATAGTGTATGTGAAAGACAAACCCAATGGAAAGCATTTTGGTGGTCTAGGACCAAAAGTGTAAGTGTTCAGTAGAATAGGGGACCATACACCTAAATTAAAGGACAGACTTCCAGAGGGGAGGGTAAGATACCCCTAAACTGGGACGACAGTAAGGAATAGGGTCAGTAGTGCCTTTTGGTTGGTCACTGAAGGACCTTTTTTTTTTTAAAAGGTAAGTTTTATTGCTTTTTGAACACAAAACAGACACACAAAACAGACAGTCAAGCAGACCGCTTCACATAGATTATACATAGGTACAAAAAATGGCTGGACATGCAAGTTGACTACAAGCACAATAAAATAAACATCGCTATGAGGCAATAATGGACTTCTGGGATAATCGAACACCCAAAAGACCTTACAGGGAATACAGGATGGGTGGAACCACCACTAGTACGACCCAGACGGTCAGCATAGCTACCGTTCAGTCAGGAAGGTTTGGATCTATGTCAGCCCACGAGCCCCATATTTTGTCAAATTTCGTAGGCGAGCCCCTGGATTCATAGGTGAGTTTGTAAAGGGGTAAGACATTATTAACTAGTTGCACCCACGCTCTAAGAGAAGGTGGTAGGTTGCCCATCCAGTGCATTGCAACTGTTTTCTTTGCATAGAAAAGGAGGATACGAAAGGCAATTCTGGGGTATTTGGCCGGGACCAGTTCTTCTAAGACCCCCAACAGACAAACGGACGGGGTGATAACCCTCGGGAAGTCAAGGTTATCGGCTAGAAAGTTAACCACTCGCGTCCAGAAGCTTAAAATCGGTCGACATTCCCATAATAGGTGGAAGAAGTCCGCACCTGGTTGCTGACACCTCGGACAAATGTCAAGGGGGATTCGGCCCATTTGCTTAAGACGTACTGGGGTTATATACACATGGTGTAAAATTTTATACTGAATCAACTTATCTTTAAGAGAGATAAGGCCGGTGTACACATTATCTATTGCCTCCTCCCAGTCCTCCTGTGTAAGACCAGTAATTTTATTAGTCCACCATTCTTGAGTAATCAGGAAGGGTTTAGGTCCAGCTAGTAGTAGCCGGCGGTATAGCCGGGACACCAATTTGGAAGGGCTAGGGTCATGGAGGGTGTCTTCTATGGCCAGGGAGGACTGTTGGGGGCCAAGGGTACCAAATTGGGAGTAAAAAGCATGTCGAAGCTGAAGGTATTGAAATAACAAAAGTGGCATCGGGTGGGTCTTACGCTGAAGAGCACAATATGTGGGAAACACCTGGGGATCAAGAAGATCTTTTAAGCACTTAATGTCCCTGCTAGGCCAAAATACGAAATCCGGGAGGTACCTGAAGTGAGGTAAGTATGAGTTACCCCACAAAGGTAAGTGAGGGGACAGCAGCGGAGGAGCATGGCCCAAAGTTTTAAGGGCTACCTGCCAAGCTTTGTGAGGGGTGGTCAAAGTAGTGGGCAGGGGACTGTAATCCCTAATAGAACGGTATGGAAAATGTCGGAGACCTTCCCAGGAGGCTACAAGGAGAGCCTGTAACTGCGAGTTTGGGTTGTACGGGTCTGGGTGAAAGCACCAGTGTAGGTAATAAAGTTGTGAAGCCAGATAATATAGATAGAAATTGGGGAGAGCCAGGCCCCCCTCCTCACACGGGGCACATAACCGGGTCCAAGCAATTCTGGGTGTTTTATTATTCCAAAGGAAGGGGATCATGATCTGGTTAAGGCGCTTGAAGTAGTGTTTAGGGAGATATATGGGCGCATTATGGAGCAAATAGAGGATTTTGGGAAGATAAATCATTTTAATAAGATTGACTCTACCCCACAGAGATAAAGGTAACTTCGTCCAACGGTTCAGCTTGGTGGTCAGATTGGTAAGGAGGGGGTCCAAGTTGAGGGAGACATACTTGGAAACATCTGCCTGGATTGTCACGCCAAGGTATTTGAACTGAGTGGCCCACTCCAGGGGGGTCTCGGCTGTCAAAGGTCGAGGCTGGTCAGGGTCAATGGGGAATAGAACAGACTTATCCCAATTCACCCGCAAACCAGAGAAAGAGCCAAATCGGTTGACCAGGTCTAAAAGGGCGGTAAGGGAGTCATTAGGGTCGGCCAGGTAAATGAGAAGATCATCAGCAAATAGAGAGATTTTTTCTTGTATAGTGCCGAAGGTTAAGCCTTTTATCCGAGGGGACTGTCTGATCAATATCGCCAGAGGTTCAATCGCAAGGGCAAATAGGGCTGGGGAAAGGGGGCAACCCTGTCTCGTACCTCTCGTCAATGTAAAAGGGGGCGACATAAGGCCATTGACTCTAACTCGCGCCGTGGGATTCCTGTAAAGGAGCTTAATCCAAGTTAAACAGCGGGGGCCGAACCCAAATCGGGCCAAAACCTCCCACAAGAAGTCCCACTCCACCGAATCAAAAGCCTTAGCAGAGTCTAAGGAGGCTACAACTCTGGTGCCTGTCTCCACATGAGTGATTTGTAAGTTGGTAAACAGTCTGCGAAGGTTAATGTTGGTGGAGCGTCCTGGCATAAAGCCAGATTGGTCAGGGTGGATCAGGTCTGGGACCACCCGCTGAAGGCGGGAGGAAAGTATTTTAGCTAAGATTTTGGCATCGGTATTGAGCAGGGAAATAGGGCGGTAGGAAGAGCATCGGGTAGTGTCCTTACCTGGTTTGGGGATAACTACTATGAGAGCTTCATTGAATGAGGGGGGCAATGAGTTACTATCAAAAGCCGACTGGAGAGTGTCAAGGTATTTGGGAACTATTTGATCGGAGAGGGCCTTGTACCAGTCGGGAGGGAGGCCATCCGGTCCAGGCGTCTTATTAGGGGGTAGTGAGGCAATGGCCTCCCTAACCTCTTGGGGAGTAATAGGGGCATCTAGAAAAGCTTGATCGTTAGGGGAGAGCGATGGTATGGGGATGGAATCCAAGAAATGCTGGAGTTGGGCTTTGGAATACAGTGCCGTGGTGGTGTAGAGATTTCGGTAAAAGGTAGCGAATTCTTGTGTTATAAGCCTAGGTTCCGTGACCACTGAGCCATCGTCTAGTACGATGCGGGAGACCGCCGAGGGTGCAGAGTGTTGCTTGGCCAGAAACGCCAGGAGTTTACTATTTTTGTCGCTTTGGTCAAAAATGCGTTGATTCTGATAGAGAAGGGCTTTCCTGGTGAGGGAAATAGAGGCCTGAGAAAGGGTATTTTGAGCCTTCAACAGATCAGTGTAATTAGCAGGGGTAGGGTCCTGGGTGTGTATAGAGAGAGCTTGCTGGAGATCATATTCCGCAGCAGAGACTCGTTCTAGGGTAGCATTTCTAGCTTGTGATATGGCCCCCGTGAGAGCACCACGCATAACTGCTTTGGAAGCATCCCATAATGTTTGCTGGGAGGCAGAACCCGCATTACAGGTCCAATAATCCCCATAAGCGCGAGCGTTAGCATCGGCCACAGTATTGTTTTTGAGCCAAAGAGGGCTCAGCCGCCACAGCCTATCAGTGGCCGCAGGGTTCCACCTTAAGGTGAGTTGCAACGGGGAGTGGTCTGAGAGGGCCTGAGGTAAATACTTGACCTGGTCAATAACGGGCAAGAGTTCCATAGATACAAGGGCCAGATCAATTCTCGAGAAGGTCTTGTGGGTTGGGGAGTGGCAAGAGAATTCTCTTTGAGAGGGGTGTTTCCATCTCCAGGGGTCAGTTAGGTGCAGGGCCTCTGCCCAGGAGGTGAGATTAGTCAGAGTACGGGGGTCGGGGCCTAGTTTGTCCAAAGAAGGATTTAAACAGCAATTAAAATCCCCAAGGATGCAGAGAGGGCTGGGGGGGAATGCAGAAAGCTTAGTCACCATTAGGTCCAGGATCGACACTGCGAATGGCGGCGGCACATATATGTTAACTAAAAGGATGGGTTTGTTGGCAATGAGGCCATGGAGTATTAGGAATCTGCCATAGTGGTCTAGGTGGAGCTTCAAGAGCTCAAAAGGTAAACTTTTCCTGATTAATATAGAGACCCCCCTCGAGTGCGAGGAGAATGTAGAGTGGAAATGCCAACCCACCCACGGCTTTTTTAATGCCAAAATTTTTTGTCCAGTAAGGTGCGTCTCCTGGAGAAGAAGGATGGACGGGGGGTATTTTTTCAGATAGTTGAACATAAGGCTCCTCTTAAATTTAGAATTGAGGCCTCGCACATTCCACGAAAGGATTGAGAAACTAGCCATAACTCACAGAAATAGGTATATGCCAGGCCAAACGAAGTGTCCATCCCGTAACACAAAGCCAATGGAAAAACATAGCGAGCACATTTTGTACACATATTACATCAGTCAACACACAGTGAGTAGTCTGCAAAACATATTGAAACATAACCCAACAATAACATATACCCAACCCACCCTACTCACCCCCCAAACTTGAGCGAGTCTAGTACCCATAACACTTAAGAACCTAAACAGGGCTCAGTCCCTAGATATCTGCTAAAAAACAGTCCCTCCTGCGGGATCTAGGGTGGCAACAAGTCCTAGCGATTGCCTAAAGCTGAGGCCCGCACTGGTGTGCTGAACAGTTACCCTGTGACAGAATGCAAGCGTGGCCCCCAGCAAGGGGGGCAGAGATATAAACCCAAGAGAGGAAAATATATGGAGGGAGAAAAAAAAAAAAAAAAAAAAAAAAAAAAAAACCACCCCCAACCGGGGGCCGGACTTCAGTGCTTAACCAAAGGGCCATGACACACCTATGGCAGGAAGTGGGAAGGAAGTTCCATAGTATAAGGCGGTGCAGTCGAAATGGCAGAGCATAGTCAAGAGGTCACATTCCAACCCTGGGGCGAGGTAGTGGCCCATTAGCTTAGTTGGGGAACCAGTAATAGGAATCAGGCGTGGAAAGGACTATCCTCAATATGAAATCCACCGAGAAAAAGAAAAAAAAAAAAAAAAAAAAAAAAAAAAATGGTACAATCCACTGCAGATGTTTGATGCCCATAGCATTGCCAAAAAGGTTGTCACCCAGGTGTGAATGGGGTGAAATTCTAGAGGCTTCCTGCGGTTCAAGGCAGCTCAGAAGGACCTGTAGGCGAGGCTTGCTACAGTCAATCATTCCTGCTTGGGGATCGGCGAGGGCCCCTTCTGTTAAGCCAGTCATCGACCTCCCCAGGTTTGGAGAAGAAGAGCACATGGTCACCATCCTGGATGCGCAAGCGCGCAGGATATTGCATACTGTACTTTAGCTGTGCTTCTCTTAGGCGCCGCTTGATACCTGTAAATTCAGCCCGTTGCTTCTGGATGACAGGAGAGAAATCCGGATACAAAGACACAGTAGCCCCCTGGTATTGAATTGGGCCCTTTTCTCTGGCAGCTGTAAGGGCAGCATCCCTGTCCCGGTAGTTAAGGAGCTTGAGGAGAAAGGGACGTGGGGGGGCTCCTGGAGGGGGAGGCCTCGCAGGGACTCTGTGGGCTCTTTCAACAATAAAAACTTTGGAAAAGGTATTAGGCCCCAAAGTTTCTTGAAGCCAGCCCTCAATGAAGACCGTAGGGTTAGTGCCCTCCACCCTTTCAGGCAGCCCAACTATCCTGACATTGCTGCGTCTCGACCTATTTTCTAGGTCATCAGATTTTTCTAAAGCAGCCTTGAGTTGCAGCTTCATGGCCTGCACATCAGTGTGGAGAGGAGGCAGGGCGTCATCTATGGCAGAGACCCTATCTTCCAAGGCCTTGGTGCGGTCTCTCACCTTCTGCAAGTCCTGGCGCAGCAGGGAGATGTCAACCCTGAGCTCCTCAAACTGCGCCGTGCTGGATGCACGGCTCTCCATAATGGCGGCCAGTACCTCTCCCAGCGTGGGTTCAGTGGGCGCAGCCTGCTGGTCGGGCTCAGGGCCTAGAGGGGAAGATGGCGGACTAGGCGGCTTGGGGGACGGTGGCTGAACCGGATCGCGGGCAAATCTCTCCAATCGTGACGCCGCCTCCGGTTTTGGCTTCGGAGTATTCCGCCGCATCGTTGTGCGGGTATGTGCGGGCAGTTTTACCTCTCTTGGGAGACTGTCAGTCGGGTAGATAGCCGGGTTTACAGGAGCGGTGCGCGGAGCTCTAGGGAAGCACGTCTGCTCAGTGCGCCATCTTGGACACGCCCCCCCGAAGGACCTTTATTGGAAGCTCCTTTAAAGGAGAATTCAACCCTAAAACCCCTACCCCCCTACCCTACATAGACCAGCCCTCCCCCCCTCCCCCAAGCCTAAGTGTTACCTGCCCCTAATACAGATTCAGGCATTGGAGTTCACTGGCACCACCTTCAGCTGCTTGGGTAATCTTTGGAATGAGACCAGCGCTTCGGCAATTTTCGTGAGTTTCTGCGCACGTGCAGTAGTCGTAAAACAGAAAATTGCTCTAACTGCACCTGCGCCGATTCGCCTGTCTCATACCGAAGAGAAGAAGATGGCGCCTGTGAAGTCCGATGCTTGAATCTGCACCGAGGGGTAAGTAAAACGTTAGGAGCATTTGCCCGGGGTAACACTTTCGCTGGGTGGAGGAGCGAGGGTGGTCTATGTAGGGTACGGGGGTAGGGTTTTTTTAAGTTTAGGGTTGAACTGTCCTTTAAAGGGGACCCCTCACCCAAAAAAAAAACATTCCAAATCCTATTTTATCACATTACTCAAGCAAAATGAACATTAATTACACTATATAAATTATTTGAATCTTGTTTCCTTCAGTCTGGGAATTCATAATTATAACAAGCAGGCAGCAGCCATTTTGTGGACACTGTTATCAAGACAAGCCTTGTATCATCTCAGAATCTTGTTTGTGCACCAGAATGGGGGACCTGATGTCCAACCCCATGTACTGGTTACAAAATTAAATGGTGAAGAAAATGGGGGGATGTGACATCTAGGAAGTGCTGAATGGAATGTGAAAGTAATTGTCTGCCCCGCCTCTATGCCACTGGCATAGAGGAGGGGCAGACAATATTTGATTGACAGCTGAGATTTTTAAATGAGCTTCCAACAGCTATGAATGCTTTAATAAAAAATAGAAATTGGATTTCATGTTTAATTTGAAAAGGACTTTTATTATACAGATTTTTGTGTCTGGGTGACAGGTCCACTTTAAGGAACTTAACAGACATTTCTGAACAGTGGTGTTCCATTTATCAGGGGTTGCTTTGAAAATGGGAATTGCAACCATCTGACCTTGACCTGCTAAGAGTGACCTTCTGCTACCCCTCCACTGATCAAAATACATTGTGTGCCATAGTCCTCAGTAGAACTGAAGCTCCTGCAGCAAGATGTCTGCAAAGTCTCAAATCGCAGGAGCTTCTGTGAAAGGCGTAACTTCTGCTGTAACAATTACGTTAAATGGATAGAAATCACGATATTGTTGTATTATTATCATATTGTCAGTTTTGCAGATGTGGAGAATTAGGAGCCGCTCGAAAATGAGTTGCCTGTCAACAGTACAGCTTGTCCCAACAATAATCAGCCCAGCAGTTCTCCGCGCAATTTGCATCTTGTGTATTTTACATCGTGAATCTCCACTGGGAAATAGAGGAACAGAACCAAACTTGGGGCTTTATGCATCACACATGCTGATTGCTGCATTTATAAATGGATTTATATGGGAGACAATCTTCCTGTAATTCGTAGCTTTTTGGATAACAGGTTACGGGATAGCAGCTTCCACACCTGTATACATATAAAATCCATTATTTGGAAACCTGTTTTCCAGAAAGCACTGAATTACAGAAAGACAGTCTCCATTTTATCCATAATAATCCAATTTTTTTAAAACATATTTCCTTTTTCTGTGTAATAATAAAACAGTAGCTTGTACTTGATCCCAACTAAGATATAACTAATCCTTATTGGAAGCAAAACCAGCCTATTGGGTTTATTTAATATTTATATGATTTTCTAGTAGACTTAAGGTATAATGATCTAAATTATGGGAAGATCCCTTATCCAGAGAACCACAAGTCCCAAGCATTCAGGACAACAAGTCCCATATCTGTATATAGTGTTGGTAATCACTTCTGCTAACGAATCAAAATTCCCGTGGACACCTAGAAAGTAACAACTAATAAATACATGAATGTAAATGAGATCCGCAGAATTGTGAATTCTTTTAACATTAAAAGGATTGTTGTTCCAAGAAACCAAGGCTGAAATTTTCTCTTGGGGTTCCTAGGGTAAATAGTTCACCTGAAGCATAAGTGGCTTTATCTTTCTTACCGCATTCTAAATAGATTATTTTAATATTTTATAGTCATTTACTTCCAAAGTATGTTGCACTCTAGATACAATATCAATAGATCCAGAAACACTACAGCCACCCTGAGGACAGAATCATGTTGTTCCCAGTGTTTCTCATCTTCTGGATCAAAAACAGATTAATAGAAACGGCTTGAACTTTATGGGCCTTTCTCTCTTTTTCAGTCTTCTTAACTAAGTAACCTTTTTGTATTGAAGTAGGTTTTTATAAAGAAAGAACAGTGCTAATATTAACATCAAAATAGCCCTACTATCTTTAGGGGACAGATACTTTCGGCAAGGTTTTCATAAAGAGATACGGCTTCATCCTGATAAACCGTGAAGGGGATAAAACGAGTCAAATGTGTTCAAGGACAAGCACGGCTTTTAGATACGGATCTAAAAATAAAAATGACGTGCTGCCTCCAGAAAATAACCTACAACACGTTTCTCGAAATACCTGGAGGTTTTATCAGTGCTCTCTATTCTACGTTCTTTGAGGGACAGCTGCAAATTATTATTTCTTTCACAGTCAATTAAGAAATGGAGAGTGTTTCAATATGCATAACAACCTCCCAAATGGGTAGAGCAACCCTTGACAAAAAAATTGTATATTTTAATAAAACATACAGCAGAAAATCACTCCTTTTGCTATGAAGGTCACAAATGGGAATAAGAATAAGTTTTTTTTATTTTTAAGAAATATGCCAATAATAAACCAATTCTTTTATTTTGTTAATAAACCTCCCATTTCATGCCAACCAGCTGAAAACCTTGTATTCTTTCTGGGTTTCCACAGCCACACCTTAACTTACCTCCATTCAAATAAAATTCAAAAACCTCAAAATGCTTTTTTCGAACTCTTGGGCCTCAAAGCAGAATAAGATATTTGATATCATACACCTATTGCTCTGACACTCTTGGTTACCTATACAATATTTTCTTCTTTTCTTCTAAACCCATCCTTAAATTGCACTGATGTGAAATTTTGGCTAAACTTATTTGCCAGGCATGGATTTGCTGTGAATTTCCCAATTTCGCCACCTGCAAATTATTTCGCGAAACTGCTGCAAAAATTTGCCTGCGAAAAAATTAGCTGCAACAAAAAAGTCGATCGTGTAAAAATTCTTGCGAGTCAAAATAATTTTGATACCCATTGACTTTAATGCATTTGGAGAAAAAAGTTGCACGTGTAAAAATTGTTGCATGCATAAAAATTGTCACACGTCAAAATTATTTTGATGCTCATTGACTTAAATGAATTTGGACAAAAAAGATGCGCATGTAAAAATTGAAGCTCGTAAAAATTGTTGGCTTTCACGTCCCCACTTCCCACACCAGAAGGAGCTTGCCTGCTTGTTCCAGCAAAATTTAGCATCTATTCAATCGTATGAAGAGAGAAGAATTATAAGTAATCCATGTGTCGCTAGTCATAGTAACCTTGTGAACAGCCTTCTGCTGAAAGTCCATAGAAGTACAATGAAAATATCTTTTGTTTTTTACCTTTGTAGAATAGGTCTTTGCCCTAAAACCATTGACGTGCCTTTGTTAACTGGTAGCGCATCCTATGGCATTGTATCAAATAAATGTAAAATCTAGTATTCCACCAGTTTGAATTGCCTGACTAATATAGAATTTTGGTCAATTAATCCTACCACTTGGTCATTGATTCTCTTGCTGAACCCTGAAAACCTGGTGAGGTCTCTGTAATATGTTAAGGTCCTTTCTATGGCAGATTCACACAAAGTCCTGCACGGGTCCAATCGGACAGACCCATGCCTAATCTGGACCCGCCGACCCATCACCCGACCAGTACCTGCCACTCAATACGGCACCCTAACCAAAACTACCCGGACTAGATAAAGTTAAATTTACCTTTCTGACCTGGGACCCTCAAAATCGGAAGTGACATCACCATCATCTGGACATGAAGTCACTCGATCAATGATACAGCAGAACATGGAAGAGGAGAGTGAAGGGTACCCAGGTGGGTCACCCACAGACTGCCTACATGTCAGGGAATTGGGGATTTTCTGGCCAAATCCCAACCTATTTGCTGGCATTCTGCAGGTACCTGACCCAGTGCAGGACTCACAGTTGACTAACCCTGAAGAAATTCCATTTCTCCTCATGCAACAGTTATGGTTATTCTTTTATTAAATACTTGTAAAGGAAAAAGATCACAGTTTTGTATCTGCCGCCATAGAGAAACTTTATAACACTGATAAGTGGGGAGTAGCACCCTGAAACCAACTCTTTGAACAGTATTTTTAAAGCTGCTATAGCAAATTCTTACTGCATCCTTATCTACACTTTCTCCTTTAAACCTAAATGTTTATTGGGAATACAACCCACTAAGGACCCAACACTGCCAGTCACTATTTGGGAACCTCTG
This sequence comes from Xenopus laevis, assembly GCF_017654675.1. Classification (NCBI taxonomy): domain Eukaryota; kingdom Metazoa; phylum Chordata; class Amphibia; order Anura; family Pipidae; genus Xenopus; species Xenopus laevis. The sequence goes on along the minus strand of NC_054381.1, from coordinate 16,370,317 downwards.
TGCCTTGTTATCTTGGTACTGTGCAATCCAAATCATCCAATAGGCACTTACATACATTCTGGCAGTGTAGCTGTTAACTTTTTCTTCTCTTCTGAGTCCTCCATAAATCTTCCAGATTTTGAGTTCTCATGAAATACATTAGGCACAAAAAGCCCAGGAATGCTTTTTTTCCCTTCCATTTAAATAATTTATACATTCTAATTAGTTGATTTGCAGAGGAGTGGAGTAACACTTCAGGGACCCAAATCCTTAGAACAAGATCTTCATTCAGTGGTGTCTTCCTCATTAGACAGTAAAAAAGATCCCTACACAAATAGTTTTATTTTAGGCTTGAGAGAATTATTAATCATTCCATTTTTCTTTCCTACAGAGATTGTGCCTGTTGCTGATACAAGACAGCACTGGCCAACTTTCTGCTCTTTTTTACAGCCACAGGTTGGGACCAGCCATGTTGTCACTCCTTGGAGTTGACCATTCTAAACTGACCAATTGTGATGGAAGAATATGAAAATGTTACCAGATCTAACGTTACATTTTTCAAACCCAAAAGACAGGAAAAAAAAAAGAGTTATGGAATCCTTGAAGTTTAGATTATTTTCCCTTTTTTGTAGTCACACACATTGATATAACCTGACCCTTTCTCGTTCATATACCTTTGGTTGGGCAAAAGTGAGGGAAGCGGAGGAGTGTATAAGTGTTTAGCCTCAGTGGTCATGGGAAAAAAGTTTATAATTCATGCATGTGTAAGCCTAGAGTAAACTGAGTGGCAATGTTGCTCTAACTATGGGCTTCACCCCAATAATGTGCTCCGGATGAGACCTTAATTTCCAGGGGTTGAGCCCTCGCAATGTTGTGGAGGCAGGGTGTTGCACAACTGTAAATATATTCAGTGTGGAATAACGTGGGCGCCAGTGGTTCTTGAACAATAACTGAACTAATTTATTAGAACAGATCCATGAGGAGAATGGAACAACGATACAGAAAGCAACCATGGTGTAACAGTCATTGCATACAATGCAGACCAGTTGTGAAGCTTTCCCTCCAATAGAGCTGAGAGGGAGATATCAGTCTACCCAGAGTTTCTCCTGTATTCTCTGGGGACACTTTTCATGGGAAACCCTACTGCCTTGTCTCTGGTTCCCTGATTAGCCAACAACGCCCTTGGGATCTAATGCCTTCTATCACTCCTCGGTGGAGCCAAAGCTGCTTAATATAGGTAGCCTTAACCTATCTGGCTCTCCTAGAGAGACTATTACCGGATCTAGTCCTGACTAATGAAGAGAGGCTCATGTCAATTTAGGAGAGGTTCAAGCAAAAGCATCTGGCAGAATCATCTGGCCAAATCCCTCCTAAGCCCACATGGCTCAGGCATTATATATTATGGCATAGCGCCACCTAGCTGCCAAACCTGGGATAGCTAGGGGTTATGCTGTGACCCAGGAAATTGGAAATTAATCCTTCCATTGGACTAAGGGTCCCCTTTGTCCCCAATCCTTAGGGGAAGGCAGAGTCAATGGGGATACATGTAGCAGTCCCCTACACATGCAAAACTAATTTTATATGGAAGTAGATCAGCCAAACAACCAAAAGGCTTGGAGCTACAGTGGCCTCAAAGCAGGTGCTTATATTTGAATTCCAGGCTTGGAGGCAAGTTTTAGTTGCATAAAAACCAGATGTACTTCCAAACTGAGTTTCCTGTAGACTGACACTCCACTTAGGGACTGCCAATAGCCAATCACAGCTTGTATTTGTCACCCCCAGCTTGTGTTGCTCCCCAACTCTTTTTACAACTGAATGTAGCTCATGGGTACTAACAGTGGGGATCCCTGCTCTAGAATTCCAGTTCATTCGCTCCCAATAGTAAATTGCAGGCAAATAGGTAACTGCAAGGAAAGAGGCAAGACATTCAATAGTAAGCAGCAAAAAATGCATTAGAAAGGTACATGTCTCCCTTGTACCTGAGCTCATCTTGCCTTGTGCCTCATGCACTAAAGCAAATACAGTAGGCAAATCAACCCATGGCAATAGTGATGGGCGAATAAATTCGCCAGGCATGGATTTGCTGCTCATTTCCATGTTTTGCCGCTGGCAAATGTTTTCCGAAACTGTGGGAAAAATTCGCTAGGGAAAAATCGGCTGCGTCAAAATTGGCACGCACATAAAAATTGTCGCTTGTAAAAATTATTCAGACACCCATTGACTTTAATGCATTTGGGCAAAATAGTCTCACGTATAAAAATTGTCGCTTGCATCACAATTATTTTGACACCCATTGACTTCAATACGTTTCGCAAGTTTTTCGCAAATCGTTTCACGAATTTTCGGAGAAGCGAAATGGGACAGATTTGCCCATCACTACATGGCACTAGTATAGAAAGGCTCAAGGAGGTGCTATTGCTTTATCTATGGTGTTTTAATAGGTCCTGTGTGGTGCCTTTAATATTGATGTGACTTTAAGGAGATTTATTCATTTCATGTTGATTTTAGGCTCTACCATTGTGTTAACTGCTCGGTATAAAAATAGCAGTTGCCATTGATGTTTCTAATAGCATTTTAGGTTTCATACACCGATAACATATCCCTTGCTAGTGTCTTTTTCCATGACAAAAGGCCCATTATGACATGGAGGCACCAATTACAGCCAATGGGCTAGCGCTTCATCTGCACAATAATGACTGACTGCTGAAATATTCTTATCCGCCTTTTTTTGTACAGGAAGCAATAGACCCTTATTTCTGACCTTCTCCGTAGTCTATTCATCCCATTTGTAAGAGATTAGTGGAGCAGAAAGGCACAGTGCATTCAATGACTATCTATATTAACGCATTGGGCAAAAAGTTTTTATTTCCTTGCTAATTCACAGAGAGGAGAATGAGTCCCTCAAACTCAAATGTCAGTGTGCTGAATATTCTCTGGGCCATTAATGGATGCTCATCCCCAATTCAGCGGCAGAAAGAATTCATAATAGGCTGCACTGAAAATAAATGTGGTGGTGGTGGGGGGGTGTTTAACCTGCAAGGTTCCTGTTTCTGCACTGTCCATCTATAAACATAAAAACTGCTAAGGCCGAAGGGTTGGAGTCAAAATTAAGGCTGGTGCTGAACCCCTGTAATTCTAGGATGTCCAGGCCACAACCCTCAGCTTTAGTATTTATTGTCTAACTTGGCTACCCAAAACCAGAACATAATGTAGTGCCCCCTAGCCTTGGAGTAGCCATGCAAAATTAGACATAGAACATGTGGTGTAATGTAATAATAGGTGCAAACTTTGCTCATGGGCTTGACCAAGGGCCAGTTCATACTGTTGTGACCAAAGGGCAAAATATTAGGGACCACTGGAAGCAGTGTTTGGACCAAGGTTGGCAGGTTCTTGGCTAATAGGAACAGCTTTATTAATACACAGGCTGGTTCAAGGTGAGGCAGACGGGAGGCACTGATGGGGGAAAGTCCAAGGTTCAGCACAGGAGGTTAATATGATATCAAGCAAATAACTATATATCTGTGGTGTGTGCCTCTACTAATTATTAACATAATCCAAAGATTCCAAAAGATCTTATTCCTTAAAATCAAAGTCCTTCACAGTAGTCTAATCCCAAGTAGACCCCCCCAGTCCAAGTGCCCACCTCTGGCACAAAACGGATCAGGCTTGAATATGTCCTGATAAAGATTTTTCTACTTTTTATATATCATCTGGGCTTTTTTTTTAATTCACAGTAAGTCTGTCCTGTTTATGTTCTTTGTTTAATATGATATCAAGTCCAGAGTTCAAGGAAAGTTTTAGGACTGGCAGCAGAGTCAGACAACCAAGGGTCTATACCAAGGTCAGATCAGAAACAATGGTAACAGGAGCTACTATGGGCAGGGGGGCCAACAGAAAGGTAACCAACAACAGCCATTGGTGTGAGTGGGGCTTTGAAGAGGTTCTTGAGGAACTAGAAAGCACGTTCCTATCATCACACATGCCCAAGCCAGTAGTAGTTTCATAGCACGTTTGCATTGACTCAGCCATCGCTCAATGACATCAAACAGGCATAGGTCTATACCAAGAACAGATCAGGAACAATGGTAACAAGAGAACCTACCATGGGTAGAGGAACCAGCAGGAACTGGCAACATGGCCATTGCAGGTGCTTTAAAGTAGTTTTCTCTGTTCTTAATATCAAGCTCACATCATAACACAGGACCAAGCCAGTAGATCCTACACAATGCCTATGCAGCTCAGTATTGTCAGCGGCTGATTTAGAGGCACATCAATACAGTAATTCACAGCAACCAGATGCTCATTTTAAAGAAGATGGTCCCTGCTGATTGGAGACAAGAGTGGTTGCTGCTTGTCCGCCCATATGTACAGTATGTTTTTCCTATACACTGTAGGGTTCATTTAGTATTACTGGTCATAGAGCAGTAACCCATTTACTTTTATTGTTCTACCTGCTGTAGTGAAAAGCTAATTACTCATTGATTGCTATGGGTTTCTGCACAGGGGCAAGTTTGTCCCTATATACAATGAAAAAACACTTGAGCAAAGAAATATGATATTGGCCAAGATGTTACATCTACATTGAAATAATATGCAATTAAGCACCATTTTCCTTCAGCTGCAATTACACGCTTATCATCCATAGCTTTCCCTTTACAAGCGGAACCAGCAATAAACTGCACAAAAGGGGAAAAGTCGTGAAATAATTATTTTTAGCAAAACAAAATAAACCTCGCCAGGCTTGACCTTAGCTGCCTGAATAATGGCTGTTTGATCACTCGCAAAAGCTTTCTCTTTCCAGCGCTTAAGACAATAAAATGAATTTCAAGGTGACAGCATCTGGAAGATCAAAAGAAACCGCACTTCAATCACCGAGAAGCTCTCGACTCATTATACGCAATCATATTGTGTTATTAATAATCTGAGCGTGGAGGCTGACATTTTCCTTGTTCCGTCCCATGATGCATTGTGGACACGTCTGCCATTTACTTCATCATTTTCATCAGTGTCATCCTTGGGGTGACCTCCCTGACCCAGAAATCTTATACTGTCATTCATAGTAAGCGAATTCATCAACACAAGCAGGCGATCAATACCCTGGGGGGGCTTTAACCGTTTGCACACTTGCTGATGTTTCATTCTTCACGGAGGCAATTTTGCATAGAGAAATAACAATTTAGACAGCGGACAATGATAGGGAGGAAATTATACTGCTCTGTGATTGGAATCTGAAGCTATTGTGAGATGGTGCCTTGAGATTTCGGCTGTATTAAGCCTCGGCAGATGACAAAGCCATTCCATTTGGTATCCACAACTACTTTTGTCCCCTAGGAAAGTCTAACTCGTACTTCTCATTCTAATAGCACAAATCTGTCAGCCAGGGGCAGCTCTAGGGTTGGGCGGAGGTGCCGCATCAGAGGGCTTGAGGTGGGAACACCAATAAAAGTACAAAAGGTAATATATTTTGTTAGATCTCCTTTTGTATACACATGAGGTATAGGTCAACTTTTAGCTCTTGTTGAACTGTAGATCATTTATTAAAATTTACATCCTCATCTTCAGAAGCGAGGCAACAACCTTTCTGCATTAAGGGATGTCCTTTTCTGTAAGGGTCAGGGCACACGCTCAGATTCGGGGAGAGTAGTTGCCCGGCGACACCGGCTAGAATGTAAATTGCCAGTGGGATGGAACTCGGATCGCTTCGTTTTCCGAAGTTTCCTTGTGAGGCAACTTCGGAAAATTAAGTGCTCCAAGTGCCATCCAGCCGGCGATTTACATTCTAGCCGGCGAGAGGCAATTGGGGAGATTAGTCGCCCCCAAGAAGAGGAGATTTATCACCGGGCAACTAATCTCCCCGAATCTGAGCGTGTGCCCTGGCCCTTATAGTAGTCGTATTGCCAATGAGCATTTGATAATGTTAACAGTAAAAACTAAAAGAAATGAAAGGGTCATAAAAAAAACTAAAATTGCACCAAATTCATCTCTTTTGGATTGTTCACATAAGGAATCCTCAACAAACACACCCCAAAAAAAATAATTAATTTACTGAGATGCTGCTAAACTACAGTTTCGAACTTAAAACAAAATGCTGATGCACAACGGCACTTGCAGTGGAGGAAGGTGGACTTGGCGAGGCTACCAACAGATGGCTTACAATTGGAGAAACCATAACGTAATATAAATAAAAAGCAGTTGGTCTCCTTTTGGAGAGGCTCACCCTCACTAGATGTGTGTTATTCTCCAAATATGTTCACTTGTGCTACTTACCACCATGTTCCAGAGTCAGAAAATGTTGCCCTGCGATTTCTGATGGCGGCCCTATCCAGAGTCAGGCCAAGTACAGGTATGGGATCCATTATCCGGAAACCTGTTATACAAAAAGTTCAGAATTACAGAATGACCATCTCCTATAGACTCCATTTTATCCAAATAATTATTTTTTTTAAAAATGATTTCCTAATAAAACAGCAGCTTGTACTTGATCCAAACTAAAATATAATTAATTCTTATTGGAAGTAGAACCAGCCTATTGGGTTTATTTAATGTTTTCATGATTTTCTAGTAGATTTAAGGTTTGAAGATCCATATTACAGAAAGATCCATTATCTGGAAAGCCTCAGGTCCAGAGCATTCTGGATAATAGGTCCCATAGCTGTAGTATTGGCACTCAAGGCAATACTACTTGTCCGTTTGCCCTGCCTGCTTATCCCCATCCGCTTGCTAACTCCTCATTGGTCCAAATACCCCACCACCCCCCACTCCTTGTCCAATTGTGTCCCCCCTTTTTTTGCATCTAAGGCATGTGTCTCTGCTGCCTACCCTTAATACCAGCCCTGTCATGTTTATAAATAGTGTGTTAAAAAGGCCAAATGTGGAGGAAAACTGAATTTAAGCTAAATTAAGTATTTGAGCCGCCAAGTTGTATAAGCTGGTTAAATCCCATAAATGGAGAAAGTTGCTGAGCAAAAACTAAACTGAACATAATACTTAAACCTTATTATTATTATTATTATTATTATTAACATGTATTTTTAGAGTGCCAACATATTGCGCAGTGCTGTACTTATTGTTACTTATTTTATTTTCTATGGGAAATATTAAGAACTGGTTTATTGCTTTATTACTCCAGCAATAACTGACTCAGTGTACAGTTTTATCCCTGCCTAAATGTCCATTGTCTCCTGGACCTGCTCATAGACCTCCACCATATTGTACATAGCAGTGAATGAAAAAATGAAATCCATTATGATTGTGTGGATATATCAAATTTGATGTACAATTTGTGTATCCAGCTTACTGGTGGTCTCCCAATTGAACTTAAGAATGGCCTGACCTGCCATAGTAAACCTTTAATTCTTTATTATAACATACATACCATTTAACATGTTATTCTTTTGATAGCTGTGACAGTGGCCTCCAAACATCAGGTTCTCCTGTGCACCCTAGGAGGTCTAGTCCGACCCTGGAACTACTTCTAAAATCCTTAGTCAGTTACTGGAGTTTGTATCTTCCAAACTTGTTTTAATGACATTCTTAAAGACCAGTATAAATGTTTCTTAGCTTCCCTGACACTGTTACCCCCTTGTTCTTTTATTTATACAAGCCTTCAACTTCTCACACACATCTACTGTGAGGCCTCTACACTATACAGCTGAAGCAATATTGTGCTTTTAATATAGAGTAATAGATTTTGGAGACTGTTTCGAGGCGTATAAATGTTTTATAAGGTCAGTGGTTTGGTCAGGGTCAGCCAATTATAAAGACAAGGAGCATATTACATCCAGTGATATTACACCCAGACAGCTGTTAGATAAAAAAACACTTGGAAACATTTCACATTTCATGTGAGAAGAGATTGACTGACACCATCACAGTAAGACATTTCCAGATTATTAGAGGCCGAGACAAAGCTCAGATTGGTTTGGTATCTGCCTTTCTTCCTATCACAGGTGATATCAGCGCAGAACTTCTTTTTTTTTTGTAACAAACAGGTTTTTGTAAAGATTGGGACTATTTGCTCTTAGAACAACTGATTTCAAGAGCAAGGATCAAACTGCTCAAATCCCAACAGAAGCGAAAAAAAGAGTGCACTCCCCGTAGAGCTATGGTTTATGCTAATTGTAAGCCACAATCAATATGATTTGCACAGGTTTGAAAGACTAATGAATGTATGCAACTTTAAGGAGAAAAAGCAACGCTGAATTGAAAGGCAAAAGGGCAGGTTGTTTAATTGCAGAGTTGGAAGACGGTCAGACAGTAAGATTGCAGAGAAACGTTAATGGGGGGACCCAATAACCTTTCATTTAAATTCAACCTTCAAATTAAAGTCCAAACAGAAACATCTGATGCTAAAACCAAAAAGAAAAAATGGCGACTTTTCCCAAGAAGCAAAAACGTATCAACCACCTGGTGGTCAGCCCAGTGGACCAGTTTAGGATATGTCCCTAATATGTAGCTTATGGGAAAGAACCATCTAAAAAGTAACTTTTAATTTGCAATTTAAAAAAAACTAAACAAGGAAAAACTAAAAAACATCCAAACTGAATTAATCTATTTAAGGCAAATTCACATAGCAGTGGGCTGTGGATAACCTAGACCAAATCAAACTGACTGGCTACCCAATTGCCATATATTATACAGCCAATTAGTAAATCTTACCTAATAGCATTGGAAGAAGTAGGAGCTAATCCACAACTACAGTTCATCAATGCCATCCCTACGCGTTTCACTGCCATACCGGCCCTCTTTTGGGGATCAAGTCTTAAAATGTGTCTTTTTTTAATATTTTTTTTTATTTTGAATTGCAAATTATTGTTAACTTGTACATCCTTCCCATGAACTACATAATATGAGGCTGGCATCCAAACGCAGTAGATATAAAGAATGGTGGTAAACACCTCAACTCAAGGTCTTACCTGATACATATTCTTAGTTGTCCCCAGTTGGGTAGTACCATTGTTTGGACCACAAAACTCTGCCCTGGGTTTAATGTATTACTGTATTATGATCTTATCATGGAACTCAGCCCTAAGCAGGTTACAGTAAAAGTCAAAACTTCCATATTAAACAAAAAAAATTGAAACCTGCGTTCTCTGTAAACTGTTTGTAAACAGCTCAGACTCCACCCATCTGTACATACAAGCAATGGGAGTGCATTAAGGGAATTGTTTCCATTTATACATTTTATTAATATCTACTAAAGATATCATACAGTGATAGATCACCTATGAAAAAAATAGCCCCCGTTCCATACTTGTTCATTGTTGAGTTTGGCAACAACATTCTCAAGTACCTTTCTAGGAAATTCTATCTATGATCTCTGTAATTTATAGCCTCATGAGCTCAAATCTTGTCACTGGATAAACCTTTTGAGGCCATCCCTGTATATTAGTCAGGCTACATGCAAGCATTTTCAACCAATCAGAACGAATTATCTCAAGGATGACTGTCCTCTGCCCCTCACATAAGCCACATTGTGAGTATCATGGCCAACTGAACAAGCTTATGTCCAAAAGTGAGGAATATTTTTCCCTTTAAGCATTGGAAAAGCAGGTTTGGCTCCTACAATATTTTGAAATGGATGTATCTAATTCTATAGGGCTTAAACTGAGTTTTAAAAGGTTATCCCATTTGCCCGAGCAATTTTTTAGGCTCCGTTTGTCCCCACTGCAATAAAGTATAGGATCTCTAAAATGTTTAATATAGACACAGTACTATCATATTCTACCTTTTCCAAACCCTTCTAGTAATTGTGATCTAAATTCTCTGCCAGACATTTGAACCCATCCCAACATGTTTAGGGATGGGCGAATTTGAGCCGTTTCGTTTCGACAATAATTTGCCGCTGCTGAAATGTGGCCGATGCCTATTAAAGTCTATGGGCGCCAAAACAATTTTGCGCATCTTTTTTTTTTGACGCACGCCACCATACAAGTCTATGGGCGTCATTTCCACGGCGAAACAAGGCAAAAAAATTCGAACATCCCTTAACATGTTGGATAAAATAGATGCATTCGTGGACTCCCTAAAATGAAGGAAAAGCTATATATTGGGGGTAGGTGGAAAGGTGCAATGTTTTAAAAAAAATGCCATATATTATGCACCCTACTGTGGTTAATCAACAGCTGAGAATGATGGAAATTCTATTAAAGTAACAGTTTTGGGGGCTGCCTAAATTACATATGAGTAAGTGCACACTATAGGCACGAAACGCGTTAGGCTTATGCATGTTCTATGTTCTTTTTAATTTTGTAATACTTTGGCTACTCCTTTACTATTGGATGGTCCCTTCCCACATTTGAATTTTCCTACTTCCTTAATTAGAAACTTAGAAAGTGGTAAATCTGAGCTTGGTGCTTCCATCCATGCGATACAGAAGGTGAAAGATGAAAAGTTTCTGTACCGTGCCGGCTGGAAAAGCAAAGGCACAAAGTCGACAGAACATGTTCAAGGCTTGAAAATCGAAGGTGAATTGTATGTGGCTGGAAAAAAAGATGAATTCACATTATTAATTTAAAGGACTCAAGAAAAAAAGAAAAATGATTGACTTTTGCTAAAGGAAAAAGAGAGCAGAGATTTTAGGTAGTACAGTTTGGCCTCATTAAGACGGCAAGTAAGAGAAAAAGCAGCAGGGATTTGCAGAGACATCAAGGCACTAGACATAAAATAAGGCGTTCTACATTCACTAATGGGAGCAAAGGGGTGGAAGAGGAGTTCAAATTAAATAGGACAGTAGAAATCTTAATCTCAGTCTAAAGACTTTTAATTATGGACACAGTATATCAGCATTCAGGGTATTGTGTGTTTTATACATAACCTTGTTGGTAGCTCAGCCTCGTTCCTACAGTCTTACAGCACACAGTTAAAGAAAGGAGCTTATCTGCTGGAATCAGGCCAGGGCTGTCCTTATTCACTGGCCTATTATTTATAATCCAGCGTAGAACTCTACAGTCAGAGGAATATGAATATAAGAAGCAGAGCATGCAACTGCCACAGGGCTCAGGAGTGACAAGGCTCCAATGGGGTCCTAGGTAATATAAGGAAAACTCCCCAGGTATCAGTGGGCCCTCCTGCTCACCCAACCATCACATTGTATGCCTGTACCATGGCCATTCCCCATTTCTATATCAGAGGAGAAACAAAAGGAAGGATAAATTAAAGTAGATAAGGAGGAGCAATTATGAAAGTTAGAAAAGGACAACCTGTTAGTGAAGAAAATAGATTGTGAGTGAAGAGCAAAGGAAAAATAGTTTGGGCATTAACCCCAGACCAACACTGAATAAGAGAGACAGAGTAAGTAAGAAAGAACTGGGGCTGCAAGCGTTTTAAGCCTCAAGCTTATTCATGCAATCCCCATTCAGCACTTGATGATAGAGATAGATAGATAGATAGATAGATAGATAGATAGAGAGAGAGAGAGAGAGAGAGAGAGAGAGAGAGAGAGAGAGAGAGAGAGAGAGAGAGAGAGAGAGAGTGAGAGACAGAGAGAGAGAGAGAGAGATATACTGTAGATAGATACTGTAGATAGATAGATAGATAGATAGATAGATAGATAGATAGATAGATAATAGAGAGAGAGAGAGAGAGAGAGAGAGAGAGAGAGTGAGAGAGAGAGCGAGAGAGATACTGTAGATACATAGACAGACAGACAGACAGACAGACAGACAGACAGATAGATAGATAGATAGATAGATGATAGATAGATAGATAGATAGATAGATAGATAGATAGATAGATAGATAGATAGATAGATGATAGATATCTCTAATATATCACTAATTGGTTGATGTTGGAGACCTCTCTGCATTAATGGCAAGGATAAGCTTAGAAACCCAATGCATCTGTCAAGAAGACGCTGGTATAAAAAAGCATGAATAAGAGCGTTTGTTCCTACCTATAAAAGTCATGTGGGACATCCACGTATTGACTTTCTTGCTGTTTACTGTTTACAAGGACATTGTGAACTGAGAGACCCCTCTCTGTAAATACACCAACCCCACACCTTCACCAAATAAGATATCCAGCTCCTCCTGATTTTGATCCTGATTTTCATCATCAATAAAGCACAACACCAATGTAAACCATATATCATGTCTTAACCCCAACTTAACTTTCTTGTAACCTCCCGTAGCCACACTAGGATCTCTTTTATAACCTGGGGCATTTTATGTTTTTACCACTGTTCCCTTCAACTGGATTCCCAGCACACAACATCCCCCATAAATCTTAACCAACAACCTGTAAGGTTCCCTATTCCAGCCCCGTCATGGATCTGTCATTCTGCGGTTCTTGGCTTAAACCCCCCCCCCACCGCATTCTTTTCAAACATTCCAGTAAAATAAATTTTTTACACGTGTATCTGAAGACACCTAAAGTAAATTATTAAAGCGAATTTCACCTGAAAAATGAGGTGGAGCAGGATTTGAGATTTTGAGAAGTTTGAGGCACCATGACAAGCACAGGCAATGGATGAATAATGAGGAGACAGTGGACAACAGAAATATGACAATTAGGAAGGTGTGAGGTAGAGGGGGCCATATTGGAGAATTTTAATTCAATCACTAGCAGGGGCAGCAGATTCATTATAGAAGATGTGCAAGAGAATGAGATCATGTGAATAAGGCAGAGGAAGGAGTCTAATGATCTAATGATGGGTGGTTGTGTTTTAAAAATCAGTTCTTGATCCCTGAAGACCCACTATCTTTTCTGCTTAGATATTCATGGCTTCAAAGATCTATGTAAAGACACAGAGAAGTAAAGGAGATGATTGTCTTATGTTTTTTAATGTTTCATGAAAGAAGGAAATCGCCCAGTGGGATAACGCACTGATCAGCAAAGCCTGGATTGATTAGTGTGTCCTTGACTTACTTCAATATTTTATCTTGTTCACATTCTACAGTGAAATGAGATTGTATTTTTAGGTGCTTTGTCAGGTGGCAGGTTTTAAGATATATGAACCCAAAGCAGAGCAGGGTGCTATATCAAGGGGATCTTGAACAGGATTAGACTTGTCTGCAGACTATTGCATATATACTCATGGCCAGTAATGCAGAATGGCTGCACCTATTTTAACCAACTGTTATATCGGGATAATATGCTGCATTACAAATCACATATGTGGCCCAAAATGTATTTAAAGGCTCATTAAACCCCACTGTATTATTTGTCAAATTGAATATATTCTGTTGAATTTATTGCTCTATTGTTCCCCTCCCACCACATTCTATGAAGGCATCAGGTTGCCTTTCACGACTGGAAGGCTAGTTGCCCATGAGCTTCCTCATCACTTCCACCATATTTCCAACTGGCTGATGGGATTGTGATTTTTTGTAGATCATAGGAGCAGTGTATTATGTCACTAATTGGTGTGGTTGGTAAAATAGCACAAGACGTCTCAGGACAATTTCTAAGGTTCTCTAGAAAAATAGAACACAAATCATTATCACTGCCATTGTGATAGAACCATTATGATTGGTGAGATTCTGTGAACTTTAGCTCAAAGACAACTGGAGACAGGGCTGGAGTTACACATCAGGGGGGCCCTGGCAATTCAGGAAGGGTTTGGTACTATATGGGAACGTGATGATATAACTCAAGAATGCCCACCCTATGGCCCTTCTGTTGTTATTGAGCCACAAATCTGAAGCTCTAGAGAGTAGCCCTGGTGCAAAACAGGCTAATACATAGGTGACCCAAATATTTTAGATTTTTAATTATTTTTAAATATCAAAACATCAGGGGCTTTGTAATAAGAAACCAAAAATATACAGGTACAGGTATGGGATCCATTATCCGGAAACCCTTTATCCAGAAATTACGGAAAGGACGTCTCCCATAGACTCCATTATAATTAAATAATCCAAATTATTTAAATTGATTTCTTTTTTCTCTGTAATAATAAAACAGTAGCTGGTACTTGATCCCAACTAAGATATAATTAATCCTTATTGGAAGCAAAACCAGCCGATTGGGTTTATTTAATGTTTACATGATTTTCTAGTAGACTTAAGGTATGAAGATCCAAATTACAGAAAGATCCGTTATCCAGAAAGCCCCAGGTCCCTAGCATTCTGGATAACAGGTCCCATGCCTGTACTTCCAATATTTCCTCTTTCTTCTATTTCTGATTCAAGTATACATAGAAAATATCTATCAATGTTTGCACCATATAATATGTCCTTTGTACTTTACCTACCTTCCCCCCAATCAGCTTCTCTCATGGTGAGAGCTCACTGTGAATGCCCTTTCCACCCTACCCCAGTGCTGGTACTGTCTGGTGATCCTCCAGTAGCCCAAACTAGACCACTGATAAGGATAAATGCAAAATGAGGAGAAAGAGAGGTGCTGCTCCTCAATGTACCAAGAACCTATCAAAGGCTGGGTCCAGAGTTCACTGGGCCAAAGACTTGTCATTTAGAATCTAAATTTTAAACTTAAAGGGGTTGTTCACCTTTAATTTTGCAATTGGTTTTCATTTTTTATTATTTGTGGTTTTTTAGCTTTTTATTGAGCAGTTTGCAATTTCATACTGTATATCTGGTTGCTAGGGTCCAACTTACTCTAGCAACCGTGCATCGATTAGAATAAGAGACTGGAATATGAATAGGAGAGGCCTGAACAGAAAGATGATTAAGTAGCCATAACAATACATTTGTATCCATACAGAGCATTTGTTTTTTTAGATGGGGTCAGTGATCCCCTTTTGAAAGCTGAAAACAGTCAGAAGACAAAGGCAAATAATTTAAAAACTATGAAAAAGGAAAAATGAAGGTCAATTGAAAAGTTGCTTAGAATTGGCCACTCTATAACATACTTAAAGTTTACTTAAAGGTGAACCGAGCCTTTTAATTATAGCCTGTAAAATTCTTACAAGAATTGTAGGCGGCACCAATAGATTTATGATAGGTATAAGTCTTCGAATTTATATTTGGATCACTGTGCACCTTTTTGGGCAGCAGCAGGACCTTCATTTTATATCCCAGATATTTGACAATTGTAACGTTGCCTAAAAACCTATGCAGGATAAGAATGACAGTTACCCACTGGATGATGTCCGGGTCACGGCAGCACAAATGATATGTTCAACTGAGGGATTTACTTTTGGAACATAAACATGAATTAGAACCAACGTCGCGGCATTTTCATTGTGCATTGGAGAAGGCGATTTTTTTTGGCTTCGATAATTAGAAAAAATGCCACTTCTGCCTCCTGTGTCACGTTTTGTTTCAAAAACAAAAAAACACTTCTTATGGTAACACAGTTCATTGAAATCCCAACAAGCTTTTTCCAGGACAAATAAGAGAGAGTGACCTTCCAGACCTCTCTCTGCATAAGAATTAGCATCGTTATGCCGGAGTGACTGGGAAGGCAACTGGGAATTTGTAAATGCCGGCTTCTGATTTAAAACCAATCCCCCCCCTTCTTTCTTTCTTTCTTTCTTAAAGAGCCCAAAAGAAAAGAGGGGACTCGGATCTCATCTGAATTACAGATCAGGCCTCTTTGAAAAAATCAGCAATCCATAATTCATGATGTGCGGCTCTCGGAATCCTAGCAACAGAATCGTAGCAACGGCATTTAATCCCAACCAATCCACTCTCCGGCTCTCTGATCGCATTGAACCAATGGAGGCATAGACAGCAGAGTCTGAAATGTTGTCAACTGACTCTTATTACTGACATGCACCCAGTTTGCACTAATCCTCTGTTAGAGTCGTTTCTAAGAATTAACGTTTGGGAAAGAAACGGCACAAAATACCGTTGCCAAAATGTCACCTACGCTAAAATGTGGGGGAAAAGAAGGGGTGTGGAGTACCCATCACTTACTGGAAATGTGAAATCTTTTGATCTGCAGCAGTAACAAAATGATTAGTTTACCAGGCAATACAGTGTTTTTTATTCTAACACTTTCATAATGATAAATGAATAAATAAATATATATCCCTTAGTGTGTTCAGGTTCTGAGCACTTGCATCCTGGGCATTTGCTTCACTCTGTGAGGATTAAAAATCTGGCACAAGCTGTAGAGTGCAGCACTGCCAGAAGGGGTTAATTAAAGGGTTCTCCTGTATCGTGCCACCTCTGCTGCTTCTAAGCCAGCCTGCATAATGTATAAGCTTGGGTGCCCACATGCCAACAACACCCTCCCCTCCCCATGGAGCTCTTTGATATCCATGTCAGAAGCAGTGTTGGGTCTTGCCCCCCACCCAAGGCTGACTAACACCTACTGTCCCCTCCCATTACTCCCAACCCCAAATAAACACACCAGAAAAAAAAAGGCTGCAGAACATTTTTAAAGGGAAAGTAGTTAGCATATAGTACATATAGTACATATAGTTAGCAAAAACATAGCCAATATGTATAACAAACAAACAATCCTTAAATAATCACACCCTAATTGCCATATTTCTATCTAATCAAATAGTGATACCAACTGCTAGACTGGCCAAGAATACATTCCTCCACCAACCCAATCCACTTCTTGGGTTGTCTGCAATCCTTAAATAACCACACCCTAATAGCCATATTTCTATCTAACCAAAAAGTGGTACCAACTGCCAGACTAGCCAAGAATACATTCCTCCACCAACCAAATCCACTTCTTGGGTTGTCTACAATCCTTAAATAACCACACCCTAATAGCCATATTTTTATCTAACCAAATAGTGGTACCAACAGGCAAGAATATCATCCTCTACCAACCAAAATCACTTCTTGGGTTGTCTGCAATACTTAAATAACCACACCCTCATAGCCATATTTCTATCTAACCAAAAAGTGGTACCAACTGCCAGACTAGCCAAGAATACATTCCTCCACCAACCAAATCCACTTCTTGGGTTGTCTGCAATCCTTAAATAACCACACCCTCATAGCCATATTTCTATCTAACCAAAAAGTGGTACCAACTGCCAGACTAGCCAAGAATACCATCCTCTACCAACCAAATCCACTTCTTGGGTTGTCTGCAATCCTTAAATAACCACACCCTAATAGCCATATTTTTATCTAACCAAATAGTGGTACCAGCTGGCCAAGAATACCATCCTCTACCAACCAAATCCACTTCTTGGGTTGTCCACCTACTACTGAGCTGCCAGCTGCCCATAAATGTGGAACAATCTTGCTGATATACTCATTGGGTCACAGACTTGACTGATATCCTAAACTGCTGGGGTAGGGACTCACCTGGGCTGCATAAGATAAAAGGAGTTGGAGGATTGGCAAAAAATACAGTGTTCCCAGACTATCCAAACAGCCTGCTTAAATCAAATTGGCCATTTAATGGAGTAGAAGATAGGATTTATGTAACCTCTTAACCCTATCATCCCCCTACCTTCCTAATCTGCACTATGGATAAATGGGGTTCTTAGTAGAAGCAAAGTACAAAAACATTTGGCTGCAAAGCCTGTGTCTCCAAATAAAAGCAAGCTTAAAATTAAACCTTCATTTATCAACACTGGGCAAATGTTGGAGGCATAACAATGACATTAAATATTTGGTAATTTGCCAGAAATCGGTGTTTATCTAAATTATCAGCCTTGCATTGTGTATTTGATGTATTTGGTGTATTTTCTATATACACTGTATATATTATGTTAGTTCATAGCTTAGGTGAGTGACAGCAGCCCATAGCATATGTAGAAAAGAAGGTGGGGAGCTTCTATGGATGCCACCTGCCCTGACATCCTGGTTTTTGGAAGGGTGAAAACTGCCTGTTGGGACTTCCATGGCATAACCCCACCCCCTGGTGACATAGCCACACACCCAAAATTTCACCAGCCCCGTCTGTGGCTTCATCTGCCCCATCCCTAACATCATCTGCCCCCGACCCTAACTCCCAAACCACAAACCCTAGGAGCTACTGGGGCATCTTTGGAGACACAGATCTTTACTGCTAAAGGGCTGTGGTTGCCTTGGGCTGGTACAAAAACCCAAAACATAATAAGTAGCATTTCTAGCCTAATTACTAATTACTATATCATTTAAAGTTTGCTCAGTTTTGATGAGTCTGTGGGTCATGGGCAGGTGACTTATTCTGTATATTATCATTATATTTTAGGAGGACCACAAACATAATTTTTTTTTAATTTGTTCTTGATAAATACACAGTCAACTATATATCCTCCAAATGTTGCAGAAGTGAAAATCCCTTCACCGAACAAAGCGAATAGGGATGTAGCGAACGTCGGAAAAAAAGTTCGCGAACATATTCGCGAACTTGCGCAAAAATGCGAGCGGTTCGTGAACGGTTCGCGAACCCCATAGACTTCAATGGGAAGGCGAACTTTAACATCTAGAAAAGACATTTCTGGCCAGAAAAATGATTTTAAAGTTGTTTAAAGGGTGCAACGACCTGGACAGTGGCATGCCAGAGGGGGATCAAGGGCAAAAATGTATCTGAAAAATCTGCCTGTGTGTGCTTGGAAGAGATAGTGTAGGGGGAGAGCTGTTAGTGATTTCAGGGACAGATGATAGTAAGTTTTCTGGCTAGTAATCTGCTTGATACTGCTCTGTATTGGAGGGACAGAAGTCTGCAGGGATTTGAGGGACATTTTAGCTTAGGTAGCTTTGCTGGCTAGTAATCTACTGTTCTCTTTAAACAACTGCCATACGTTGACCTTGTAGGCATTGTTTGCCCAGTTTTTTTGGACGCAGCCACTGAAGCACAGTTGCCAGAAAAAATATGCCATATAAATGCTGAAAATAGTCATTTTTCGCCATACGTTGACCTTGTAGACATTGTTTGCCCAGTTTTTTTGGACGCAGCCACTGAAGCACAGTTGCCAGAAAAAATATGCCATATAAATGCTGAAAATAGTAATTTTTCGCCATACGTTGACCTTGTAGACATTGTTTGCCCAGTTTTTTTGGTTGCAGCCACTGAAGCACAGTTGCCAGAAAAAATATGCCACATAAATGCTGAAAATAGTCATTTTTTGCCATATACGTTGAGTCAACGTATGGCAAAAAATGACTATTTTCAGCATTTATATGGCATATTTTTTCTGGCCTCTGTGCTTCAGTGGCTGTGGCCAAAAAAACTGGGCAAACAATGCCTACAAGGTCAACGTCGTTGACCTTGTAGGCATTGTTTGCCCAGTTTTTTTGGCCACAGCCACTGAAGCACAGAGGCCAGAAAAAATATGCCATATAAATGCTGAAAATAGTCATTTTTTTGGTCGCAGCCACTGAAGCACAGTTGCCAGAAAAATTATGCCATATAAATGCTGAAAATATAAATTTTTTGGTTGCAGCCACTGAAGCACAGAGGCCAGAAAAATTATGCCATATAAATGCAGAAAATATGCATTTTTTTGGTCGCAGCCACTGAAGCACAGTTGACAGAAAAATTATGCCATATAAATGCTGAAAATATAAATTTTTTTGGTTGCAGCCACTGAAGCACAGAGGCCAGAAAAATTATGCCATATAAATGCAGAAAATATGCATTTTTTTGGTCGCAGCCACTGAAGCACAGTTGCCAGAAAAAATATGCCATATAAATGCTGAAAATAGTAATTTTTTTGGTTGCAGCCACTGAAGCACAGAGGCCAGAAAAATTATGCCATATAAATGCAGAAAATATGCATTTGTTTGGTCGCAGCCACTGAAGCACAGTTGACAGAAAAATTATGCCATATAAATGCTGAAAATATAAATTTTTTGGTTGCAGCCACTGAAGCACAGAGGCCAGAAAAATTATGTCATATAAATGCAGAAAATAGGCATTTTTTTGGTCGCAGCCACTGAAGCACAGAGGCCAGAAAAAATTAAACCAGTAGGGTTTGCACCCTAGTTTGTAACGGTGGCGGAGGGAGGAGGAGGACGCTAAAGGACAGCTGTGTGTGGAGTCATGAGGCTTGAAGAGAAGGACAGCTGCATAGAAGTCAGAACAAGTCTTCCGGCGTGCAGTAACCCTCCGAGATCCACCCCTCATTCATTTTAATAAAGGTCAGGTAATCGACACTTTTGTGACCTAGGCGAGTTCTCTTCTCAGTTACAATCCCTCCTGCTGCACTGAAGGTCCTTTCTGAGAGCACACTTGAGGCTGGGCAAGACAAGAGGTTCATGGCAAATTGTGACAGCTCTGGCCACAGATCAAGCCTGCGCACCCAGTAGTCCAGGGGTTCATCGCTCCTCAGAGTGTCGATATCTGCAGTTAATGCCAGGTAGTCCGCTACCTGCCGGTCGAGGCGTTCTTTGAGGGTGGATCCAGAAGGGTTGTGGCGCTGCCTTGGACAGAAAAACATTTGCATGTCTGACGTTACAGACTGGCCAAAGGGCTTTGTCCTTGCAGGTGTGCTCGTGGCAGGATTACTGGCACCTCTGCCCCTGGAATGTTGATGAGTTCCTGAAGTGACATCACCCTTAAAAGCATTGTACAACATGTTTTGCAGGCTGGTTTGTAAATGCCGCATCTTTTCGGACTTGTGGTATGTTGGTAACATTTCTGACACTTTATGCTTGTACCGAGGGTCTAGTAGCGTTGCGACCCAGTACAGGTCCTTCTCCTTAAGCCTCTTGATACGGGGGTCCTTCAACAGGCATGACAGCATGAAAGACCCCATTCTCACAAGGTTGGATGCAGAGCTATCCATCTCCGCTTCCTCATTATCAAGGACTGCATCATCCACGGTCTCCTCCCCCCAGCCACGTACAAGACCAGGGGTCCCCAAAAGGTCACCACTAGCCCCCTGGGAAGCCTGCTCCTGTTGGTCCTCCTCCTCCTCCTCCACAAAGCCACCTTCCTCCTCTGACTCCACTTCTGGCACCTCTCCCTGCGTTGCAGCAGGTGCCTGGGTTCGTTCTGGTGATTCCGACCAGAAATCGCGCGCTTCCAGCTCCTCGTCACGCTGGTCTACAGCCTCATCTGTCACTCGTCGCACGGCACGCTCCAGGAAGAAAGCGAAGGGTATTAGGTCGCTGATGGTGCCTTCGGTGCGACTGACCATATTTGTCACCTCTTCAAAAGGTCGCATGAGCCTGCAGGCATCGCGCATAAGCACCCAGTAACGGGGGAAAAAAATCCCCAGCTGTGCAGATCCAGTCCTACCACCCAGTTCAAAAAGGTACTCGTTGACGGCCCTTTGTTGTTGCAGCAGACGTTCCAACATAAGGAGCGTTGAATTCCAGCGAGTCTGGCTGTCAGAAATCAAACGCCTGACTGGCATGTTGTAGCGCTGCTGAATGTCAGCAAGGCGTGCCATGGCTGTGTAGGAACGTCTGAAATGGGCCGACACCTTTCTGGACTGGGTGAGAACGTCCTGGAATCCTGGGTACTTGGAGACAAAACGTTGGACTATTAAATTTAACACATGTGCCATGCAGGGCACATGTGTTAAATTGCCTAGTCTCAACGCTGCCAACAGATTGCTTCCATTGTCACACACCACTTTTCCGATCTGCAGTTGGTGTGGGGTCAGCCACCGATCGGCCTGTGACTGCAGAGATGACAGGAGTACAGATCCGGTATGGTTTTTGCTTTCCAGGCACGTCATCCCCAAGACAGCGTGACAACGGCGTACCTGGCACGTCGAATAGCCTAGGGGGAGCTGGGGGTGCACAGGTGTGGAGGAGGAGAAGGAGGACCCAGCAGCAGAGTAAGAAGAAGAAGAAGACGAGGTAGAGAGCGATGGAGGAGTAGAGGTGGTGGCAGAACCGCGTGCAATCCGTGGCGGTGACACCAACTCCACTGTTGTTGTTGAGCTACCCATTCCCTGCTTCCCAGCCATTACCAAGTTCACCCAGTGGGCAGTGTAGGTGACATACCTGCCCTGACCATGCTTGGAGGACCATGCGTCAGTAGTCATATGGACCTTTGGCCCAACACTAAGTGACAGAGATGCGGTAACTTGGCTCTGCACATGTTGGTACAGGTGTGGTATTCCCTTTTTAGAAAAAAAATTGCAGCTGGGTACCTTCCACTGCGGTGTCCCAATTGCTACAAATTTGCGGAAGGCCTCAGAGTCCACCAGCTGGTATGGTAAAAGCTGGCGGGCTAAGAGTGCAGACAAGCCAGCTGTCAGACGCCGGGCAAGGGGGTGACAGTCAGACATTGGCTTCTTACGCTCAAACATGGCCTTCACAGAAACTTGGCTGGTGGCAGATGACTGGGAATGGGAACAGGTGGTCAAGGTGGAAGGCGGAGTGGAGGGTGGTTCAGACGGGTCAAGGAGAGCAGAGGTAGAGCAGTAAGATGCTGGACCAGAAGGAGTGTGGCTTTTAGTTTGCCTGTTGCCTTTGAGGTGTTGCTCCCAAAGTGCTTTGTGCTTGCCGCTCATGTGCCTTCGCATAGAAGTTGTACCTATGTGGCTGTTGGGCTTACCAAGGCTCAGTTTCTGACTGCACTCATTGCAAATTACAATGCTTTTGTCAGAGGCACACACATTAAAAAAATCCCACACTGCTGACTTTTTGGAAGTGTGCGATCTGGCGGTAACAGTAGAAGTTGGCGGAGTTTGCGGTATTGGCGGCAATGGCGGGTGCGTTGGCCGGCTGAACACAGGTGCCGATACATGTTGTTGCCCTACTGATCCCTGCGGGCTGTCCTCCCTGCTTCTTCTAAGTCTTATTCTCCTACTGCCTCTCTGACTCTCCGTCTCTCCATCTGAACTACCCTCCTCTTGCTCTCTTCTACTAGGCACCCACAAAACATCAATCTCCTCATCATCATTCTCCTCAGATGCATCAATTTCTTCTGACACATCACAGAAGGAAGCAGCAGCGGGGACCTCCTCCTCATCACTCATTATGTCCATCTCTATCGTGTTCTCTGCCAGAATTAAATCTGGTGTAAGGTCCTCATCTCCTTCATCTTCTTCTGGCAATAATGGTTGCGCATTACTCAGTTCAAGAAACTCATTGGAAAATAACTCCTCTGACCCCAGTGAAGAAGGGGCACCGGTGGTGGAGGAAGTGTTACGTGGGGTGGCCATAGCAGTGGAGGATGAGGAGGATGTTGTGGTAAAGTTAGAAACGGTAGAGGATGGGGTGTGCTGTGTAAGCCAGTCAACTACCTCTTCAGCATTTTGGGAGTTCAGGGTCATTGGCTTTTTAAAACTGGGCAATTTGCTAGGGCCACAGGATTGCATAGCAGCACGGCCCCTAGCACGGCCTCTGCGTGGCGGCCTGCCTTTGCCTGGCATTATTTTTAAAAAAACAACAACAACAACAAAAACTCAGTTGGTTTTTCTGGAAACGATAATACACACAGCTAGATGGCGGGTTGAAGAAAACACTGTGCAAATAATGCCTACAAAGTCAACGTATACACTACTACAGCGGTGGATACGGATTACGTAAAATATATGAATGCTGCTTGAAAAAAAGTAACTCAAGTGGTTTTTCTAGAGACGATAATATTATCAATATTTAGACAAAATGTGAACAAGGTCACACAGCTCGATGGCGGGTTGAAGAAAACACTGTGCAAATAATGCCTACAAGGTCAACGTATACACTACTACAGCGGTGGATACGGATTACGTAAAATATATGAATGCTGCTTGAAAAAAAGTAACTCAAGTGGTTTTTCTAGAGACGATAATATTATCAATATTTAGACAAAATGTGAACAAGGTCACACAGCTCGATGGCGGGTTGAAGAAAACAGTGTGCAAATAATGCCTACAAGGTCAACGTATACACTACTACAGCGGTGGATACGGATTACGTAAAATATATGAATGCTGCTTGAAAAAAAGTAACTCAAGTGGTTTTTCTAGAGACGATAATATTATCAATATTTAGACAAAATGTGAACAAGCTCACACAGCTCGATGGCGGGTTGAAGAAAACAGTGTGCAAATAATGCCTACAAGGCCAACGTATACACTACTACAGCGGTGGATACGGATTACGTAAAATATATTATGGCTGCTTGAAAAAAGTGACTCCGGTGTTTTTTCTGGAGACGGTAATATTATGGATATTTAGACAGAATGGGAACAAGGTCACACAGCTCGATGGCGGGTTGAAGAAAACAGTGTGCAAATAATGCCTACAAGGCCAACGTATACACTACTACAGCGGTGGATACGGATTACGTAAAATATATGAATGCTGCTTGAAAAAAGTGACTCCGGTGTTTTTTCTGGAGACGGTAATATTATGGATATTTAGACAGAATGGGAACAAGGTCACACAGCTCGATGGCGGGTTGAAGAAAACAGTGTGCAAATAATGCCTACAGGGCAAATAATGCCTAAAAGGTCAACTTATACACTACTACAGCGGTAGTAAAATAAAAAAAAGTAAAATAAAAAAAAATGAATATTAAAAAAAAAAAATTAAAGTTGGTGCTGCTGAACTACTAGGAGCAGCAGATTAGCACACCAGTCCCACTCCCCAACACTGCTAGACTAATAGCACTGGGCTCTTATAGTAGTAGTAGTAGTAGTAGTAGTAAAACAACAAAAAAATAAATAAAAGCAGTCCTTACAAGGACTACTGTTATTGCAGCAGTCAGCAGATGAGATCAGAAGCAGGACAGCTGCCCACTGCAGCTACATACAGAGCACTGCAGTAGAAGGTAGATTACTAGCCAGCAAAGCTACCTAAGCTAAAATGTCCCTCAAACCCCTGCAGACTTCTGTCCCTCCAATAACAGAGCAGTATCAAAACGATTACTAGCCAGCAAACTTTCAACTGTCCCTGAAATCACTAACAGGCAGCAGCTCTCTCCCTACACTATCTCTTCAGCACACACAGGCAGAGTGAAAAAACGCTGCAGGGCTTCGGTTTTTATAGGGAAGGGGAGTGGTCCAGGGGAGAGCTTCCTGATTGGCTGCCATGTACCTGCTGGTCTGGGGTGAGAGGGCAAAAAAAAGCGCCAACAATGGCGAACCCAAAATGGCGAACGTCGCGCGACGTTCGCGAACTTCCGGCGAGCGCGAACACCCGATGTTCGCGCGAACAAGTTCGCCGGCGAACAGTTCGCGACATCTCTAATAGCGAATCCTGTCAAGATTTTCTCCAATGGATCTTTAGAGGCAGAATCAGGTCCTACATTAACACAATGTATAAGTAAACCTCTATTGTAATGTCTAAAGGGGTTAGAAGCCACAGAAGAGTTCCAACACCACATAAAGACATAAGCCAAGGGCAAAGTGACTTCTAATATAATGTTACACATAATATTTTATAATGGTGAGTCGTGTGACACAAATTGCATCACTAATCTCATACTGTAACTGATGACATCACATTCAGAGATATTTCTTCAAAGAGGGAGACTTTAAAGACTAAGGCCTGGAGCTAAACACTATTCTATGAGAATTTAATGGAGATCTTGTTCGGTTTCTTAACTATATACTGTAGTCTCTTCCACAGTTTTCCTTCTTGAATTGAACTTTATCAGAACACCAAGGTTTCTCTTAACTGGCACAATCCTAGATCATTTTCTCCCTGTCAGCTCTGAGATTGCAGGCGTTCTGAGACATTTTGGGCTTTCTGAGCAAGGCATGGAATATTAAAGTAAGAACATGATAATGATTGTTGATTATTATATGATTATTATATGTTTTGAGAAAAACACACACACAGATATAATTTCCTAAGACATTTCCAAGGCACATAATGACCACCTACTTAAACTCTCTGTTTATTTCATTAATGTACTGGTCTGCACTTTGGTCCGGCAAAATGCTCAAGATATTTACTTAAAATGTAGACTTGAGGACCCATCCAAGTTCTTGAGGACCCATCCAAGTTCTTGAGGACCCATACAAGTTCTCAAGGACCAATACAAGTTCTCGAGGACCCATACAAGTTCTCAAGGACCCATACAAGTTCTTGAGGACCCATCCAATATCTACTGCATGTGTCTATGTACACACAGCTAACCCCTTCTTTTCCTATACCTTCATTAAAGCTTTCTCCTAGAAACATGTGTGCATTATAGTCCTGTGGTTGTATTGCTCCTGTACTGTTTAAAGCCAACCCGGTTTCCTTGTGGTGGTCCAAGCACAAACTGGGGTCAACAGAGTGGTGCAGTGTTTCCAACTCAGATTGGACCTACAGATGAGTGGAGTCATGCTCAAATAGATTGTGTTTTGGAGTGCAAACCCTTGCAAAGGAAGAAAGAAATACTGTAAAACTGCTGAACATTTCTACACATAAAGAATTGCAAAATTAAATCAATTCATTGTGTCACTTACCCTTAAAGTCTTGGAATGCATTGGCTGTTCTGCCTTAGAAAAAATATAATTTGAAGGTACAAAGGGACAGAAGCATTAGATCAGAATCTTTTCAAAGTCCTTTGCCTAGGGGAAGGTAATCGGGTGCACTTCTTTTCATGATTGACATAAAACTTATTTAGCCTGGAGACATCCCCTAAGGATTAAAAAAAACTATCAAGCCCCGATAGGCTGTTATCAATGTTAAGCAGACTTTTATTGTGGTTCTTCCATCTAACATCAAAGTTGATGGGCTTATTATGCGCTGGGAATGAATGATGGAAAAAGTCACATAAAACTGAAGATATAAACTATATGAAATGTCCTAGAATGGGGGGGACGGGGGAGCCAGATTAGAACGCACCAAATCCACTATTTTGCCACGAAAATAGACTCCAATGGGTGAAAAATATTGTTGAGCGTCAAAAAAAATTGTCCATCGTCAAAAAAAAGATTGTCAAAAATGCATTTTTCAGGAATTTTCAGTGAAGAGAAGCTTCGCCCACGACTATGTCCTATTATGTCCAACATGGCTGCCAAGAACATATTGCTCACTGTTACCGTTTTCTTCATTAGGGGAAACAATTTTATTATGATAGGTGCCCTAATATATATATATATATATATATATATATATATATATATATATATATATATATATATATATATATATATATATATATATATATATATATATATATATATATATATATATATATATATATATATATATACAGTGGTGTGAAAAACTATTTGCCCCCTTCCTGATTTCTTATTCTTTTGCATGTTTGTCACACAAAATGTTTCTGATCATCAAACACATTTAACTATTAGTCAAAGATAACACAAGTAAACACAAAATGCAGTTTTTAAATGAGGGTTTTTATTATTTAGGGAGAAAAGAAATCCAAACCTGTGTGAAAAAGTAATTGCCCCCTGAACCTAATAACTGGTTGGGCCACCCTTAGCAGCAATAACTGCAATCAAGCGTTTGCGATAACTTGCAACGAGTCTTTTACAGCGCTCTGGAGGAATTTTGGCCCACTCATCTTTGCAGAATTGTTGTAATTTTGCTTTATTTGAGGGTTTTCTAGCATGAACCACCTTTTTAAGGTCATGCCACAACATCTCAATAGGATTCAGGTCAGGACTTTGACTAGGTCACTCCAAAGTCTTCATTTTGTCTTTCTTCAGCCATTCAGAGGTGGATTTGCTGGTGTGTTTTGGGTCATTGTCCTGCTGCAGCACCCAAGATCGCTTCAGCTTGAGTTGACGAACAGATGGCCAGACATTCTCCTTCAGGATTTTTTGGTAGACAGTAGATTTCATGGTTCCATCTATCACAGCAAGTCTTCCAGGTCCTGAAGCAGCAAAACAACCCCAGACCATCACACTACCACCACCATATTTTACTGTTGGTATGATGTTCTTTTTCTGAAATGCTGTGTTACTTTTACGCCAGATGTATGGGACGCGCACCTTCCAAAAAGTTCAACTTTTGTCTCGTCGGTCCACAAGGTATTTTCCCAAAAGTCTTGGCAATCATTGAGATGTTTTTTAGCAAAATTGAGACAAGCCTTAATGTTCTTTTTGCTTAAAAGTGGTTTGCGCCTTGGAAATCTGCCATGCAGACCGTTTTTGCCCAGTCTCTTTCTGGTGGAGTCGTGAACACTGACCTTAATTGAGGCAAGTGAGGCCTGCAGTTCTTTAGATGTTGTCCTGGGGTCTTTTGTGGCCTCTCGGATGAGTTGTCTCTGCGCTCTTGGGGTAATTTTGGTCGGCCGGCCACTCCTGGGAAGGTTCACCACTGTTCCATGTTTTTGCCATTTTTGGATAATGGCTCTCACTGTGGTTCGTTGGAGTCCCAAAGCTTTAGAAATGGCTTTATAACCTTTGAAATTGAACTCAGGTGTGATAAACCACAGTTAAGTTATTTTTTAACAAGGGGGGCAATCACTTTTTCACACAGGCCCATGTAGATTTGGAGTTTTTTTTCTCCCTTAATAATGTAAACCTTCATTTAAAAACTGCATTTTGTGTTCAATTATGTTATCTTTGACTAATAGTTAACGGTTTTTGATGAGCAGAAACATTTAAGTGTGACAAACATGCAAAAGAATAAGAAATCAGGAAGGGGGCAAATAGTTTTTCACACCACTGTATATATATATATTAATATATTTTTTTTTATATCAACCCCTTAAAATGTTTACCCAATACTATTTGTGGAATCCCTACTTTTAATAAAACAGGGAAAAACACAAGAACAAGATCTTTTTTTTCTTTGTTTTCTATTCGATTCACCTGGAA
Source organism: Xenopus laevis (assembly GCF_017654675.1). NCBI lineage: Eukaryota > Metazoa > Chordata > Amphibia > Anura > Pipidae > Xenopus > Xenopus laevis. The sequence continues at coordinate 16,341,855 of NC_054381.1, read as the reverse complement.
AACTTAAAAACTGTCTACAGTTTATGAAATCTGATTCCTAAATAATTATTACGGTGAGCCAACTGCTTTCCTGACGCTGTTGGAGTTGCCCGTTGAAAGGAAAGTACAAGATGCTTCCTCCCGGCTGAACTTTCAATGGCAGCTTTCCAGCCGGACTCCAGCCCTGTAGCCACATCCATTGCCTTCGGGAGCAAAATGCTGAAAATCTAAAGTGAAAAATAAGATTCAAAGCACCTTGTTGGTTTTTCAGGTCAATCAATGTGAGATGAAATAAAAGGAACTGGTAAATTTACAAAGATGTTTTTTTGTGTCTGATGTCCTGTAAAGGTGGCCATAGACACACAGATCCGATCATACGAATCGAGAATTCGTACGATTTTCGCATCCTGTGTGGCGTGTGCCGACATCTTTCGTCCGGCGGAGATCGGTGGTTTGGTCGATCGGTCCGGTTTGATTTTGACCCGACCGATCCCGCCAGAGCCCATGGCACATCGTAATCTGATCGTTCGGCCATACGGCCGAACAATCAGATTACCCCCGATATAGCCATGCCTGTTAATGGCATATCGGGGAAAGATCCGCTCGATTGGCGATCTTTGCATCTATGGCCACCGTAAGGCTGTGCAAAACATGTGCTGCAAGAAAACAGTGGTATTTATGTATAAGGAGACCTATAAAAGCTTATTGAAGAACACAAGATTGCTGGCAAAATATGATGAGCTTAAACGTCATTATACCTGTGTATATAAATGCCCCTTGTGCTAATTTACCACTTATATAAAGGAATGCACCCAGCAGCCCAGACTCGTTAGGATCCTGAGTGAACTGGTCATGAAAGTCCAGGCAACAATACTGATTATCTTGCATTTTGGAAATTTAAAAAGTTTCTCATCAGCAGCAAGTCGGTTTCTATGGATAACATTGAACTGATCATTTATAACGTCACTCTTTCAGCTGCACAAATCTTTTTCAATAACATAGATATTTGTTATTTGGGAGCTACTGGGGCATCTTTGGAGACACAGATCTTTACTGCTAAAGGGCTGTGGTTTGGAAGTTTTCTGATTTCTTTTTACGGAAACTTCTTGACTTTTGGAGCATGCGCAGTAGAGCTGAACCAGCAAATGCTCCTACTGCGCATGCGCCGCCAAATGCCGGGCAATCCAGGAAGAAGACCGCACGGGAGAAGATGGCGCCTGTGAACTCTGTGGACAGGACCTGCGCAGAGGGGGTAAGTAGCAACTTAGGGGCATTTGCCATGGGGGGGTAGGCCAGGGGGAAGGAGGGATGGGGCAACACAGGGGAGGGAGGAGGGATTTTAGCGCCGAAGGGATTGACTTTTCCTTTAAGTTAACATGTAGTATGATGTAGAGAGTGATATTCTGAGACAATTTGCAACTGGTTTTCATTTTTTATTATTTGTGGTTTTTGAGTTATTTAGCTTTTTATTCAGCAGCTCTCCAGTTTGTAATTTGTTGCTAGGGTCCAAATTACCCCAGTGACCATGCAATGCTTAATACGTACGTCTGCCAAATACTGTACAGATACAAAAATCGATAGAGATGCTGGTCTCACAGCCTACAAGTTGGGTACATAACCCTGCCTGCAATTCATGAAGCAGAATGTTAAATGGCGGTGACATTTACACAAATGAAGAGGAAACCCATCTAATCACCATTCAGCATTAAAGAATAACTGTTTAAGAGAACAGCGTGTAAAATTTAATGCAAACACATTCGAGCAGTTGAAATCTGCAGGAGAGCAGTATAAAAATAATAGCACTAATAATAAAACAAAGACGGCCTCTTTTATGAATCAATATAACATCAAATTTATTGGCAGAGGTATAAAGGTTTACATCCCTTAATATAATGATGAACACACATATAAAAGTTAAATAAAGGTAAATCTTGGTTACGTTGTACTAAAGCCGAGTCCGGGCACAAAATGAATAGACTGATGGGCTGGGGAGAAAATGCTGCCAGAGAGCAAATAGAAATAGCTTCAGAGCAAATGATCTCACCAGGAAACACCCACTACCAAAACGAAAAACATATGTCCCTAAATGTATCTAGGAGGCTAGTTAAAAGGGGTTGGACCATAGGCATCATTTTTTTCATAATTAATAATTTTTCATAATTGAGAAAGGGTCCTGCGAGGCCCGAAACGTTGCCACATGTCTGCTCGTAATTGAGCTAAATAAAGTACACCTTTATATTTACACAAGTTATAGTGTGCTGCAGTATATTGGATTTCTACTAAATGTATCTAGGAGGCTAGTTAAAAGGGGTTGGACCATAGGCATCATTTTTTTCATAATTAATATCAATCTCAATAAGTAACAACATATATATCAAGGTCATTAGTCCATTAGTAAAAATATGGCAACCATCCATAAAAGCTTATTCTGAATTAGTTCCTACAAAAAACATCAGTCATCTTGCTACAATGTCACCCATTGGCATTAATATTCAGTATCACAAACACATTGTCTATGTCAGGTCATTAGAGGATCTCCTGGTGAGCCCAGTCCCCATTGGCACCCTTCCTTCCGTTCCCTTCCTTCCTTTCCCTTCCTCCCTTCCTTACTTCCTTTCCCTTCCTTCCTTCCTTTCTTCCTTCTTTCCTTTCCCTTCCTTCCTTCCTTTCCCTTCCTTCCTTCCTTCCCCTTCTTTCCTTCCTTCCTTCCTTCCTACCTTCCTTCCTTCCTTCCTTCCTTTTCTTCTGTCCCTCCTTCCTTCCTTCCTTCCTTCCCCTTCTTTCCTTCCTTCCTTCCTTTCCCTTCCTTCCTTCCTTCCTTCCTTCCTTCCTTCCTTCCTTCCTTCCTTCCTTTCCCTTCCTTCCTTCCTTCCTTCCTTCCCCTTCTTTCCTTCCTTCCTTCCTTCCTTTCCCTTCCTTCCTTCCTTCCTTCCTTCCTTTCCTTTCGTTCCTTCCTTTCATTTCCCTTCCTCCCTACTTCACACCCTCCCTCTACCTTCCTTCCTTCTTTTCCTTTGCCTCCCTCCCTTCCTCCCCCCCCTTCCTTCTATTTTTGCACAGCATACTTTCTAGAATGCACCTAAATCTGTTTAGGCTGTTGGAGAATAGCGATGTCACTGTGACAAATATTTAAAACACAACAATGTAGAAGAGCAATTAAGCAATCTAAACTACATCCAATTTTTCTCACATTTTCTGATGCTGTTAATTAAAAGTGACATGCTATTCAGTGTTTAGCAAAACCAGTGTACATCTCTTCTTGGCCTGCAGCATCTCTGGTGAAAAGCATTGGAAGAAAATCCCATTGTGATGCCATGCTCACAATAGTTGCTACATAATTATTCATAAACTAATATTATACACTTAATTTATGGGACTGTACAATAGAAACAAAGTAAACTGAACTATATGAGCAGGGCAGTTAGAGCAAAGGTAATATAAACAATGATCTTTTAAAGCAAGACCATCTAAAAGAAGACATGATGTTGCTCTACAAAAAATCTTATGGTCCCAGTCTGCTCACAGGCTCCATACTAGGGGCAATTTCTGTCATTTTGCTGGATGAGGAGGCAGAACCATCCATCCACTGCCCCACTCCACCCGTCCTTGCCCTCTACTTGGAACAGATGACATGTAGTGAAACACTAAATTAAATTAAAAGAGCCAAACCTCCTCTCCTTATACAGCAAGCCAAGCCCTGTCCAAGCCCTGTTTCTAAACATTAGGGGTCACTTTGAAAACAATTGAGGCCTAGGTGTCCTTGCCCCTCATGTTTGCATCCCATAGACTCCATTTTATCCAAATAATTCAACATTTTTAAAAAGATTTCCTTTTTCTCTGTGATAATAAGATGGTACATTTAACTTGATCTCAACTAAGATATAATTAATCCTTATTGGAGACAAACCTAGCCTATTGGATTTATTTAAAGGGATACTGTCATGGGGAAAAAAAATTCAAAATGCATCAGATAATTGTGCTGCTCCAGCAGAATTCTGCACTGAAATCCATTTCTCAAAAGAGCAAACAGATTTATATCGGTTCATATTCAATTTTGAAATCTGACATGGGGCTAGACATATTGTCAATTTCCCAGCTGCCCCAAGTCATGTGACTTGTGCTCTGATAAACTTCAATCACTCTTTACTGCTGTACTGCAAGTTGGAGTGATATCACCCCCCTCCCTCCCCCCCCAGCAGCCAAACAAAAGAACAATGGGAAGGTAACCAGATAGCAGCTCCCTAACACAAGATAACAGCTGCCTGGTAGATCTAAGAACAAAACTCAACAGTAAAAACCCATGTCCCACTGAGACACATTCAGTTACATTGAGAAGGAAAAACAGCAGCCTGCCAGAAAGCATTTCTCTCCTAAAGTGCAGGCACAAGTCACAAGGCCATATTTTATATTCAAAATTGAATATAAAAAAATCTGTTTGCTCTTTTGAGAAATGGATTTCAGTGCAGAATTCTGCTGGAGTAGCACTATTTTCTGATGACAGGATCCCTTTTATGTTTAAAAGCATTTTTTGTAGATTTAAGGAATGGAGATCCCCATTACAGGGGATCCCTTATGCATAAAAAAAACCCAGGTCCTAAGCATTCTGGATAAAAGTTCCTATACCTGAACATGTACCGTTAATTGTTATATAAGTAGGAATTTTTTAAATGAGTGAGGCCTGGGTGCTGACCAGGGACATAGTTATAGTAGAGTAGATGGAGCTCTAGCTCCAGGCTCATCTTTAAGACCTGAAAGTCCCCTCAACAGGGAACAGTGAAAGGATTGCATAAACATTGCCAGAAAACAAATTATTTTCTTTTTGGTTCGTATTGAAATGAATATGCTCTTTCCAGTGTATGAGATTGCATGTGATCGGGGCATTTAAATGCAGGTAATTCTGCGTGACTGCAGTGTAGGTCATATTGTCTTCCTAAATTACATTTTTATCATATCTGTTAAAATCCTTATAGATAAAGGCCATTATGATTTCATTCCATTGCCTATTAATTTGGCATTGGCGTTGGCTCTCATAAGCTCGGCCTTGATAAGAGAACGCTCTTACTGAACATTATATACAGAATTCTGTACCTACTACAGAACAGCCATAAAAAAATCTTTTACTTTTCTTTATTACACCACGACAGCAAACTGAGATGGAAAATTAGTAAGCAAGGGAATATGTTTATTGGAACTTTTCCTTATTCAGCAGCATCTCAGAAAGCTGATAACTTCCGAGCCTTTGAAGAAATCCGTGGTTTCACACTGGAACGTTTTATCAGCCTGTAAATCTTCCTAATTAGGAGACTGTTTGTATATTCTCTCTTCCCGAGGCTTTACTCTGACACAGCTACCAAATATGAGCCTAGATCAAACCCCAGTGACAGGACACTGCTTTCACAGAGGCTTTTCTACTGACCTATTTGAAAATCCTTCCAGAAAGACATAGACGCGTTGAAATGCAGACAACAGGCAGGAGACATCTTCTTAGAAGTTATTGAGTTTTGAAATTGAAAAACAGCATCACTTACTTATTTATTTTCTATATGAATTTCAGTGTTGTCAGGACCAGATAACTTAGTGGTTGTTGGACTTTTTTCAGTTGAAGTCCCCCCTTGTGAGCCCAAACCTTTGCCAGGGTCCCTACTTGGCTCAGTCAGGCACAGTTTCAAGACAATCTAGGACAACAAATAACTATTCACCCTATATCTCACCCTTATAGACATACAAGCAGACTTCAAGGTGTATCTCAAGTCCTTACTTTACTGGCATTCACCCTGAGCCACCCCAAACTGCTCAAACCCCCACCACAGGGAGGGCAGCCCCACAGTTTGGGAACCATTGAATTTTATCCAGTTGTGTCTCAACACTTTGGGGCCGATTCACTAAGGGTCGAATATCAAGGGTTAATTAACCCTCAATATTCGACTAGGAATTAAAATCCTTCGAATTCGAATATCGAAGTCGAAGGATTTAGCGCAGATAGTTCGATCGTACGATCGAAGGATAATTCCTTCGATCGAACGATAAAATCCTTCGAATCGAACGATTCGAAGGATTTTAATCCAACGATCGAAGGAATATCCTTCGATCAAAAAAAGTTTTTTTTAAAAGAGACAGTACTTCGACTATCGAATGGTCGAATAGTCGAACGATTTTTACTATGAATCCTTCGATTCAAAGTCGTAGTCGTAGTCAAAGGTCGAAGTAGCCCATTCGATGGTCGAAGTAGCCCAAAAAAAACTTACGTTTTTTACCTTCGAATCCTTCACTCGAAGTTAGTGAATCGGCCCCTTTATGTACTCTAACAAGAAAGGACAGATGCACGGGTCCAATCTATGCCCAGGCTCCCCCTTAGCCAGTCACATATAAAGCAATATCAATGTATCTGTCATTGAGCCACAGTTTCAAGACCTGTCAACGAAAAAAAAAAATTCCAGCTTTATCTCACCCTTATTGGTATAAAATCTGGACTTTCAGGTGTAGTCTTACCTTACTGCCATTCAGCCTGAGCCACCCTGCCACTGCTCTAAGCCCCCACCCGAGGGAGGGCAGCCCGACAGTTTGGGAACCATTGAGTTATATCTCAACACTTCATGTAATAAATATTGAAGAGGGGTCTCCAAGTAGTAAGATGATTACTCACCACATAGAGGAAGAGGCCCAGGTGCACCACCCTGAGGGAATGGACATACTGAAAATTCTTTGGAGCAGGCACTCAAATAAAGGCAATCTTCCACCAGGCAGTTGAATTAAAGAAAACAGTTTATTGTGTCCACAGCCTGGACTCTTAACAAAAAATAGGACAGATGTGTGGGTCCAACCTTTGCCCCCCGCCCCTTAGCCCATAACTAGGTTTCACATATAAAGAAATATCTGTGCATCTGTCATTCAGTCACAGTTTCAAGAACTATCAATGAAGAAATATTCATTCATGAGGGACATAGGTTAGAGTCATGCATGGAACTGATTTCTAAAACCCGCAACCCGAAGACCACTACCCCAACCGCATATTTACCCAATTTGATCTGCTACCTGAGCTGGAGCAGCAACTGTCTTATCTTCAACCCGACCTGCAACCCGCCGACCACTATCAAACAGGAAGTGATGCTGCTGCAAACCGGAAGTGACATCATCAAAAGTGGGCGGGGCAGAAGCACATTTTGTAAAATTTTTAAAGGAGTCAAATATAGAAAAAATAACATAAGATGAGACCCGCAACCCACAGACCCGAGACCCGCATCTATACCAGCACCTGAAAATACAACCCTCATTCAGCAGGTGCCCGCTTTTTTTTCGGGTACCTGACCCGCTGCAGGATTCTAACATAGGTATCCCCCTACCATACATTACCCATCCCCTAATTGGGTTTCATTGAGACGTGCAAAATAAGGATCAGCAATAAATACTGGCAGCAACAAGGGTCCTGTATTTATCACTTGTCCTATGGCCTGTGCATGCCAAGTACCAACACTGTGCTCTGCACCTTGTAGTAAATGTATAATGCAGCCAGACCCTGGGCAGAGTCTATGTATACACCCCTAATGTCTAGCATAAAAGAAATGTCTCTTAATATTTCCATTAATCACACCCATAGGTACAATTTTACAAAATGATGGCATCCTCATGGTCAATGATCTTCAGGTCTTCAATAATACAGCTTAGAAGAAGTATAACTGAGTACAACAGAGACACGGAGACAGAACGTGCTGCTCGAGAAACATCAACAAACCAAGACTGAAAACATTTTACAAATATTCTTTTATTACATGGGATCATGGTCTTGCCTGAAAAATTTGTTTCTGTTCCTTTCGAAAACTGTCATTACCAAAGTAAATACAATTCATCAAAAGCAGCCTTCTTTTGAGTAGCCCCTTTCTCTATGACGGCTGATTAAAGATATGCATACAATCACTGCAATCATTTCCCCCCGCTGCTTGAATCATTGCAGAACCCAATGTTTACGACACTGGAATGAGTTCAATGATGATGAATGGTAATGCCACTGACATGGAATTAGTCAAATGAAAGATTCTGACAGTCGGGCTAAAAAAAAAACCTCATCTTTGAAATGAGAAAAAATGACACAAAAAAAGAAAATGGGCATAAATAGAATTACAGGAGAATGAAACCCTTAAGTGTATTTGTGTTTCAGTACAGGGTAATGTACTGTATTAATGTATGTTTTATTCCAGTGCCTCCAACTGTTAAAGACTGTGTCTCCCCCGTCAGTTGCCATTTCAATGTTCTAATCGAGCCCAATGATTCTGCCTGTGATTCACCAAACTGGAAATATTACCTGATTATTAAAGGGATTCAGTACTCTGGAATGTTCATGCACAATTCTGCTTAGTAATGGGGTGGGGAATAGCTATACTGGCATCTTATGGTGAGTGAGTTGCCCCTAGTATGAGCCGAGTGATGTCTAGTCCCATTCCTCAAGAACGTCACCATTGAATGGTAGTGCTGAGATAGGGTGTGGAGATGCAGCCAAACTTGGTTAAAATTGTAAAAAAAATGTATTAATCCATTTTAAAACATCCCATACAAGGCAGGCAGGCTGAGAAAGGCTTAACACGTTTTGTGACCTACTAGTCACTTCATCAGAAGCCAGAGCCAGTTTGATTTGTTGAACATTTCTGCAAAAATCATACTTGTCCTGTGTTCCACTTCTTGCTGCCTCCTTTCCCAGGTTGTGCAGGGGCGCACTCAGTACATTGCACTGCAGGAACCAATGGGCAGCAAGGCTGACCTGATAGGGAACTGAAGCCTGTCTTTGCTTGTGTGACTGCAGGGCTGTGATTGGTTATTTCTGGCAGGGACCGTTAGGACACGTCTACCCCTCATTTGAAACACAGAGGGGCTGTAGCAGATCTATAGGGAGCTCCAATAAAGAGGCCATTTTTGAAGATAATCATTTTTAGCCCAAATTGAAACCAGCACCAAATATTATTCATTATCATCTTTAGGGGGGTTTACTTATCCTATATGTCTCCTTTAACTCCTAACTAACCCCACCATCTTCCTATCACCTGTAGGCATTGTCTTCACAAAAGACTAACCAATACTTTTCAAACTTAGTCAGTTTCCTGGCTAACGCTAAGTTTCAGCAACATTCCAATCAATAATGACAAGGACTCCCTTTAGCTTCACTATGTGGCAAATTTACTAAACGGCGAAAAATCGACAGCGACGGCTTAGCAGCCATTGCAAGACTTCGCCAGGCGAAAATTGCTCAGACAATGCTAATTTATTAAAATGCAAAGTTGGTGAAGTTTCGCACGCATTACTTTGGCAATGCGAGCAAATCAAAGCGAAGAAGGGCTAGCGTTCAATTCTGCCTATCACAACTTTACGCTCAGGCTAATTTGCATATGGCAGGAGATTTAAAGTTAAATGGACGTCATTATTTTACATGCTGCATCTAATACATTACATTTACACTAAAAACTACACATGCCAAGGGAACCCTAATAAAGTCAATTGAGTTGTTATAATGCCCTACACAAGCCGAGTGCAAAATAATGTTCCCATATGTATAAATTGTATGGGGGAAACCGGTTACGCAAAAAAAAAATTTAAAACACTTTTGTAGGCTATCACCCTAAAAAAAAGGAGAAGACGCCAGTGTTTTTTGGACTTACAAGTTTTTCCGTTTAAAAAATATGATGTGAGTAACTGAAGATCGAGGTTCTATGAAGATTGAAGTTCTATGCACTCCATTGTACTTTGCCTGGTCTGAGCTAGCGAAAAGTGGCCAGGCGTTAAAGTGCGAATCACCTATAGCGTCTATCTCCTTCGCTAGCGAAGTGACCCCTGTGCCCATTAGTAAATCGTCAAAGTGTCTGAAATCAGTAACGCTGGTGAATTGTTGCCAGCATTAGTCACTTTGCCCTTTAGTAAATCTGTCCCTATGTCCTATATATGATGCTTGAGTAGCAATGTATCTCAAGTTGGTCTCCAGATCACCCTCCAGTGCCGTCTCATCTCTGCAGAACATTATAGACTATAGCTCATATACTACTATATATTATATTCTCACTCATTCTCTGTGACATATTTCTGTGTGTTGCCTCCGTGCCAAAGGTGACCCAACAATCTGAATGAGAACATTTTAATTAATTCAGGAATTGGTTTGTGGACCTTACTCAAGTAATCCTTTTCAATGGGACAGAAACAGGGGCTAAACAAATGTAAAGTTGACTTCAATTCAAGGGTAACCCTGTTGACAAGTAGAATACAGGCAAGGGTTTGCAATGTGGCAGATAATGGGCCAAAACATTTTTTTGGAGCCTTAATAAAAGATCTAAAGAAAGATACACCAGGCCAGTCCTCGATAACAATACAGGACAATCAGTATAATTTCTTGGTAGCATCTTACACTACTTGTGGGCCTCCTGAATTAGGAGAAGTGTAGGGTTGCTGTTGAGAAGCAACATCTACCTCTAATTCTACACACTTGGGGGCAGATTTACTAAGGGTCGAATATCGAGGGTTAATTAACCCTCGATATTCGACTAGGAACTAAAATCGTTTGACTTCGAATATCGAAGTCGAGCGATTTAGCGCTAATCCTACGATCGAACGATCGAAGGATTATTCGTTCGATCGAACGATTAAATCCTTCGAATCGAACGATTCGAAGGATTTTAATACAACGATCGAAGGAATATCCTTCGATCAAAAAAATTCAGGCAAGCCTATGGGGACCTTCCCCATAGGCTAACATTGACTTCGGTAGCTTTTAGCTGCCGAAGTAGGGGGTCGAAGTTTTTCTTAAAGAGACAGTACTTCGATTATCGAATGGTCGAATAGTCGAACGATTTTTAGTTCGAATCGTTCGATTCGTAGTCGTAGTCGAAGGTCGAAGTAGCCCATTCGATGGTCGAAGTAGCCCAAAAAACACTTCGAAATTCGAAGTTTTTTTAATTCGATTCCTTCACTCGAGCTTTGTAAATGTGCCCCTTGGAGTAAGGGCCAGGGGATTAACACCAATACTGATTATCTCTTAAGTCTTGGGCTACAGTACATAACTCTAACTGCCTTATGATCCTATTACTTCTACACCAGATCGAGTCCTGCTCTAGATAATCCCCCAAGAATCTCCCCAACTCTTTTTTAAATTTGAATGTGGCTCACAGGTGAAAAAAAAAGGTTGGGGACCCCGATGGAACATCATGATCCTGTTTATCAAATAGGACTTCTGGCAATCCTAGATATCCCTACAAACCCAACTCAAGGAATTAAAGAATCAATTTGTTTAATTACAATTTATTCATAGGTAGTATTTTTGTGATAGTGCTTTAAATGTTCATGCTTTGGTAAGCTTAAATAGTTGCAATAAAATCTAGGGGGAAAAAAAAACTTCCATTTTTAGCGGTTTCATTTACAATCAAGACATTGACTAAGCCGTTTGTTTACCTTTTTCCCTTAATTATAATATAAGAAAATGTATGCATAATCTTTTTGGAGGAAAGTACGGCAGAGGCTGGTAATTAACTTGCAGTCAGGCAAGCAAATGAGAGAACGCGAGGAAAACGAAAACCTGAAAGAACAGAAAGTCATGACGGGATAAAGTAGGATCCAACTGAATCTTGTTTATTGAGATTTTCTTGAGAATTTCTTTAGGAGTATTTCAACAAGAAGGGAAAAGGATAGCAGAGAAAGTGGATGTTCCTGAGTATTCAATATCCATATAAAGCAGCTTTAGGTCATGATGTTGCAGCAGAAGTATTGGTGCTGATGGACCAAACAATATATAGGCTGATATTGGGGTGATATATTATATCATTCAATCTCTTGCCTCTCTTGTCTCGTGCAAGACAGTGTAATTTATTAGTTGGATGGGTCCAGGGAAAATATTCTCTATCCACAGGATATCCTTTATGTATAATCTAATTCTAACCCATATGACAACCAGCTGCTATTTAAGTCAGCTCTTTCAGTGGCAGCCTTTAGCTGAGTGTGGGATGTTGGACGTTGCAGTCCAATTACAGTTGGAGGATGCAGCTTGAACAAGCCTCATATTAAGGGGCACATTTACTAAGGGTAAAACTTCGAATTTCCAACGAATTTTTGGGTACTTCGAACATCGAATAGGCCTAAATTCGACTTTGACTTCGATTCGAAGTAAAAAAGTTCGACTTCGAAAATCGAAGTACTGTCTCTTTAAAAAAAAAGTTCGACTTCGACTCTTCGCCACCTTAAACCTGCCGAATTGCTATGTTAGCCAATGGGGACCTCCTAGAAACTATAGCCAACAAGTTTTTAGAAGTCAAAGTAAAATAGTTTGATCGAGCGAGTAAATCGTTCGAATCGTTCCGAAGGATTTCATTGTACGATCGTACAATTTTACTTCGACCGAATAGGGCAAATTTGATAATATAAAAACTTCGACTTCGAATATCGAAGTAATGCAATTCGATTGGTCGAATTTCGAAGTTTCGAATTTTCGAAGTTTTTTACACTTCGAAATTCAACCCTTGATAAATCTGAGCATAAGTGTTACAGACACCATTTGTGGGCATTCACGGGGGGGGGCTCAACTTGAAGGCCAGTTAGGGAAAGATTTAGGGCGCATGGCATTTTGCTTTACTAGATAAATATGAAAGTCCACCTTGAGGGTTGGTTAGGGTGAGATTTGGGGCACTAATTTGCAACTGATGCATCAGAGCATACGCAATTGCATTTTTGTGAATCGGGCCCATGTTGCAGTCAAATGGTCAGAGTGAATAATTGTGCCGTGAGGAGTGTGACTGCTGTGGCACAAGTCTGTTGCACCTATTGACACAACCCAGTACTGGAACTCTAGAATTACTGCCATGTCCAGGGTTGTGGTAGCTCCAGGGTTCCCCAAAGTCATGCAATGGTGCTTAGGACAACTACACAAGAGTGCAAGGATTGTGTTTGTACACTTATAACTTTCATCAATGGCTTCAGTAAGTGCAACATTTGCATTCATTTTAGCACTACTGTACTAGAGGCTTTTTGACTACATTTGTTCTTATCCTTTCCAGAATAGACTACCACAACTTTTTGAGCCACCTCAAACCATCCTGCTACTTATATTTTGTGGCCTAAATCTAATCAACTCTCCCTCCTTTAACTACTAAAGACTCTGTTCTAGACTACTTTCCAAAGCTGATTTCCTCTGCTCTTCTGTGTATAACTGCTCTCATCTCTCTCACTTATGTTCAGCTCAGGACACTCTATTGGCCATACAGTTCACATCAAGAGCATAAAGCCATTTTACATCATTTCTCTGCACTTCTGGAATAACATCTTCCATCAGAAAAGCTCCCACACTAAACCTTCTCAGGGATCACATTATCACATTCTAGAACTTTCCCTTAGACTTAGAGGGCTATTTGCTAAACTCTGGTCTTGCTTTTTTTTCGCAAAACTCGAATTTTTAGTGTTTTTTTCAAGATTAAATTATTAAAGCCCGATACATCAAAAAGCCAGAATCTGAAAATCTGCCATCTGAAACCTGACGGTGTTGTGTATAAGCCAATGGCAGAGGTTCCTATCCGATTTTGAAGTTTCTGTGGTCTACACTGGAATTAACCAGAAAATCCGACCTCTTCAGGCTTTTTGGTCAAAAATCTGAGCGATTAGGAAAAAAACTCGATTCGGATTTTCGCTCAATTTTATCGAGTTCTTACTTGAACTGATTAAATCAAGCTTTTTTAATAATAAATAAGGTCAACTCGTGTATTAGCGTTTGCTTGTGTTTTTTTTTATTTAAAAAATGCAAAAAATTCTGATTTTAGCAAATAACCCTCTTACTCTTCTGCAACACACCCCAACCCCATGTGTTTGTCCCCCTCTTATTTCCTCTTTCCAATTGATTGAAAGCTCTTCAAGGCAGGGACCTCATTCCAACTGTACATTGAAACTCCACACCCATATGTATTTATCCTCAATGTCTTATACATTGTACCCCTGTCTGTGTAATGCCTTGTGGAGCACTGAGTATCCTTGTGGTGCTGTGTAAATAATGAAATACAAGACATTGCAATACTTTAAATTAGCTGCAAACAGTGCCTCCCTTCCAGGTGGATTTTCTTAAAGGGACACATGATCTAGTAAACTTACATTGGGCTGCAGCCTCCACAGAGGCAGATGCAGATGAACAATGTCTGCATATATATCTGTGTTATATGATTAATTTGATAATTCGACTGGATTTGATAGCACATTTGCTTAAACTGAAGCTATTAATATCACTGAGTAATGTATAAGTGTATGACGTCTCCATTGGCCATTGAGGAGCTTCTTCTTCTTCTTCTTCATAGGCAACACAGAAGACTATGCTCCTGCTTTATGGCAGATCTTCCCTTACTTTATTCAGCCCATAACTCTATGTTGCTTTGATCTGGGTTTTGGACGTCTAGACAAATTGTTACATCATCATAATCTGCAAGTAACATCCCAATGGCCCTTCCAGTAATATCCCAGACCATTATACCACCCTATGTCTTCCTTGGGCCTCCTACTGCGGGCAAAGCACAGTTGATTGTGTCGTCTCAGGCCCTTATGACATTAGTTTTAGGAAGGCCTTTTAATCTCCACGAACTGCCTTCCCGCTGGCTAGAATGTAAATTGCCAGCGGGATGGCACTCAGAGCACTTCGTTTATCCAAAGTCGCCCGAAGTTTCCATTTCGGGCGACTTCGGAAAACGAAGCTCTCCGAGTGCCATCCCGCTGGCAATTTACATTCTAGCCAGCGGGAAGGAATTTCGGGAGATTAGTCGCCCCGAAGAAGAGGAGATTTGTCACCGGGCGACTAATCTCCCTGAATCTCACCATGTGTCTCTGCCCTAATAAGTGTTTGCTTTACTGCTCAGAGATTTAGCTAAGCGGCATAGCAGTTTGTATGAGATAAGAAGAGCAAAATAAAGCAAATAAATCGATGAAACTCGGCTATGGGATTTATTAAAACCGTAAGAGCAACAGGAAAAAACTAGACGGCAATGTTTAAGATACAATCAGAAGTAAATATGGCTGAAACAATGATTTATTAAGAAAACAGTAGGTGGGTTAGATAAAAAGTCTCCCTTTTATTTATGCATCGGTTTTCAATCAACTTCCTACTAGAAACCAAAGTCGTTCCAGGCAGCAATTAATTTGGGAAAGCGATTAAATATAAGCGATGGGACCATCAAGGCACATATAGAGCACCTATTCCTGCCAAGTTCCACAGTATCCAAAGAATAGAGACGGCTCCGTCGCTTAATCTGCATTATCCACAGAGCACCAGTATTATGAATGGTAATTCTATATCCACTTACAGCTTTACTGTGATGTTTGCAATTCCTTTCAATGCAAATGCAGGGATAAAAAAAATTGAAATATAAGCTGTACATTTGGATCTCGGCTCGAAATAGAAAGTAGAATACCGGCGAGATGTATGAGGGGACTGGGAAAACATTGGCTTTCATTGCAGCTAAACCTATTATAAATGTTACACAGATCACAGGCGAACGAATGGCAGGGTGGGAGGACTGTAATATAAAGCACTGGAATTGAAATCTATACAAGGCAACATAATCACAGACAGCAACTGCTCTCATTGCCTGGCTTAGTGGACTCTGTATATGTTATAGTAATCCATCAGATTCATTGTCATTGGTGGATACGTTTATCACTGCCTTATCGAAGATAGTAACTAGGGTAAGGGAGGGGTTTGTTTATACAGAGTTCATTATCTCTATTTATACCAATGCTGGTCATTCACACACGGACTTCACAAAGTTGGACTGATCTATTCATTTGGCCCCAGGGTCGATAATCAGATCACAATGGAGACCTTGACAGACCCATTGATAAAGAACTACATCCATGGCCCAAAGCAGTCCTCCTCCTTGTGTCCAAGTCAGTAGCTTATTGAACTGTGTATGTGGGGAAAAACTGATTAATTGACATTGGAGGATAAGTTTATTACTGCCTTATCGGAGTCAAGGGTAGCTATTAGGGTAAGGGGTGGTTTGTTTATACAGAGTTCATTATTTATTATTATTTATTTAATCCAGGGCTGGTCATTCAAACAATGACTTCACGAGTTGGGCTGATCTAGTCATTTAGCCCCAGGGTCAAAAATTAGATCACAATGGGGACCTTGGCAGATTCATTGATAAAGACCTACATGCATGGCCCTAGGTAGTCAGTAGCTTTCCCTTGTTTGTTGTAGTCAGTAGCTTATTGAACTGTGTATAGGGGCAAAACCGATTCTTTGAGAATGGAGGATAAGCTAATTACTGCCTTATGAGAAAGTCTGAGTCAAATGTAGCAAATAGGGAATGGGAGGGGTTTGTTTATACAGAGTTCATTGTTTCTAATTGGCGTAGTGGTAGTGGAATTTGCACCTGACGAATTCGAAAATTCACCCTTTAGTGAATTTGCCCTTAAGTTGGACTGATCTATTTATTTGGCCCCAGGGTCAATAATCACATCCCAGTGGGGTCTTGGTAGACCCATTGATAAAGGACCACATCCATGGCCCTATGCAATCCTCCTCTAATGGGATTTTTACTTGTGTACAAGTCAGTAGCTTTTTGAACTGTGTATAGGGGCAAACAGATTCATTGAGATTGGAGGATAACTTTATTACTGCCTTATCAGAAAGTCAAAGGTAGCAATTAGGATAAGAGAGGGGTTTGTTTATACAAAGAGTAAAATATCTATATATACAATATATACCATATACAGTATACAATATCTGGCCAAGGACCAGCCATATACCATATCTATACGGCACAAGTGAAACTCCCATAGGAGTGAGGACTGCATCAGGCCATGAACATGGTCCTTTACCATTATGATGTGATTAATGACCCAGTTAATCACTTGCAGGTGCCATTTAAATAAGAGTCATTGAAAGGTATCAGTGGGTGCAGCAGCTCTAGACTGCATGGGTCCACAAAAATAAAAATTAAAGTAACACGGAAAACCATTCTAGAGGGTTTTAGATAAAGACATAATGAACAGTGGTGGCAGGTGACAAAATGATGAACCTCAGTGACTGAGGCTGCTGCCCCCGGTGGAGACGCCATAGTTTTCCTTTAATTAACATGACTGGCATCTTCTCCCCTTTGTAGTCCTCTGGATTTGTATAGTTCAGCCAGCTATGTTCATAAGCCAGAATTCTTGCAGTGACATTTATTATTATTAGTTCTTACTAAGCAGAACTGGTAGCAAGGCTGCAAGCTGTGCTCAACATTGAAAATTCTGTTTTGTATGAGACAAAGCTCTACCTGAAGCAAAATCTGTTACGGAAACCCAGACATTTTGTGTTCAGGTCAGTCGTGTTTGGTTCAGTCTGCCCTTTGTCCACAAAGAATTACACCTGAAACGTGGCAGTTACAGGCACCAACCATAGGTCCAGGGACGTAAATACATATTCAACCCCAAATCTCACTCTTAAGACTAACACTCCCATCCATTTATTTGGGAGCCAACCCTCAGTTGAGAAACCTCTGCTCTATGCGGAGCAATAAGTACAATGCTTAGAGAGGTACCGGAATCATCAAAGTACTGCCTGTTTGTTTTATTATTGATGTCCCAAGACATTGCACCGGTGATGAAGGAATGTCAACTGTAGTTTATACTCCATCTAGTGGCACATCAACATCTTGGTAGATTAAGGTCCCTCTTTATTAATAATGAGGGACAGAGACCAACAAACAAAAACAATTTACATTTGAACAATAAGCACAGAAACGTACTCAAGCAAGCACAACCTTTTTGCATAACAGAGAGCATGTAAATGTGTTGCACCCCAACTATCTACGTGTAAGATAATGGAATCCCAAAGATTACATATAGAGGCAGTGGAAAGTAAAAGCTTCTGTTAAAATAAGAGCGAAGGGTATGGTTTGGTCCATTTAAAAATAAGGTACCATGATGATAAGGAGAGGCTTGGGACTTGAGCTTCTATAAACTGTAACACTCTGACTCTGCAGAGAGGTATTCAGGAGGTGATAGGTAAGGCGGGAAGCCTGGGGTATACCAATAGATGGAAGGACAGAGTCTTGAAGCCATAATAACACAGTTTAATAAAGAATAAACTTACAGAAATGGTGCAAACCACCGTGCAGGGCGTGATGAAGAAAACAACAATCAGGGATCGTAGTTAGAAATAGGCCAAGGTCAATACTGGGAAATCTACAAAGGTAGGGATCAGGACACAGGAATCAAAAACAAGGAACTAGCAACACAGGAGCTTGGAATGCAGGAACATGGAAAGGACAGAAAGTCTTGCAGGGAAATACGCAATGATCAAGCGTCAGGCAAGGGTCAGGGCTGGGCTTATAAAGGGGACATAAATGGAGATAGGAAACACATGAGGGTAACGAGATGGGAAGAGACCAGGGAGAAGACAGACTGGGAACAGGCAGAGTCAGGAACATAGATGGACAGTTCAGGACAAGCCCCAAGAGCCTCCAGCAGCTCACAAAGTGCAAGTCCCAAACTGCACACATAAGAGCTTGAATCCGGGCTGGTCCTGACAGTAACTCAATCACTAGTGATTATGAAGTATGTAGCAGTATTTAAGATGCATCTAAAATTTATGGAACTGGACTAAGGGCCCCTTTTTTCTTAGATCAACAAGAGTCAAGCTCCTCTTACTCATAAATGTTTTTTTTGTACTGTTCCTGTAGTTCCAGCAGTATCTGTGACAGTTTCATTTGGAACCCATTTAAGCAAGATTGCAAGTGTAGCCATGATTATTACACCATAAATGATACACTGAACCAGGGACTCCCCCATGAAGGGTTTTGGAACGGCTGAAGTGCACAAGGTAACTCAGGCTAAAGAAGCATGACATTTTAGGAAATCTGGCACCGTCCAACATAACATTATTTACGTTTACAGAATTATTTGATTTACTCTTAGGAAATACTGTAGGGCTAGTGAAACATTAATTATTCAAGCTTCACTAGCCTACTTTGGTATATATTCCCCAAAGGACCCATTCTTTAATGTCATTACATTTTAACTCATTGTTGCCATCAACTTCTTTCAGTTCTGAGACCAACAAGCCTAACAAATGAGGGATTATTATCATTACTACCATTGCCCCCAACTCATATCTTCACTTTCTCCCTTTCCTGTTCCTCTGCAGTTTCTTGTTATTCCTCTTTCCTCTCCCATTTATGTCATCATGTCATTAATTCTTCTTCTTCTCCCCTACTCTCTAATTCCATCATCCTTTCCCTGATTTCTCTCTCTTTTTCTCTTTGCATGAAATTAATTAAGGTTATTTTTACCACAGTAACCCTATGCCCTTTCTTGTATTTCCTCATCTCCTTTTCTTCTCTCTCATCATCTGGCTTCTCTCTCTTTTATTCTGCCTTGTACTTATTCTACACCCCTTTTTTCCAGTTTCCTCTTCTCTCCTCTTTGTCCACTCTGTCTGTCTCTTCGATTCACTTTACTTCATTGCCTAATCCAGTTCTGTCCAACTTGCTCCCGAGGGCCGTAATTTTTCAGGCCTACATGGTGGAGGGCCGATAATGGAATCCAGTGTTGACCGCTCCCTTTTTTTAAACCACACCCACTTTGAACCACACCCATGTTACCACAAGACCATGTCCACATTAACGGTGGTAGCACACCAAAAAACCAAATGGTTGGTGCTCACTGCAGGGAAATCACACATATGTGTAAAATGTAAGTGCTATCAAAACATACCCTTAAATCCATATGCCTCCTCCTCCCCTGTGGATAAAAGAACAACACAACACATGATTAAACACCTTAGGAGCCCACTAATAACAATTTCCAAATGCTAACAAAACCCCAGAACAAACCCTACCAGGCTTATGTCCCACAGGTAGCGTAGGGCTGGCGGGTCCTAATACCTTTTAAATGTTACACAAGGTAAGAAGTCACATCAGGCAGACTTTCATGTAGGGGGCCACACAAAGGGGGTTGTAGGCCACCAGTTGGACTGCACTGACCTAACCATTTCACTGTCTATCCCTCTCTCTCAATCAATCACTTTCACTCTCTCTCTCTTGCTGTTTCCTCCAGTTGTTCCCTCGTTTTTTCAAACCTGTCCTATGTCTTCTACTGTATATTCTTCATTCTTTCTTTTTCTCTTCCATTCCCACTGTCCCTCATACTCACATTATCTCTTCCCAACCCCCTTACAATCTTTTCCAACCGTCTCTTTCTTTCTTTCTTTCTTCTGCTCCACAACATTCCTATTTTCATTCCCTCTCTCTCTTCTGGTCCAAACACTCTCTCCATATCTTGCTGTCTCTCCCATACTCATTCCTCTTGCTGTATCTTTCCCAACTCTCTCTGTCTCTTCGCTTGTATTGTCTCTAAGAAACAACCCCCTGCTACTGTATCTCTCATACTCTATCCCTCTCTAAATCTCAACTTTGTCTATCCCTCTCTCTTCTGTCTCCCTCTCTCTCTTCTTTTGCCCCCTCTCTCTTCTGTTTCCCTCCCTCTCTCTCTCTCTCTCTCTCTCTCTTTATCCTCCCTTCCCTCTCCCACCTCACCTCTTCTCTCCCCATCTCCTCAGGCAGCATATAGAATCAGACGTTTACTCACACATAAATGCTCCCATACATGCACATACACATTACACCCACCCCCATAGAAATGAATGTTGAAGAGATTAGCATTACCTTTGTGCTGAGTGCAATGCTCATTTCATTCTGATCTCCTCCACTGAATAATGACACCCACCCCAATCTCTCTCCGTACCCTCAATAGGACCCCTAGGTTTGAACCAGCTCTACTTGCCCATTGTCACATCTGCTTTACACACCATATATTTCAATTCCCGCATTTCTTTCCCTGTCCTTTGTTTTTTGTTTTTTTAAGCTTTTGATTATTTCAGACATTTTATTATCTTTTTTATTTATCAGCACGCAGAGCCTTGGGAACATAATTCATATATATTTAAAATGAAATAGTATGTACAAACATGAGCACGTTATTATCTATGCCATGTTGTGCTTAGGATTCCACTCACGTCTTTTCTCAGGGGAAGTCTTCCCCGGACTGAATGAACAACTACCCAACATCTAAGAGAAAGGAACGCCAACAGAATATGCCATTAGACCCTCAATTATGGCTTAGATCATAAAGCTTCCATTTCTGGCAGATTTTTACATCACAGATCTGTTCTCTAGGCAGGTGGGGGCTCTTAGGTTTAATAACGACTACATTTTATTTCTTTGTGGTTTAATATTAGGCTGGATCACTGGACATGGATTTAATGTGACAATGAATTTGATACTTGTCTTTGTTTATGTGAACAAATTAATTTTATATTTCACAGTCAGAAAATAAATTCAATGGAAGCCATAATAGCACCAGTGAATAATTTGTTGATAGTTTTGGTGTCATTATCGGAATTAAGGCACAAGGTTTCATTTTTGTTGGTAAAAGCTTATTAAAGGGTGTTTGCCGACCCCAGTCTCTTTAAACCCATAATGAAGAATAAGGCAATAGAATTGTATCGCTTGCTCATTTTAGGCATTTCTGTATATTTGTATTTATATATATATGGCCGGCAATTGTTAGATTATTTCCCGTTTGTGCACAGTTGATGCAATCTCTACAAATCTGTATTTCATGAGCCAATTTGGGCAACAATAACATTAAAGGATAAGGAAAGATTAAAACTAAGAAAGCTTTATCAGAAAGTTCTATATAAATTCACCAGTAAACCCTCAAAGTAATTCTGTCAAAAGAAACACCACATTTCTTTCCTTCTATTGTGTACTCATGGGCTTCTGTATCAGACTTCCTGTTTTCAGTTTAAACCACCTTGCCCCGGGCGTGAGCATGCTCAGTTTGCTCCTGTCCATCCTTCCCTTTCTGCTGTAATCTGAGCCTAGAGCTATGAGTGAGCAGGGAGAGACTCTGGCAGGAAATGATGTCACAAGCTAATATGGCAACTTCTATCCTAAACAGAGCTGATATAAGTAACTCTGCATTCTGGAAATACTGAGGGTCATTTATAAACACTGGGCAAATTTGCCCAAGGGCAGTAACCCATGGCAACCAATCCAATTGCTGCATTCATTGTTCTTCTTACAGCTTTAAAAAGCTAATCCCTGATTGGTTTCTATAGGTAACTGCCCATGGGCAAATTTTACTCCGCAAATTCACTAAAATGCGGATTTTACTGAACGTTACCTCTTTCGACAGACTTCTCCAGCTCAGACCAAGCGAAGTGCACTGGAGTGGATAGATCTTCCTCAATCCTATGTTACTTACATCATATTTTTCAGTGGAAAAAGCTTCCAAAAAACGCTGACGATTTTTTTCAGAGTGATAACCTCCAAAAATCCTTACTTTTTTTGGGGGTAAACGGGTTCCCCCCATACATTTCCTAACATATGGAACATTAACTATACAGTGGGCTCATGTGTAGGGCATTATAACAACTCTATTGTCTTTATTAAGGTTCCCTGGACTTGTGTAATGTAATGAATTTGCTGCAAAATATACGTCCATTCAACTTTAAATTTCTCGCCGTATGCAAATTAGCCTGAGAGCAAGACCTCTAGCGAATTTGCAGTAGGCAGAAATGAAAGCTAGCGCATCTTTGCTTTAAATTGCTCGTATTGACGAAGTAATGCTAGCGAAACGTCAAAACTGCAAATTCCAGTAAATTAGCGCTGTCTGAGTGAATTTTCGCCTGGCGAATGTTGTGTGTTCCGCAATATTATCCGTATAGTGTATGAGAATGTGTAGAGTGACACATGTGTGAAGTGTTCGCTGGCGAATTTTCACCCTGGAGTAAATCTGCCCCTTAGTCAGCAGACAAGGCAATTGCAGGTCGAATCCAGTAGCAGTTCCAGAAGGGTAAAAATTAAGGCTGTAGGTCCGGATTCATGTCTTGTGTCTGAGCTTCACAAATGTGACGTGTGAAGGACTGTAAGGGCTAAATATCAGTGCTATTTTGCATCTATTGCACTTTGCACCTCATTCACAATAGTCGTCACTGTATCTTGTGCCCATAATTGGCTTCTCATTATCTTACTGCAGCTGCTGTAGGTGCAACAACAGGGACACCCAGTGTCAAGAGCTTATTGCAAATGTTTTTGTGTGGCACATCACACAGGATTTTGATAAATGAGCCCCACTCAATGATATTATGGGTACTTACATCCAAACCCCCACCCTGCAGCTTATAAATTCTTTTCTTAATGGGATAATGTCGGTGTAAAATAAAAATGCAAAGAAAATGTCAAACTTTTATGTTTTATCTCCAGCGGAATAAAAGCGAGATTGAAAAATTGTTGTCCCTCAATGGGAAGGTTTTAATGTGCAGGACTAGTTTGGAAGGGATTACACTCAGCTCTGGAACTCATCCCCAGGCCCTGTCACCGACGCTTCTCTCCTGCTGCACAGAATCAAGTGTTCAAATCATGCAGCTCAAACATTCACCCCAGTAATGAGGCGCAGGAACCCGGAATAGCAGCAGAACAAGGTGTTTCTGGGCTCTCTGGGTACAAACTGACTTTATATTAGGCTGGAAAAGGGATATCTTATTTGGCGCCAGTGTTTATCTCCCCGATGGAACATTTTTAGTTTGTTTTTCGCTTTTTTTTTTTAATTTAGAAGTAGGAGGAAAATAAAAGCGTGAGAAGACATTTATCAATCTCATTAAGAATTACTATATAAGCAAACAGTATCTAATGGAGTATAATTAAATTGGGATGATTTACTGCAACATTTGGGTCATACGTTTTCTTATCCGGTGAAGAGCTCCCCCAAGTGGCATTTTTACAGAACTGAAAAGCAGTAGCGGTAGCAACAAAGGTGAGATAGATATTGATGGATAATAGTCTCTGGGAAGGGAGTGTGACTGTGGGATAGCAGGTATAGTAGGGAGAGATGGTGCCTATAGTAACAGTGGATAATAGTCTCTGGGAAGGGAGTGTGACTGTGGGATAGCAGGTATAGTAGGGAGAGATGGTGTCTATAGTAACAGTGGATAATAGTCTCTGGGAAGGGAGTGTGACTGTGGGATAGCAGGTATAGTAGGGAGAGATGGTGCCTATAGTAACAGTGGGATAATAGTCTCTGGGAAGGGAGTGTGACTGTGGGATAGCAGGTATAGTAGGGAGAGATGGTGACAATTGTAACAGTGGGATAATAGTCTCTGGGAAGGGAGTGTGACTGTGGGATAGCAGGTATAGTAGGGAGAGATGGTGCCTATAGTAACAGTGGATAATAGTCTCTGGGAAGGGAGTGTGACTGTGGGATAGCAGGTATAGTAGGGAGAGATGGTGCCTATAGTAACAGTGGATAATAGTCTCTGGGAAGGGAGTGTGACTGTGGGATAGCAGGTATAGTAGGGAGAGATGGTGCCTATAGTAACAGTGGATAATAGTCTCTGGGAAGGGAGTGTGACTGTGGGATAGCAGGTATAGTAGGGAGAGATGGTGCCTATAGTAACAGTGGATAATAGTCTCTGGGAAGGGAGTGTGACTGTGGGATAGCAGGTATAGTAGGGAGAGATGGTGTCTATAGTAACAGTGGATAATAGTCTCTGGGAAGTGAGTGTGACTGTGGGATAGCAGGTATAGTAGGGAGAGATGGTGCCTATAGTAACAGTGGATAATAGTCTCTGGGAAGGGAGTGTGACTGTGGGATAGCAGGTATAGTAGGGAGAGATGGTGCCTATAGTATAATAGTATAGTATAATGATCGAGTGCATGTGTGTGTCAGTCATTTATACATAAATACATTCAGGGGGCTTTATTCAAATTAACTATCATTTCTTTAAGACCGTGCAATCACTGCACTCATTATGGCTATAGGACTCGTCTGGCAATCAGAAACCCTTGACATTTACAAAAAAAAAAAAAAGCCCCGGCTCTATGTATTATTATAGATCACACACGCAGAGAATACGCCAGGCATGAACACAGCAGGGGGTTAAAATGAAGTTCAAAGACTGACACATGCAGAATATTAACTGTTTCCTTATAATTCGACGGTTGCTTTGCATAATCCTGTTTACCCTTTAAATAATATAAATAGCATTTCCCGTCTCTGACATAAAAGCAGCCGCTAATAGAGAATACATGAAAGTGGGTTTTCAGGGATTCATTATATTTTGGTGGAACAAAAGATAAATGGAATAGTATTTGCATTTTATTATGATTAAGGGAAGTTCTTTGCCAGTTTTCTTAGGGACGGGGATGTTTTTAGAGCCGTTGTTTCTTTGGGTTAGAGATTCAGCCCCATTCAAAACAAGATTTGGAGGTGAGGGGGGAGCAAATGATATAAAGCCCTTGGGGAGAGTTACCTGTTCCAAGGAGAAAAGCCAGAAAAGCAGACATATGCTGGGAATGGAGGAAAGGGGGTTTCGCCAGCAGCAAAGGAGGGTGTCCTTAATGAAAGGGCAGTCAGGGAGTGAGTTCCAGTGATTGGTCAGCAAAACTCTTCAAATGGCAATTGCCCTAGACATGAATGGGGAGCAATAGCCAAGCAATTTGATAAATGTCAACACTAGATATGTGCACCATATGGCTGTATAGAGAATCAGCTCTGCTGCCCTTCAGTGCTTTATTTTGGATACAACAGAGATAAGAGCAGGGACTATATTGGCCTCTAGGCAAGGTGATAGCTTGGGGCCCTACCCCCCAGGTAGACCAAGTCACATATACTGCAGGTGGGTTCCCTGTGATTAAAATAAAATTCTCTGCATGTATCAGGCTGAGCTGTACTGATGTAGGTTGTGCATTCATTGCTAAATAACCCGCTGTGCACTGCTGACTCTGACTCATGACCTTTTGCTGTATTTGTGCCGCACTAATGAGCCTCATAAGGTCCAAATGGCAAAAAAGCTTATAGCACACAGCCTGGTTATTTGTATATATTTGTATGCCTGGTCTCATGTATATATAGAAATATGTAATACACAGGAGCTATGAATATCCTGTAAATTATATACTTATAAACAATAGTGATGTCATCAGTTATAAACGGTGAGTTCTGATGTCATTTCTGTCACATGACTCACTAAAACTTGTGTATTATAATAAATATAGTACCCCCTGTTGCAAAATATGAAAATATAAAAAGCCACCCGGAGTTCCATGACCTGTTTTTATATGGTCATGAAACTCCTCAGTGACTTATAATATCCTTATAATACACAAAAGCCATGAATATCCTGTAAATTATATTCTTATAAACGGTGAGTTCTGATGTCATCAGTTATAAACGGTCAGTTCTGATGTCATTTCCGTCACATGACTCACTGAAACTTGTGTATTATAATTAATAAAGTACCCCCAGTTGCAAAATATGAGGATATTAGAAGTTACCTCGGAGTTCCATGACCTCTATAAAAACACTCGGCCTTCGGCCTCGTGTTTTTATATGGTCATGAAACTCCTCGGTAACTTATAATATCCTTATATTTTACAAGAGGGGGTACTTTATTCACTATATATATTACAAGAGGAGGTACTTTATTCACTGTATATATAGACTGCTGGTGCATGCCCAATCTGGCTCTTAGCAGTAATATACAGTACATGACAACCATTGTAGGGGGTGGAAAGAATGTTACTGGGTCTAGTAACCCATAGCAACTAGTTAGCAGTTTCGATATACTGGCCAACTGTTTAAAAATGGGTGCTATGTGTAACTGAACCTTGTGCAAACTAATGGGGGGCATGCAGGGAATATGGAGATGAAATGTGGGCCAATCGCGTGCCTGCTCTGCTCCCAATCCAACAGAACACACTTGATGTGACACTGGGCAGGTTGGGATTGGGGACTCAGACTAAGACCGTGGCTGTTGCCTCCCAGCGTGTGAGCTCTCTGTCTCTTTAAGGGTTCATACCAATTCAGGGGGTGTGTTGTAGCAGAGCAGAATGGGTATTCAGACATTGTGTGCCTCTGTGCCCCCCAATAAATGCAAAGCGTCTCCCCTCAAACACATCTGTCAGCTGGGTGCCCACTTGCAGTCGTATCGGTGACTCCTATTTAGGACAGTTTGGGACATTTCTGGGGTATTATCAGGACTTGGTGCCCCCGTTCCTCTAGGATCCATCTAACATCTTTGTGTTCTGTAGCAGAATTCCCTGCAGCTCAGCCTCTATCCACGTGATGTCGCTTTAGCAATAGTGATGGGCGAATTTGTCCTGAAAAATTAGCGAAACGTATTGAAGTCAATGGGCGTCAAAATTATTTTGACGTGCGTCAATTTCGACGCCCGCTACAATTTTTATACGCACGCCTATTCTGTCCAAATGCATCAAAGTCAATGGGCTTCGGAATCATTTTGACGCGCCACAATTTTTAATGCGCGTGACTATTCTGCCGCGCGCCCGAATGTTTTTGACGCGGCGGATTTTTCACGGAAATTCTATCCTGTCGAATTTATTCGCCCATCACTATTTATCACATTTTATTTTGTGTAGTCAGGGAATCTGCCCTTTACCAAGATGGCCACCATTGCTTCTTTCAGTGACCAGGTTTTACATATTATTTGTCCTTTCTTTAAGGCTGGTGAATCACTCTTCTGTGTAATTGCTGGTATTTTTTTTATCTTATTTACTTACCCACAGATAAAAGCATAAAATACCCTCTTTGTTTGTCTCCTGTCTTGATCCTCATTCTCATCTTGTCTTTGCTGCCCTAAACTGAGGCCTGTTGCTGTGTGGCACCCTGATTGGCTTTGCTCTCACCTCTAGAACTAAAGGGGTGGTTCAGCTTTAATTAAACTTTTAGTATGTTAGAGATTGGCTAATTCTAAGCAACTTTTCAATTGGTCTTAATAATTTATTTTCTATAGTTTCTGAACTATCTGCCTTCTTCTTCTGACTCTTTCCAGCTTTCAAATAGGGGTCACTGACCCCATCTAAAAAAAACCAAATGATCTGGAAGGCTACAAATGTAATGTCATTGCTAATTTTTATTTCTCATCTTTATCGTCAGGCCTCTCCTATTCATAGAACAGAAAGAGGAGTGATAAAAAGTAGCAGTAACAATACATTTGTAGCCTTACAGAGCATTTGTTTTTTTTTTTAGATGGGGTCAGTGACCCCCATTTGAAAACTGGAGAAAGTCAGAAGAAGAAGGCATATAATTCATAAACTATAAAAAAAAATGAAGACAAATTGGAAAGTTGGCGACATTTTATAAAATACTAAAAGTTGACGTAAAGGTGAACCACCTCTTTAAAGTCATTCGTAAGATACTGCTTAGAGCAGCCCAATCGAAGAATTCCCCTTTGGATTGTAAGCTCTTTTGCACAGGGCCGTCCTCACCTTTTGTACCGGTACTGGTCGTTGTGTATGTAACTCTGTATGTTCTATGTATGCAATTCATGTGTTTTCTATGTATAAACGCATTTATATTACAGCTCTGCACAATATGTTGGCGCTCTATAAAAACATGTTAATAATAATAATAATAATAATAATAATAATGGCATGCATACAAAGCATTAGTAGTAACTCATTACTTACATTACAGGTGCAACTTTAAAGGGTTGTTACTAGGGATGCACGGAATCCAGGATTCGGTTCGGGATTCTGCCTTTTTTAGCAGGATTTGGATTCGCCCAAGCCTTTTGCATACCTCCCAACTGTCCCTTTTTCGGAGGGACAGTCCCTCTTTTGACAGCTCAACCCGCAGTCCCTCATTTGTACTGGAAAGTCCCTCTTTTCTCTGCACTGAACAGCCAGAAAAAGAAACAGTTTCTCACTTAATTGGCTTTTAGCAGAGAGCCCACAACAACTAACAGGTGCAAATAAGATACTTTGTAACAATTTTGAGACACAAAAACACAGTTTAGATGAGGAGAAATATTTTCAAACTTTCATAACCTGCCAAATTTTGTAAAACAAACATGGTAATTAGGGGGTGTGGCCACAGAAAGGGGTGTGGTCAAAAATTGCTGCTA
The DNA here is from genome assembly GCF_017654675.1 of Xenopus laevis. Lineage (NCBI taxonomy): Eukaryota > Metazoa > Chordata > Amphibia > Anura > Pipidae > Xenopus > Xenopus laevis. The sequence goes on along the minus strand of NC_054381.1, from coordinate 16,312,970 downwards.
CAAAATTTTTTTTTCCCTCTTTTTACTTCCAAAATGTTGGGAGGTATGCTTTTGCCCGGCCGAACCCAATCCGGAGCCTAATTTGTATATGGGCGGGGTGGGAAATCACGTGACTTTTTGTCACAAAACAAGGAAGTAAAAAATGTCTTCCCCTTCCCACCCCTAATTTGCATATGCAAATTAGGATTCGGATTCAGTTCAGTATTCGGCCGAATTTTTTTCGAAGGACTCAGGGGTTCGGCCGAATCCAAAATAGGGGATTTGGTGCATCCCTAGTTGTTACCATAGCTACTTCTCTCTGATAATCATATCCCTGGATATTTGCCAAATAGGCTCCTTCACCATTTTATAGCTTTATAGAGAAATTCCCTCCCTCCCTATTGATACTGAGGGACCACTTTTAACTCTAATCAGATTCCCTGTCCCACACTGCCACCTAGGGGCTGGAACAAGTAATAACACTGTTCAATGGTGCCACGTGGAACAGCCTGTGTCCTCTATGTATTTCCATCCCGACTCTTGGCTAAAAGCAACTATCAATAAGTGAATGAGAACAACATCACATGCATTATCTTACACGGCTCCCCCAATTAAATGTAATAAAGGCTAATTCTGCCTTCTCTTCTCCATACTTCACATCAAAGTTGCCTTTTATACCCGCGCAGGATGGCGTATAATGAGAATAAAGGCAGATCGGAGTGTCGCTACCATAACATGTGTCCCTGGAATAATAACTTGTAATAATAATACTTGTTGTGAGAGAGAGAGAGAGAGAATCAGACACCCATCACAAAAAGTCTCTGTAAGGAATGGACTCCTCTGTACAGTGAAAGGGGCGTTGGTATAATAAAGTCCTGTGCAAATCAGTGATACTTTACAGCAGAGGTGTTATGGCCGCGTGCTGATTTCAGCCAGGTAATAGAGAAAGTGCTGGAGGATATAGAAAAGACAACAGGAGCACATATGTTAAAGGGATACTGTCATGGGAATTCGTTTTTCCCCAAAACACATCAGTTAATAGTGCTGCTCCAGCAGAATTCTGCACTGAAATCCGTTTCTCAAAAGAGCAAACAGATTTTTTTTATAAATGTCATTTTGAAATCTGACATGGGGCTAGACATATTGTCAGTTTCCCAGCTGTCCCCAGTCATGTGACTTGTGCTCTGATAAACTTCAGTCACGCTTTACTGCTGTACTGCAAGTTGGAGTGATATCACCCCCCCCCCAGCAGCCTAACAACAGAACAATGGGAAGGTAACCAGATAGCAGCTCCCTAACACAAGATAACAGCTGCCTGGTAGATCTAAGAACAACACTCAATAGTAAAATCCAGGTCCCACTGAGACACATTCAGTTACATTGAGTAGGAGAAACAACAGCCTGTCAGAAAGCAGTTCCATCCTAAAGTCCTGGCTCTTTCTGAAAGCACATGACCAGGCAAAATGACCTGAGATGCACCTACACACCAATATTACAACTAAAAAAATACACTTGCTGGTTCAGGAATGAAATTTTATATTGTAGAGTGAATTATTTGCAGTGTAAACAGTGTAATTTAGAAATAAAAACGACATCATAAAAATCATGACAGAATCCCTTTAAGTTACAAATGCTGTATTTTATATACTGAACTTACTGTATCAGTCCAGAGGTTCAGCAGCCCTATAACAGTAATGATCCAGGCCTTCAAAGTTGCCTCCAGCAGCTCCACATCATGTTAGACTCATCATTTAAGTGTCAGTGGCACTGCACATGCTCAGTCAGCTCTGAGCTACTGTTGAGAAGCTAAGCTTGGGGGGTCATTGGAAATCGTCAAAACATGAGCAAAACATGAGCAAATGTGAGTTTCCATCTGTCACGGAAGCTGAAGCTACAGTGTTGAGAATTATGATGCAGACTGCACTGATTTATGAGCTGCCATGTCGTGAATTTTAATTCCTAATCAGTCTTGTCTTTCATATTTTATATCTGTACTATGTGAGTTGGCCTAAGCTCAGATGACAGCCACCCAGAGAATGTGCTGGGAATCAGCCCACAAGAAATGATATTCCTGTAATGTAAATATTTGCCACTAAAGGGCAGCAAATCACTGTCTGTCCTGCTGCAGTAGGAAAAACGAGTTCCTTAAACTGCCAGAATGATGATCGACCCAACCACAATCCTGTTGGTTATAGAACTAGAAGAGCTTTTTGCTTTATGGGTTGAAAGATGTATCTTTTAGTTTGGGATAATTATAAAAATGAAGCGCCCAAATAATAGAAAAGAAATTCTAAAGGAGAAATGTAAACTTTTTTAACTTTTGAGAAATGTAATTCTAAGCAACATACCAATGTACATTGGTTAATCCTTTTCAATATTCATGTCATTGTATTAATATTATCACAAAGCTTCCTATTACGGAATGGCCATCTCCCATAGACTCCATTTTAATCAAATAAATAAAACTTTTAAAAATAATTTCCTTTTTGATCCCAACTGAGATATAATTAATCCTTATTGGAAGCAAAACCAGCCTATTGGGTTTATTTAATGCTTGCATGATTTTCTAGTAGGTTTGGGATGTATTATCTAGAACCCCATTATCCAGAAAGCTCCCATTTACAGAAAGGTTGTCTCCCATAGACACAATTTTATCCAAAAAATAATAATAAAACAGTAGTTTGTACTTGATCGACTTTCGAGGTGTATACGGGTGTGTCTCCAATTCGAATCTGGAGGATTTTCAGATATTATCTCTCTGCCCAATGAATTAGTAATAGGCACAGCTGACTTGAGGTTGAACGAGACTCTACTCGCCAGGGTCATAATTATAGTTTGGGGTCCCACAAAGCAGCAGCTGTAGATAAGAAGGCTGTAGGGGGCTGACACAAGAAGCTGGAGTTTAACAGAAGGAGGGTGGGATATTCTTGATGGAATTTTACCTTATCAGTTGAGGGCCCAGCCTTCCTGTATTGCCAGGGGCAACATCTTCCCAATTACACCATCAGTGTAATATCTTGAAGGCTTCTTGCCAGAGACATAGATCTACCAAATGTGATAGGTCCATACAGTTAGATATTTAATGACACACACACAAGAGACTATTGTACTGCCCAAATTATTTTATTTTAAGCCCCTTCTCACAAATGGAAAAGGCAGACTGGATGAGATAGTTATCTGCCTCCATTTTTCTTTGGTCCCAAAATCCTCTAGTTTGGGTTAATCCTATCTTGAAGTTGTTTCTCTCTGTTGGACAATGGCCTAGACTCAGAGGTCCCCAACTTTTTTCACGTGTGAGCAACAATCAGATTTAAAAAGAGTTGGGGAGTAACACAAGCAGGGAAAATGTTCCTGGGAGGTGCCAAATAAGGGCTGTAATTGGCTATTGGTAGCCCCTATATGGACTGGCAGCCTACAGGAGACTGTTTGGCAGTACACCAGGTTTTTAAGCAACCAAAACTTGCCTCCAAGCCTGAATTAAAAAATAATCACCTGCTTTGAGACCACTGAGAGCAATATCCAAGGGGTTGGAGAGCAACATGTTGCTCATGAGCTACTGGTTGGGGATCACTGGCCTAGAGCAATGGCTGGGAAGGGGGAAGATTGTGGGTGGGCATTTATTTGATACCCTAGATTGGAGATCCCCAAACTTCTTTTACGCATGAGCAACATTCAGATGTAAAAAGAACTGGGGAGCAACACAAGCATGAACATATTCCTTGGTGGAGCTAAATAAGGACTGTGATTGGTTGTTTGGTAGCCCTTATGTGGACTGGCAGCCTACATGAGGCTCTATTTGGCAGTACATCTGGTTTTTATACAACCAAAACTTGCCTCCAAGTCTGTAATTCAATAAGAACCTGATTTGAGGCAACTGGGAGCAACATACACAGATTTGGTGTCAAACATGTTGCTCAGGAGCCACATGTTAGGGATCACTGCCCCAGATATTCTTGGAACTGTGGTTGATACTCATATATCTATCACCTTGTTATAAACTAAGGGGGGGCAATGACAGATATAATTAGTGATTCATTCTGTGAGTACAGCAGCCCAATGGTCCATGTATAGGCTAGAAATGATGGTCTCCCTGACTGATATCCGATCATTGTCCAGGCAAGTGGAACATCTTGATGTCCAAGCAGAGGCCTTCACTGTGGATGAGGTCCATTGTCCATGGCTGATCAAGGGCCCCTTTCCCATATACTGAACACTGACACAGCAATAAATGGCACAACATAACGTTCAGTCCTTATCTTTATTAATATTATTCCATTATAACAACAACCCATAAACACCCAATGAAAAGACCTCCGTACGGAGACAATAATCTTCACAACGGTCTCAAAAAGAAAAGAGATACAAAGAAGTGAACAATCGAGGAAAGCTGTTGAAACAACTTATGGCTGGAGTACAATGATGCAGCAAGTCCGTAGTCCTGTTGATACCCTGATTATATGTGATCACAGACCTACCTGCAAAACCGGGGCTATTTGCAACACAACTTTTGCAACGAGGAGATTAGGTCAGCCATATTACTTGCCTCAGCTGAGCAACATGTTAATAACCCCCCTCATGGTGAAAGACAAATCAGATCACATGACCACATAAGAGTTTCTACACAATGAATCATTTTTTTTAGCCAACAAAACAGAAAAATAAGAGGAAAATTCAAACAGAACTTTGATGAAAAAAAAAAGAGAGGCACTGAAGAGTCTATGGGGAAGAGGTGGACCTCCCAATTAATCCACCATCACTGTTGAGTATACTGAGTTACTATGAGGTGTAAACTTTTGTAGAACAAGGTGAAAGGGAAAGTACCAAAAGGGAGGTAGGTGCTTCTTCAACCTGGGTAACCCAGGGGGGCTCTGTACCTCATTCTGGAAGTGCTGGAAAAATATTCCCCATCGACAGGGAAAAATAAACAGGCAACACCCATGCATTTGTCATTTTATAACGTATAACATACAATCAGAGTCTACTCTCCATTCTCACTCTGAGGCAAACTTTATAAAGATAAAATATTTCTCAGTGATACTTATTCAACTAAGAAACTAAGTGAACCTATGTGGTGGTAGAGACCCATGGAAGTAGGTAGAGTTTGATGGATGAAAACTAACAATAATAGGGAAGGCATTGGTTGGCTAATTTATACTCAGAGCAGGGCACCTTTAAGGGTGGTGGTGCCCAAGGCAAGACAGATATTTGTGGGCCCACCCTATTATATTTAAAAAGTAAATTGTTCCAACCTATGGAGTTCTAGTGGAACTTCTGGCATCCATTGGCAGCCACAAGGTGGAAAACAAAGGAATGAAGTATCAGTGGTGGTATCTTAATCTAGTATATCAATTCCTCTGAGCTACTGCTCTCCAGAGCTCTACTATGTGCGTCTCCCCCATTTGAACCCACCCTAAACGCATCTCTGACGTGAGTTGCACAGACCCAAACATTCCCCCTGCCTGAGCACAGCTGGATCCGATGGAGGCCAAGCTGCATTCACTGTAATTAAAAAATCTTAGACAATCGTTAATTAGTGCTTAATCCGGTAGTAGGAGGGTGATCTAGGGCTGAAAACAGCCTACGATTGGCTGGAATATCCAAATCATATATCTTTTTAGCCCATTGCAACCCCTGCCCAAGCTCTTACTCATGATCTCCTGGCCTCCTACCCTTTTGTACTGCCGTGTATATGGAATGTTTACAATGATAAGCTATGAAACCCGGTATCAACATTATCAGAACGTCTTGTGATTAAACCATGGTTCATATCTCAAAGGTGAAAAATGAATAATACACTACTGCTCATGCAGCTTTCCCTGACTCTCCACATACTCAAAACATCTCAGAAACCATTTCTAAACCTGCTCAGAAGTCCTTCTTACAACTACTCCTTGGAACATAAGTCCTACCTCTCTGGTGTCCTTAGATTCTAACCAGCACCGGGCTTAAGCTAAAGGAGAGGGAAAGAGGACCAGTGTGGATCGTCCTTAGATTTGGCCCAAGGGTAGGCCTATCCATCAGTCACCTGCTATTCTCAAGTTCAACTCCCAAGTACCTTCCACCAAATTATCTTACACCTGCTTGCATTGCTTTGTCTGTTGTATGCCCCCAGGAGACACGGTTCAGGGTTATATCACAATATGTCAGAGGAGATTATTCTGAGATTAAGAAATATACAAACATCAAAGCAAAATCAAGGTTAGGCGGTGAATCAAGTGAATCCAGGCATGCACGGTCATGCATATACAATGGGCATTAGTCTGACCTAAGGAACTGGTGCTGGCTTTACAAATGGAAAAGTGGATTAGAACAGAATCAAGAAGCTTGGCCTTTGCGTGGGAAGCAAATGTAAACATTTGAAGAATTAAAGGGGATGTAAACCCAAAAAGAAATTGTTGCCTTCTGAAAGAAAATGTCATTGTCATCAACTCTCCAATATACATTCATTAAAAATGTTCAACGGTTTTAAAGTTAATTGTAAATATAATTGAATTGAAAGCCAAGTCGCTCTGTGCCTTCCTGGTTCTCGTGAAGCAGGTTACCCTTATTTCTATTACTGAGCTGGCTTTTGTTACATTGTTTCACCTGGGCGGAGACCAGAAAATGACTGACTGAGATACTGATTCAATAACAATTACATGTACTAATAACTTGAAAACCACAAAGAATTTGTAATTAATGGATATTGAAAAGTTGGTTAAAAGTATGATTCCTCAGGCAACATTTTCTTTTTTGCGTTTACATCCCCTTTAAATGTTGGTTTTATTGGAAGACGGTTGCTTCTGCTAATAAACATAATTCACATTTTTCATTTTACTTTACAGAGGTTGCATCTACCTTTCACTTGGCTTAGGGGACGGAACAAGATGTAATTTGATTGGGTGAGCTCTGCAGATTTTTTATTGAAGCTTTATGGAATAGTGCAAAAGAAAATTCTTCATCAAAACATCTAATTTGGCTTGGCTCAGGAGGTAGGTATACATGATAGTTTCATATGTATAAATGCACATTCATTCAAGGTTATTCAAAGTGTGCCGCTTGTGTTGTACTAAACTACGTATCCCACCGGCCCTTTGCATCTGGTTTAGGAGGAGCAATAGTTGAACACCGGTCGGATCGCGGGACCGCATCAACGAAAAGATGCGGCTGAGGATTGCCAATTTTTGTAAAAAAAAATTCCGGCTGGTGGAGGGCGGGTACAAAAAGGGGCGTGGAGTGATGTCAAAGGGGGCGGGGTTGTGACGCAAAGGGGTGGGGCACAGCGCGTCCAGGACAAAAGCTAAGTTTACAGGGGATTGGGGGCGGGCCGAGGGGTCTTTTTAAGGGTATTACAAATTTACCAGCAGCTACATTGCCGGCCTTAGCAGGTGTTTTACCGGCTAGGCCAGTAAAATACTGGCTGGGTTGCAAGCCTGTGCGGCCGCGATCCGACGGGATTTTTCGTCCCATCCGATCGAGATCTGGCCGACTTTCGCCTAGATCTCGATCGGTGAAGCCCGTTGGGGGGCCCCATACACGGGCCAATAAGCTGCCGACACGGTCTGTCGGCAGCTTTTATCGGCCCATGTATGGCCACCTTTAGTTGGAGTGATATCACCCCTCTCCCATCCCTCCCCAGCAGCCAATCAGTAGCCTATCAACAGAACAATGAGCAGCTAAACAGATATCAGCTGACGCCTCTGCTGAAGGATTTGCTTGCATTGCTAAATATGCCCCATCTAGTGGTAGACATGAGAATAGTGTCAAAGCAACAAAATACGACCTGGGGTCATGGTATACAACGGGAAGGGGAGAAACAATAACTATCTCAAAGCAGTTTCATCCTGAAGTGTTGGCTCCTTCTGTTCCAAACTTTAGAACCACCGTGGCGGAGACCAGAAATGAAAGACTGAGATACCGATTCTATAACAATTACATTTACTAATAACTTGAAAACCTCAAAGTTAATTACAAAATTTGTAATGAATGGATATTGAAATGTTGGTTAAAATTACGCTCTCTTTCCTCGGGCAACATTTTCTTTTTTGCGTTTACATCCCCTTTAAATGTTGGTTTTATCGGAAGACGGTTGCTTCTGCTCATAAACATAATTCACATTTTTCAACAGTTACTTTACAGAGGTTGTATCTACCTTCGACTTTGGAAAACAAAAACAGCCCAGCACACTCTAGTATAGAAGCATGGGGCTCTTCAGCTTGGGCTCTCTCATGGTGTAAGCTCTTCAGCCACAAACTGAATACACCAGAGAAAGCCAGACAGTAAGTAAGGGAAGAGCAGGATGCATATCATTACTATAGGGAAGTGCCTTTCAAATAAAGTACTTCATACATATAAATTGAGCTGTCACTATGTTGCACTATGTATTTATCATGGGCACTGTAGTGAGTGCAGCTATAGAGTGTTTTTATATTATCCTTGCCTATGCAAGCAATGGACAATTCAATTAATATGTATCCATGTAACTATGCAGAGGAAGAACAACATGCAATTGAATGCTATACTACAAACAGGATTCTCCTTTTAATTCTACACAGAAACAACAAACATCAAAACAATGATCCACTTAAGCCTCTGACACAGAAGTGATAGGCTGTACAAATGTTGTTAATTTAAACAAAAAAAACCCCACATAATTGGTATACGCACCTCTAGCTGAGAAATAATGGCACTTGTCTCCAGTGCGGGTAAAGAAATTAAAGGAGCACAAAGTAGGGCCCATTCACTCACAGCTCACAATATTATACATTACAGAGAAAGAATTGCTCAGGTGCAAATCTGAAGAATAAACTATAGAGTTAAACATTTTATATCAAGAGTTATTGAGAGTTATAAGGGGTCTTATCTGAAAAACAGCAGCACCACTAATAATATGTAGTGGGGAAAAGGAGCCTGGCCAGTTGGGTACTGCAATGGGCACAAATTGGTGTCAGGAATACAACTTTCCACAAGAACTCCTGTAAATTATAAGCATGGGGAAGAGTAATAGATAAGTTACAACACACCAGGGCCCCTAAAAGATTATGGAGCCTGGCCAGTTGGGTACTGCAATGGGCACAAACTGGTGTCAGGATTAGAACCTTCCACAAGAACTCCTGTAAATCATAAGCATGGGGAAGAGTAATAGATAAGTTACATTAAATTAAACCATGGCCCCTAAAAGATTAAAGGAGCCTGGCCAGTTGGGTACTGCAATGGGCACAAACTGGTGTCAGGATTAGAACCTTCCACAAGAACTCCTGTAAATAATAAGAATGGGGAAGAGTAATAGATAAGTTACGTTAAATTAAATTAAAAGATTAAGTAGCACCACTAATAATATGTAGAGGGGAGAAGGTGCCTGGCCAGTTGGGTACAACAATGGGCACAAACTGGTGTCAGGAATACAACCTTCCTCAACAACTCAGGTAAATAATAAGCACGGGGAAGAGTAATAATGTAAGTTAGATTAAACCAGGGCTCATAAAAAATTAAAGGATAAGTAAACCTTTAAAATAAGTAAAGGTGACGAGGGTGCTATTCTAAGAACTTTTGCAATGTACAATTATTTATTTTTCTTTAATTGCAAGATATTAAGGCATACATGTGCTGTTAATATGAATTCATTTTGTTACAACAGCACCGCCTGCTGGCAGTTTCCAACCAGTCTGACCACAAAGTAGTCAAGGAAGTTGTCAGGAGAAAGAGGCTGTTCTGATGTTCTTCTGCTTAGGACAGATGTGTGAAAGGTTTCTATTTTTTCCTAAGCAGAAGAACATCAGAGCAGCCTCTTTCTACTGACAACTTCCTTGACTACTTGGTGGTCAGACTGGTTGGAAACTGCCAGCAGGTGGTGCTGTTGTAACAAAATTAATTCATATTAACAGCACATGTATCCCTGAATATCTTGCAATTTAAGAAAAATAAATAATGAATGAACATTGCAAAAGTTCTTACAATAGCACCCTCGTCAGTTTTACATTCAATTTTAAAGGTTTAATTATCCTTTAAGGAGCCAGGCCAGTTGGATAATGCAATGGGTACAAACTGACATAAAGAATACAACATTCCACGAAAAGCCCTGCAGTTTACAAGAAGAGGAAGGAGTAACAGATGACAAATTAAACCAGGGCCAATAAAGAAAAAGGAGTTTAGCCAGTGTGGCACAACAATGGGCACAAACTGGTGTAAGGAATATACCATTCCACAAGAAGCCCTGTATGTTTTATAAGCTCAGGGATGAGTAACAGATGAGTTAACTTAAACCAGCATCCCTAAAAAGATTAAGGAGCTTAGGCAATTTGGTTCTGCAATGGGCACAACGAGTGTAAGGATTACAATCTTCTACAAGTAGTCCTGTAAGTTATAAGCACATGAAACAGTAATAGATGGGTTGAATTAAACCAACCTCCCCCCCCCCCCCGGAAAGGATTATGTGTGGGGGTGAAGGGGCTTGTTTTAAATGCTGGAAAAGGTACTAGTGCAATCACAATAAAAATGAAACCCTTTCAGCTTCCGATGCATAACACAAAACAACTCCGGAATCTACCCAATATCCCATGAAGGCATCGGCCCTTAGGAGAGTAGAGCAGATCTTTCCTTGATCTGCAGAAGGAAGGTGACTGGTGAGAAATTACACAGAACAAGATTAAATCCCTAGTTGTCGCCTAAGCTCCAAAAATGTTATCTAATCAAACAAAATTGGTGTCGAAGTTACGGCCATAGAATTACGGTGCTCTCCGGTGTGAGGTTTTTTTTTTTTTAAGGCCTCCCTTGTCCGCGTTAGTAGATTGGTTTGGAAGACTTCTTTTTCTTGTACTCTTCTCTTTGCTTCTGCTTCTTTCTCTTGCTCCCTTCTTTGTGTCCTGGGAAAACACGGCCAATGAAGACGGTTTTATGGCAATTCTACTTGCAACAATTGTACAACTTTGCATTGGTGTGTGATATTTAGGCGCACATGATATACTTTTCCCACAGAAGCCTATGTGCCTCCCATTGTGGCCCCTCTTGACCAGAGAGCTAACACAATCTGTGTTCTATTCAAGGTAGGGGATGCAACCAATCCAGAGAGCTAACACAATCTGTGTTCTATTCAAGGTAGGGGATGCAACCAATCCACGATTAGGGATTCGGCCGAATCCATAAATCTTACACAATACTGAATCGAATCTGAATCCTGCGTTTGCAAATTATGGCCAGGAAAGGAAAAAGTGGAAAAAACACTTTTTACCTCCTTGTTTTTTGACTAAAGTCACGATTTCTCTTCCCGCCCCTTATTCACAAATGCTAATTACAATTTGGATTTGGTTCGGCCAGGCACAAGAATTTGGCCGAATCAAAATCCTGCTGAAAAAGTGGTAGCCACACGTCTCTGTGCTCCAAAATATAATTCTGAGAGCTGTGGCAATTCTGCAATACCAGAAGGCAGTGGATCCCTGGCGTAATGTTGGGCCTTTAGCCAAATGCCAAAAAACTGTGCTCCTAAAAAAAAAAAATTAACTTTCTGGCAACACCCATTTTTATATGTGTAAGTGCATTCAAATTAGTTCAAGTGAATGCATAAAACATATGCTCAGGTATGGCACAGCATTCTAGAAAATAGTGCTGAGCTGCCATGTTGATTTTCAATGCTTAAAGGAGTTGTTCACCTTCCAAACACTTTTTTCAGTTCAGTTGGTTTCAGACAGTTCACCAGAAATAAAGACTTTTTCCCAATTATTTATATTTTCTATGTGTGACTGTTTTTCTAATATTGAAGTGAAAAGTGTAATTTTTCACCTTCTAAAGCAGCTCTGGGAGGGGGGGGGGTCGTCGACCCTAACACATTATACATTTCTTATCTTTGATAAGAGTAGAATTACTGAGTTTCATTACAGGCAGCTGTAAGAATTGATACAATAGTTGCTGATACTCCAGAGATGCTGCTGAGAAATGTATCAACTAATGGAGCAAAATTGTAACAGAATCTGCTCCTGAATTACCGAGCTGCTGGGACATTCAACTTTACATTTCGATTTTGGAAAACGGTAAAAAATAAAAAATGGAAAGTAATTGGAAAAAAAAAGTCTTTATTTCTGGGGAACGATCTCAAAACAATTGAACTGAAAAAAAGTTTTTGGAAGGTGAACATCCCCTTTAAAGGAAAAATAAAGCTAAGCACATAGGCGGGTTAGAATTGCTACACAATAGCAGGGAGGATCTGTACTTCTGAAAATGCCCCTCCCCCAGTAGCTCCCCATCTTCTTTTCTGTTGCTGTTCTGGGCTGTTGAATATTATATGACCTTAGGGAATCAATAACCAGGTTATATAATGTATAATAATTACAATACATTGTAGCTCAGAATCCAGTGCAATTTGTATCAGAATTTAAAGGAGAATTCAACCCTTACGTTAAAAACCCCTAACCCTACATAGACCCCCCTCCCCCCAACCTAAGTGTTACCCCGGCAAATGCCCCTAACGCTTAAAAACCAAAGATTCAGGCTCTTCGGTAATCTTCGGAAAGAGACTGGCGCTTCAACAATTTCCGTGAGTTTCGGCGCATGCGCAGTTGTCGAAAGACAGAAAATTACTCTGACTGCCCATGCGCCGCCATGCCCGGCTCATTCCAAAGAGAAGAAGATGGCGCCCATGAACTCTGATGCCTGAATTTGCACCGAGGGGTAAATAAAATGTCAGGGGCATTTGCCCTAGGTAACACTTGGGTTGGAGGAGGAGGGAGGGGGTCTATGTAGGGTAGGATTTTTTTTAACTTTAGGGTTGAATTCTCCTTTAATAATCAGCCCTGTAGCATCAGTGTTTATGGCCCAGAGCTCACTGAGCATGTGCAGTGCCACTGACACTCAAAAATGGCCTAACAAGATCCAAGATGGGGAGCTCCTAAGGACAACTTTGAAGCCCTGAAACATTATTATTATTATAGGACTGCAGAGCCTTATAGTTCACTATAGAAAATACACTCCAGCTGTTGTAGATTAAATTCTTGGCTAACTAATTATAATGAAAATATTTTTTATTAATATCTATTTACCCAGTTATTAGTGTTGCGCTAAACGGTCCCTTTAAAGCAGGAGTGCCCATACTTTACTAATGTGGGGTCTACTTTTATTGATGTTGTCCCATTATGATCTACATCCATAAAAGCATTGTTAGCATTCTGTTCCATGGGAAATATTTCTTAAATATTATATAAATATATGAGAGAATTTATATTGCTATATTTAACAAACAACTATTTCTTATGTAGCCATAACATAATCATCTGAATGAAAAGCTTGAGACAGGAGGGAGATTTAGACAAGCTGTTTGTTGATAATGTCTTGAGATCTACTGACCACCAGCTAAAGGTCTTCTGGTAAATCCCGATCTACCTTTTGGGCACCCCTGCTTTAAAGTAAAGATTCAGTTTAAAGACTATTATTTCCCATTTACAGGGTTAGTTCTAGGGATGCACCGAATCCACTATTTTGGATTCAGCCGAACCCCCGAAATCCTTTGTGAAAGATTCGGCTGAATACCAAACCGAATCCTAATTTGCGTATGCAAATTAGGGGTGGGAAGGCAAAAACATTTTTTACTTCCTTTTTTCGTGACAAAAAGTCACACGATTTACCGCCCAACCTTCATTTGCATATGCAAATTAGGATTCGGTTTGGCCGGGTAGAAGGATTCGGCCGAATCCGAATCCTGTTGAAAAAGGCCAAATCCCGAACCGAATCCTGGATTCGGTGCATCCCTAGTTAGTTCACCTTTGACATGTAATAGAATAACCCATTCATATTTTTTTATTTTTTAAGGTTTCTGAATTATTCTTCTGCTGCTTCTCTCCAGCTTTCAAATTGGGGTCAGTGGCCCCGGCTGCCATAAGACTATTGCTTTGTAATGTTACACTATTATTGTTACTTTTATTTACTTATCTTTCTATTAGGACTCTCTCATATCCATATTCCTGTCTTTTATGTAAATAACTGCTTGGTTGCTAGGATAAATGACACCCCAGCAACCAGGTAGCTACTAAAAGTCCAAGCTAGCTGAACAAAAAGCTAAATAATTAAAAATAAACACAAAAATGTAAAAATGAAAAGCAATTGCAAATTGTCTCAGTTTACCAATGTCTATATCATACTAAAAGGTAATTTCAAGGGGAATTACCCCTTTTAGGGATTTACTGAGTGACCCATTATATCCTAAATTATCATCGCCTGTGCCGTTAGCAGAGAGTTATTGTAGAATCAGAGCTCGTCGTTGTTTTACCTAATGTTACTGCAGCACTAAAGGATTATAATACGCCATGCGGGGATAACTAATGAATTAGCAATGGTGGGACTGATATTTGGATGAAAGTCAGGTTAGTATTTTAGTGGGTTGTAAAATCATATATAAATCCATGGAGTATGGTGTAATTAGGCAGTGGCATACAAAAAGACAAAACTACATTTAGCAGAAATCAGTCGTGTCCAGTGGTGGAATAAAAGCAAAAGTGCAATTGCCGTATAAATGTAGCAGGGTTCCGCCTGCCCTATACATTATAACTGGGACTAAACAATCTCTAAATATATCACCTTAGGTAGGTAATAATAGTCTAATCTAATGTAAGCGGTGTTCTCATATGCGGATTTTTACTTGTTTTTAATGTTTATTTGCCTTTCCATTTTGCCCTTCTTTAATCTGAAATGTAACCCTGCCTATTTCTTTAAAGGGGTGTTTCTCCTTTAAGTTAACTTTCAGTATGTTAAACAATGGCTAAATCTAAGCACTTTTTCAAATGGTTTTCATTTTTTTTTCTAGTTTAAATTATTTGTCTTCTTCTTCTGACTCTTTCCAGCTTTCAAATGGGGGTCACTGACCCCATCTAATATAAATGCTCTGTAAGGGCAGCGACACACTGGCAGACTCGGGGAGCGACTTATCTCCCCGAACCGAGCCTTCCCCCAGCTACAATGAAAATCGCCGGCGGGAAGGCACTCGGGAGTGCTTCGTTTTTCGAGGAATCTGTCTCTGCAGATAGATAAGGTGATCTGTTCAGATTTACTAGAATTAGTAAATTTCATTTTCATTTCAAGAGAATGAAAATATCAACAAAAAAACATAAAAAAGGCCTTTTTTATGTTTATTTTTGATATTTTGTGCCCCTGAGGAAGACCAATTATGGTCGAAACGCGTAGGGCTTAATATCCTGATTATGTAAAAGAATTTCGATAAGGGATACACCCAATCCAGGATTCGGTTCGGGATTCAGCCTTTTTCAGCAAGGATTCGGATTCGGCCAACTCCTTCTGCCTGGCCGAACCAAATCTGAATTTGCATATGCAAATTAGGGGCAGGGAGGGAAATCACGTGACTTTTTTTTCACAAAACAAGGAAGTAAAAAATGTTTTCCCCTTCCCACCCCTAATTCGCATATGCAAATTAGGATTCGGATTGATAATCGGCTGAATCTTTCGCGAAGGATTCCGGGGTTCGGCAGAATCCAAAATAGTGGATTCTGTGCATCACTAATTTTGATTCAATAAAACAAATTTTTTCATACTTTCACACTTTTTGGATTTTGTACTATTTTACTGGAGACCTATGGGTAGCCTCCTTTGGATTTAGCACCTTGCAGTGAGTATGCCGAGTGTGCGTCTGCTAACTGTTTTTTTTTTTTCATTTTCAAGCACATAGGATTTCTGAAGCTAACTCAATTTCATGTGTTTTATGATCTATAATTATTCATCCTCCATTAAGAGGCGAGTGTCCAATCATTATCTACAAGCTGCAGGTTCAGCCTTTCTACAAGAATCCATTGTTCTTGTCTAGTTACAATCTAGCTTTACTGCTCCCACTGCCCTGCTATATACCTCATGTATGAAGGGCTTGCAGATCTAGCAGCTCATTTACTAACATATAGTAAATCTTACACCTATAGCAACCAGTGGTCTGTTTTGCATATTCTACAGGCAATGGGCTTATGGGTAGCTGCATGGGGCAGTCCCACTCTATCTTTCCATAAAGGGAAAATATATTTTTCAGACTGTGGCAAGGGATTATTTGCAGCACTATGGTCAATATGGGAGCTACACGTTCCTTAGAACATTTGTAGGGAATGTGTAGAAGCCATATTTGTGGTTTTAATGTATTGACTAAATAACAGTGGAAATAATAAATGATAAGTGATCCCTGCATAAATTAGTGATGGGGAAGTGCTCAGAGGAGAACCCTAGCCAATGGGATAGAGTAGAAGATAATTCTGTGTGGGGGTTGGATATGCAATTGATCATCATGGACCAAGTGAAATAAATGATGCTGCCATGATTTGTGGCTGGGATGAAGCTATTGCTAAACCACAAAAAAATAACTGCTTGGCACCTATGGCACTGTTCACACTGATTGCTGCATGTGTATATTCTCTCTCTAGTCACTTCATGTCAACACACAACAGTGCTTTTTCTTAAGGGTCGTACACTTGCTCAACTGCCTGACTGAAACACCAGCATCACTGGAGCCTTCACTCAGCGTATTGTGCACACCTGCAGATTCCCAGTTGCTTGTACCCCTCATCCTTTCCGGTTCCTCCTCGTCGTCGCTTTTGTAGTTATGGCCGTGTCTAGGAAGACCAGCAGGCCGGTGAGGTTTGGAGGTTCTTGCGCCGCCACCGCCGCTGCTGCTGCTACTGGAGGGTTGAAAAGGTAGAGCGTTCTGTCCCCGGCGCCGGCACTCTTCCACCAACGCTGCTTCGTCTGCAACACCTGGAGGTATAAGGAGAGAGATGCAAACATTGAAGCATTGCCGCTAAATAATTCCCCCTCAAGGATCAGATAAATTGTGTTAAAATATTGCTGCATACACAATACTGATAGGTCATTGCAAGGTGAACTTCCCCTTTAAATCTGCTGAGCTATTCTGTATTTAGGAGTCGGCTGTTCCCACGCTGCCTCTTTCTTATCAAGGATCGGAACATTTTATTCAGGCCCGTCTCAGTTCTCAGCTCCCCGTGTTTATGTTCTGGCTATTTATTGCCACTTTAGCAGCGCTCTCAGCAATTACCCGCTCAGGTTTCTTTCTGGCAGTTTGTCAGCGGACACGCTTGTGCCCAACACACTGACGTGCCCTCTCCATGGAGCTGTGTCCCCTACACTCTTATTTCCCTCTCTCTGGATTTCCCCTGGGGCAGGATCACTGGGCAGATCAAACCATTAAGAACAAAGAACTGCCATTAGGAAGTGGCAGTTGCATGAATGATAAAACTGATAAAAACTCATACAAGTTGTGTTTAAAATGGGTTGTTAACCTTTAGGTTAACTTTTATTATGATGTAGAGAGTTTGCAATTGTTTTTCATTTTTCATTATTTCTGGTTTTTGAGTTATTTAGCTTTTTCATTTTTTCAGCAGCTCTCTTGTTAACAATTTAAGCCATCTGGTTGCCAGGGTTCAAATTACCCTAGCAACCATGCATTGATTTGAATAAGAGACTGAAATATGAATAGAGGAGGCCTGAATTGAAAGATGAGTAATAAAAAGTAGCAATAACAATACATTTGTAGCCTTACAGAGCATTTGTTTTTTTGATGGGGTCAGTGACCCCCATTTGAAAGTTGAAAAGAGCTCCGAAGGCGGCAAATAATTCTATAATATAATTTTTGCTTACTTAGGGCAGAGACACACGCGAAGATTCATTCGTTTTCCGAAGTTGCCTGAAGTTTCCTAGTGAGGCAACTTCGGGCGACTTCAGAAAACGAAGCACTCAAGAGCGCCATCCCGCGGGCGATTTAGGTTCTACCCGGCGGAAAGGCCGTTCGGGGAGATTATTCACCCGAAGAAGAGGCGTTTTGTTGCCTGGTGATTAAATCTCCCCGAATCTTTGTGTGTCTCTGCCATGAAAGTTAACTTAAAGGTGAACCACCTCTTTAATGTACAAAATTGCCAATGTTTGTTCTTACTAAACCTACAGGCTTTCATAATAGGTTTTTTAATATGAAATATTTGGAAACTGCTGCAAAGTTGGTTTTCTGCTAAATAATCCTGTTAAAGGGGTGGTTAACTTTTAGTATGCAATAGAATGGATAATTCTAAGCAACTTTTCAAATGGCCTTTATTTATTTTTTTTATAGTTTTTGACTTATTCACCTTCTTCTTCTGATTCTTTCCAGCTTTCAAATGGGGGTCACTGACCCCATCTAAAAACAAATGCTCTGTAAGGCTACAAATGTATTGTTATTGCTACTATTTATTCCTCATCTTTCTATTCAGGCCTCTCCTATTCATATTCCAGTCTCTTATTCAAATCAGTGCATGGTTGCTAGGGTAATTTGGACCCTAGCAACCAGATTACTGAAATTGCAATCTGGAGAGCTGCTGAATAAAAAGCGAAATAACTCAAAAATTACAAATAATAGAAAATTAAAACCAATTGCAAATTGTCTCAAAATATCACTCTACATTATACTCAAAGTTAACTCAATGGGGAACGCCCACTTTAACAAATAAAGTAATGTGTTACATTCCAGCGAGGTAATTGCCACCTTCAAGTGTCAGTTGAATGTGGCAATTATCTGCGCCAGAATGTAACACATTGCTATAGAATATGGTGGAGTTGTAATGGAAAGAGCAGCCTTGCAAAAACATAAAATAAAGAGCATGTTATCTTGCCGGCTCCTCTCCTGACGGGGTTAATTTTTAATACTGAAGGGATCAGGGCCCACGGTTTGATTCATATCTCTGTTATGATTGGAGGATGTGTCACATGCAAGGAAAAGCCTTGGTTACCATGGTAATGTGCCTAGGAGCGTGCTCTGCAAAGAACGCAATGTTTCTCAGCTACGTGGCAATATGTATTTACTGGTGAAGAATGTACCACGTCTATTTTGGGGGGGGGGTCACGGAAAAAAGTTTCTACAAACAATATTGACTTCTTTTAGATGGACACTGGCGCAAAACAGATGCAGCAAACTTTATTGATGCATCTGATGCTCACTGTTTATGGTAAGGGCAAGGTCACACGTGGCGTTTTTAAAAACCTGCGGCCAAGCATAAATAAGCATAAATACGCCAATGAAACCACACATGCATGATATGCGTTTTTCAGCCTGTAGTTAACTTTTCCCAACATGCATTTCTGTTTTTTCTACTTCCCCACAATTTTAGTTGTGAAAAAGCACAATTTCCATGCAGAATGTGGCCGTACTGCCCGGCAATACGCAACGTAATTACTTCACCAGCATTCAATGGCGTAGATACAAAATTCATCTTGTGAGCGTTTGGCCGAAATGTTGAAAAATACACAGCGTCTATCAGCAAAGTGTATTTCCAAACCTGCAGATCCCATAGATAATAATATGGCATTTCTTTGGCGTATTTGCGTTTCTGCAAAAAAAAAAAAAACGCAAATACTGGAGTCTTGTGGCGGATGTTGGCTCGCAAGTGCCCTGTGAAAATTGCTATAGTGTGTATTCCATTATTTTCAATAGGGCTTCGTCTTGTGCGTATCTCAGCTCGGCTGTAGGTTTTTAAAAACACAACGTAAAAACCCCACGTGTGACCTTGCCCTTAAGGGATCGTGTACATATAACATAAGAAAATTTGATTGTGAGCACCCCTGGACTACATGGACCTTTAGGGTCAGGGCACACGCACAGATTCGGGGAGATTAGTCTCCCGGCGACAAATCTCCTCTTCCTTGGGGCGACTAATCTCCCCGAACTGCCTGCCACCGGCTACAATGTAAATCGTTGGCGTGTATCAGAAAAATGCGGAGTATTTATAAGCCTCGCTGTCTCTGCCGCTGTTAGACAGTCATCTTGCACAAAATCCCATGAGAGCTAAAATGGGCAGTGGTCCTTTAATTTAACTGACAGTTGCTAACGTTAACAAGGCAGTGTGTAAGACTATTTGGTGACGCTTTAAGCCTTCAATAGGTAGACTTTAATGGGGTTATGTAATAAAATGGCTGCATGTGGGGTTATTGATGTCTATTTTAATATGATACAATAAATATATTTTTTAAATAGCATGAGTATAGAGAATTTTTTTTTGAGTTTTATATAATAAAAGGCAGGTTTGCCCAGGTGCAGTAACCCATGGCAACCAATCAGCAGGTAGAATTTACTGGTCACTTGTTTAAAAGCAAACATCTAATTGGATGCTATGGGTTACTGCTCCTGGACAAACTTAGTGCCTTTTATTAACTATGGGGGGTAAGTCTACATAGTATGTTATGCCTAAGGCCTAATATTTGCTTATCTAGCCTTAACATGTACCAGATTACTCCTTTTATTATTCCCAAAATTCTACTGAATATTAGCAGAAAATGTACCCTTGGGTTCAAAGGTTGAATGCACAATACAACAGGCTGTATATATAAATAAAAAAATGTATGGGATCTGTTAAACAGCAACCCGTTATCCAGAAAGCTCTGAATTACAGACAGGCCATCTCCATGAGACTCAATTTTTTCCAAATAATCCAAATTTTTAAAAATGATTTCCCTTTTCTCTGTAATAATAAAACAGTAGCTTGTACTTGATCCCAACTAAGATATAATTAATCCTTATTGGAAGCAAAACCAGACTATTGGGTTTATTTAATGATTTTGTAGTAGATTTAAGGCATGGATAATCCAAATTACAGAAAGATCCATTATCCGGAAAACACCAGGTCCCGAGCATTCTGGATAACAAGTCCCATACCAGTATTATTTCCTTTTTCTCTGTAATAATAAAACAGTAGCTTGTACTTGATCCCAACTAAGATATAATTAATCCTTATTGGAGGCTTAACAATCCTATTGGGTTTATTTAATGTTTAAATTATTTTAATTTTTTATTAGTAGCCTTAAGGTATGGAGATACAAAATTCGGAAAGACCTCTTATTCAGAAATTCCCAGGTCCCAAGCATTCAAACAAACATTTGGGAAATCATAAAATTTGGGAAAAAACCCGTGCAGGGGACAAATGGTGGACCACTAATAATCAGCGAAAAATCAGGGAAACAGTGAAAAGCTTTGCCAAAGCCACAAAAATGGCAAAAATTTGCAATTTTTTTCACCCATTGGAGTCTATGGGCGTCATTTTCACGGCGACACTTGCCGAAAAATTTCACTCATCGCTACTAGCTAGGGTTGCCACCTTTTCCTGAAAAAAAATACCAGCCTTCCTATATGTTTATCCTTTTTCCCTATTAAAAGCATTGGGATCAACCATCAATTTTACCAGCCAGATGGCAACCCTACTACTAGTGGATATATTATCTGTGGAATTCTTGAGTTCCCAAATCATAAGTGGAGTTTGGGAACATGTTTTTTTTGTTAATTCATACACGGATGTACCCATTGGGTTTGAATAGTTCTCAGGGAGCTATAAGCTTTCTGTAGTAAAGGATAGTTAGCAATAGTAATGGGCAAATTTATTCGCCAGGCACGAATTCGCAGCAAATTTCCACGTTTCGCCGCCAGCGAATAAATGTGCGAAATTGCTGTGAAAATTCCGACGCCGGCAACAATTCTAGGCGCCCATTGACTTTAGTGGGCGTTGCGAATTTTTAGTAGTTTCGCAAATTTTTCAGCTAAGCAAAACGGGAGAAATTCGCTTATCACTAGTTAGCAACATTCACAGTCTGCAGGAGAAAAGCAATGATTCTCTAGCCAGCACAGAATTCTGGAGGTTAAGCTGGCCATAGACGCAAAAATCCGATCGTACGTTTCCTCGATTCATACGATTTTCAGAACGTGTGTGGAGTGTCCCGACATATGTCGTGCCATGCCAATCGATCATTCAGTCGATCGGACAGGTTAGAAAATTTCTGTCGGCTGCCGATATTATCTGCGCATGTATTGCTGATCTGACGATCTTTAGTGGGAGACTGTCACCAGCTTTGGTCGGACATAACTTTCGTACGATTGCTGTAGCGGCAGAACATCGGCTGATCTGTTCTTTTATTACTTTATTTGATCTGAAAGGTTAGTGGCAGGTCGGGAGATGGGAAAGTCTGATAAGTCCGATCGTTCGAGGATTCGAACGATCGGATCTTTGCATCTATGGCCAGCTTTAGGCTTGGTTAGGAGACTGCTCATGTTGATGTACAC
The DNA here is from genome assembly GCF_017654675.1 of Xenopus laevis. Lineage (NCBI taxonomy): Eukaryota > Metazoa > Chordata > Amphibia > Anura > Pipidae > Xenopus > Xenopus laevis. Next base: position 16,290,955 of record NC_054381.1, on the reverse strand, counting down.
TAGATATACCATGACCTGGATGAATGAAAATCTTCATAGTCATATGGTCATGTTGATGCTTTCCTTGGGTAGGGAAGGGGTTTCTGTGATTGGGACTTTGGTTGGTTCTGTGGTTGCCATTAACCCTGTACTGCAAACCCTGAAAAGGGGTCAAGAAATTTAATGAACTCAGAGGGACCCCAAGATCATTTTGGCAGGTATCTTTTTTTTTTTTTTTTTGCCCAAGTCTTCTTGGTGAAATTGGCCAACATGAGCAATAGAGGAGGGAACGCTTTCCCCTGGGACATTCTATGAGCGTTGCTGTTCTATTAAGTGCTCTTACCCTGCACTGAATGTTCTGGAACATCTCTTTTGTACAGTCTGCACGAAGGCTTTGAAAATAAACCCCCTCTAGACAGTAAATGTATAGAAACAACAATGCAGAAGAAACAAAAGCCTGACTTCACTCCTCCGCTCATCGAACCTCCGCACCTTCCAATTTGCTCACAGCCGAATACACAGAAAATGTTCAACACTATCATAAGCCTAAATGACTGTGCAGAAGCTTTAACCAGAGCGGGTTTTAGAGAAGAACAGAGAGACCATTTATATTGTTTCACCCCAGGGGGCAAAATAACAAATGATATAGATTATATAATGAAATATGAGATGTATTATCACGAATTCCCTGTGGCACCATGCCAAGCCCCCAACTAGTAATGAGCGAATCTGTCCAGTTTCACTTTGATGAAAAAACGCAGAAAAAAAGTCATTTTTGTAGCAAACTACATCAACAGTTTTTTTATGGCACCTTGTTTCTGCTTTGGGGCTACCAAGGAAAATTTGGGAGGGCCAAATTTTTGATATTACCTCTGTTTGACTGTTAATCGTATCCACTACTACACCATATTGCTATTTAAAGTAGAAGAAAAGGCTAAAACTAAGTAAGCTTTATCAGAAAGGTCTATATAAATACACCAGTAAACCCTCAAAGTAATGCTGCTCTGAGTCCTCTGTAAAAATAAACACCACATTTCTTTCCTTCTATTGTGTACTCATGGGCTTCTGTATCAGACTTCCTGTTTTCAGCTTAAACCTCCAAGGCTTGGGCTTGAGCATGCTCAGTTTGCTCCTCTCCCCTCCTGCTGTAATCTGAGCTCAGAGCTGTGAGCGATCAGGGAGAGACTCAGGCAGGAAGTCATGTCACAGCAAGCTAATATGGCAGCTGCTATTCTAAACAAACAGAGAGTTTCTAGAGCTGTTTACTCAGGTATGAAAAAGCATTCTTAAGAATAAAAATGGTGTTCTAGCTTGCACTGTTATGGCTAATCTATTGGCAATAAACTGTCTTGGTAGCTTTCCTTCTCCTTTAAGCAAAAAGTACCATCTATAGTTCTAGTATCTATATATCTCTATATATATCTATATCTATATATCTATATCACTACTAGCTTACAAACACAGGCACAACTAATAATACATCAGACCACCAACAGATAATATCTAGGTGCTTTGTATCCCACATTAATATAAATAAACCATATATTTATGTGTATGTCTTTCTAGAGACAGTGGGATGACTCAGATCCCTATAGTTGATGTGGAAAAAGAGGGGAAGGATAAAATGACGTATGCATTTGTTGCGCCCACCATTTTGTTACAAAAATCTTCAGCAACCGGTGAAACGCGGATATTCGCGGCACATCTGTACATGGTGACATTTTTCGCTCATCACTGCTCCCCAACCCATCTAACCCTGGCACCTCAACTATCCCACTTGCCTGGCAGAGCCTTTGATCTTGAATCACATATTGCAACCCAAAAGCTTACAATCATGTTCTTGACCACCTGTGTCCCTGTAGAATTTATGATTTTCACCAGACAAGCAGTTAAGGACTCTCAGTATCTCAAACACGGGCATGACACCGACACTCTAATTATTGGACAGTGAAAAGCCACAACACAGTAAACTCAACACAACCCGAGTGCCAGGGCTTTGTGCATCTAAAAGGCTTCAAATCTTCCAAATTGTGTTTCAAATCCGAGAGCTTTCAGAAGCTTGCTTTTCAGACTCATGAATATTTAGGAAGTTTGGGAAAAGCTTTAAAAGTTTTACAGCAAGTCAGATTGGGGATTATGATGTCAGCTCTGAAATGTGTTAGAAAGACCAGTTTCCCTGAAACTCAAAGGGGTTGTAACACCTTTGAACTAACTTTAAGCATGATGTAGTGAGTGATATTCTGAGACACTTTTCAATTGGTTTTCATTTTTTATTATTTGTGGTTTTTGAGTTATTTAGCTTTTTATTTAGCAGCTCTCGAGTTTGAAATTTCCTCCATCTGGTTGCTAGGGTCCACATTACCCTAGCAACCAGCATTGATTTGAATAAGGAACTGGAATATGAATAGAAGAGGCCTGAATAGAAAGATTCCTATGATTAAGTGCTGGGTAAGCATGAAACGCGTTTGGCTTTTTTGTGGGGTCTAATTGATTTTAATATGCTATAATAAATTCAGCTTTTTAATTTAAATGCATGAGTATATGAAGTTTGTATTTCCATGAATAGCAGAGGGCCTTAAAAGAAAGAGGATTATTAAAAAGTAGCAATAACAATCAATTTGTAGCCTTACAGAGCACTTGTCTTTAGATGGGGTCAGGGACCCCTATTTGAAAACTGGAAAGAGTTAGAACAAAAAAACAAAAACGATAAAAAAGAAAAAAGGAAGACCCGAAACTAAAAGTTAACTTAAAGGTAAACCGCCCCTTGAACAGTCATTTTCTTTACCCTGGCAAAGAAAATACATATACTGGTATTGGACCGGTTATCCAGAATGCTCAGGAGCCAGAGTTTTCCAAATAAGGGATCTTTCTGTAATTTGGATCTTCTTACCTTAAGTAAAACATGAAACAAACTGTTTTGTCACCAATAAGGATTAATTGTTTCTTAGTTGTGATCAAGTATAAGGGATGCTTTTATTATTACAGAGAAAAAAGGGAATCATTTTTAAAAATTTGGATCATTTGAATAAAACCCGAGTCTATGAGAGACGGCCATTACTGATTTCGGAGCTTTCTGGATAATGGGTTTCCGACTAACGGATCCCAAACCTATACCAATAAAGCTTTATATACTAACAATGTCCATATAACAATGCCATGTATCCTTCAAGCTTCTTGTCTGTATGACACGGAACCCTATAGTCCATACTAATGACATACGTATGTATGAGAGTCAAAGCCATAAAATAACATCCCAAACAAACCCTTGAGTTTCAAAATGAAAAATAAGAAACCCTGGTCAGACGTTCTAGCTGAAGAGAGACTCTCCTTTTCCTTACATCAGGTTTCCTGGACTTGTAACAGGCCTATATATCTATATATATAAATGCACATTTATGAGTGTATATATAACCGTCGCTTGTTGCCTAGCAGAGAGCTAAACATGAAGTTATTATGTTGGAAACCCTGCATTGTATTAGGCAGAGACGGATCACAGGATTCCTGCTACGACTGCAATACATACCCCATGATTTAACCCTTCTAATATTAAAATGCCTTGTAAATAATCTCTATAGGAAAGAACTGAGGACGAGTAAGCAAAATATTTTATTAGGCTTTTTTTTATTGCAAATGCCCAATACTCCATCTAGTAAGGGGTGGTTCATCTTAAAGTACATTTTTAGTATCTTATAGACTGGTCAAATCTAATCAACTTTTCAATTAGTCTTCATTATTTTTTTATATAGTTATTTGCTTTCCTCTTTTGACTCTTTCCATTTAAAAACTCAAATGCTCCGTAAGGCTGCAAATGTCTTGTTATTGCTTTACTTGGGCCCTTTCCTATTCATATTCCATTTTTTTATTCAAATCAATGTATGGTTGCTATGATACTTTGGACCCTAGCAACCAGATTGCTGAAATTGCAAACTGGAGAGTTGCTGAATAAAAAGATTATATATATATATATATATATATATATATATATATATTTTTTTTTTTTTTTGCACTGTTTGATTCCTGACGAAGGACCCTGAAAAGTCATGAATATCTTGTAAATGATATCCTTACAAACGGTGAGTTCTGATGTCATCAGTTTTAAACGGTGAGTTCTGATGTCATTTCTGTCACATCTGTCTGTCTGACTGGTTTGGGCATTATTCAGAATGTGGACGTACAAAATTCCTCATTCTAGCAAAACATGTAGAGGCATTAGACTCAGCCATATTTAATGCAGGGGTTTGTGGGTTGTATAAGGAAACAAGACATACTTTCGTGTAAGATTTTAGTTTGGATTTTAATTGTATGGGATCCTTTATCCGGAAAACCCATTATCCAGAAAGCCCCAAATTACGGAAAGGCCGTCTCCATTTTATCCAAATAATCCAAATATTTTAAAAAATGTCCTTTTTCTCTGTAATACTAAAACAGTATCTTGTACTTAATCCCAACTAAGATATAATTAATCCTTATTGGAAGCAAAACCAACCTTGCCAACCATAACATATTAAAAGTTGACCTAAAGGTGAACCACCCCTTTAATCTCACCGACAGAGCCCCAACTCCCCCATCTACAAAATGGTTTACAAGCAAAATTATATATATTTATATATATATATATATTTTTGGATGTGGATGACGTCAGATATGGCGCCAAATTCAAATGGGGGTTGTTTGTATAAAAGCACAGTTATAATGTACATCATTTATCCTTGAAAAAGGCCCTAATGTGGGCCGAAACGTCGGATTAATGTACTAAATAAACACTTTATTGGAAAGAAACATTGGTGTGCGGGTCTATATACTACTTCTGCATATGAAAACAATTGACCCTGCACCCGCAAACAATAACAAGAAGTCCGGTGTACAGAGTGCGGTTGCTTAATACAGCATGTATATATATATATATATATATATATATATATATATGTATATATATATATATATATATATGTATATATATATATATATGTATATATATATATATATATATATATATATATATATATATATATATATATATATATATATATATATATATATATATATATATATATATATATATATATATATATATATATATATATATATATATATATATATATATATTAATGAATCAGATGAAAATTGAGCATAGGACTGGCCAGATATGGGATGACTTTGACGTAGTTGGCCATCTTAAATATAATCCCTGTTTTGTTTAAAGGGTAAGGCATTTTCAGTAGCAGTATGCACAAAATGTCTCTGTCTTAAATATATTGATAATGGGTTGAGTGCAGAGGACTCTTGTATTTGTGTGTATATATATGTGTATGTATATATATATATATATATATATATATATATATATATATATATATATATATATATATATATATATATATATATATATATATATATATATCAGTATAGAAATACTGTTTTAAAGGCAAGTTATCAATCATTATTATTATTATAAAGCAGTCAATTTAGAACTGTGGAATTATTGCTCAGTTCTGTACAATTGAAAACCTAATGAGCTTTGCATTGAAAGTGCACTTGTAAAGAGTTCTTTCTTTTATTACAATTAGGAAAGAAAGGAGACTCAAGGAAAGTTCAGAATTTCAGCAAAGCTACATCTAAGTGTTAGTGAGGAAAATCAGTGATCGGCAGCTTTATAGAAATGAAAGATTAGCAGAAACCATTATTAAGCTAAAAATGCTACATATGGGGGGGGTTATTTAGCAAATGGTTGTGAGCTTTTTTTAGACCTCGAATGTTTTCTACTTTATGAAAAAACTGGAATCTTAAAAACTTGAACCAGTGTAGTCGGAGTGAAAATTGGATCGAGTCTTTGATTAAAAAAACCCTCAAATGAATCGACTTTTTGAGCGAAACCCACCAAAAAACCCTCAAACATCATGAAGGCTAAAAACATCTTTTAGCTGGAGTTTTTTCGGATTCAAGCTATTTCCATCTTCTGTTATAATAAACCTCGAAAAATTCCATTTTTTTTTTTAACCTGAAAATTTGAGCTTTGACTAAATAACGCCCCCCCCCATGATATGTTCGGCTTCTGTAGCCCCACTGTGAAAATCTGTGCCTCTAAAGAAGCCCCATCTTTTTTTACGGATTCCCAGCACATGCTATGAGGGCTGCGGTCACTCACTGAGGTTAGAGACTCACAATACATATATGTATATATAAAAGTGACAATACAAGACTAATTAGTAGATAATTAAGATTCATAATATGACGGCTCTGAAACCAGCACCAGAAATTGAAAATCAGCCCTGTAGCTTCTATGGCAGAAGGACCTCATTTTCTGTTCAGTGATTGTGAGTGAAAGCCCCTAAGCGTAGCTTCCCAACAGCAGCCCAGAGCCCACTGAGCATGTGCAGTGCCACTGACACTAAACAGACCGGGAGCTCCTGTGACAAATTTCAAGGCCTGGACCATTACAGTTATAGGGCTGCTGTTGCCCTGTACAGTAAGTTCAATATATAAAATACTGCATTTCTAGCCAGATTCATTTTCAGGCTTTAGTTCTCCTTTAAAAATGCCTTGCGGCAAATGATCTGCTCAGTCTCAAACAGTATCATTCCATTCCTTTACCTTTTTTTTTTTTTTGTTTTTCCATATGCAATTGTAGAAGATTTTTTTATACTTACATTTTATCTTGCAGTACATTGCAAGACCTGTAGCCAATATAATGTGACATTTTAATTTAGCCTGAAAAGAACAGGATGAATGCCTTCAAAAACCTGAACATGTTTTGGCGGCATTGGTTGCCTTAGTTACAGAGGTGTTTAGTGTAAAGCAAAACAAACGGTGTGTGAACAAAATAAAGTGGTGCAGACCATGCGTATGTTACCCCCAATCATGCACATTTGGAGGGGTCCAGTGAGTCAAATTAAAATAAAAACAAACAAGACAACTTGTGGACTACAGAACTTTATTATTTTTTTATAGAGACCATAAATGTGATTAGATTAAAGGAGAAGGAAAGGCTAAAACTATCTAAGCTTTATCAGATAGGTCTATATATATAATATATAATATATATAATATAATGCAGTGTGGCCCTGCACTGTTAAAACTGGAGTGTTTGCTTCAGAAACACTACTATTGTTTATATAAACAAGCTGCTGTGTAGCAATGGGGGCAGTCATTCAAAGGAGAAAAGGCTCAGGTTACACAGCAGATAGGCTCTGTAGAACATAATGGTGTTATCTGTTATCCACTATTTAACCTGTGCTATATAGACTTTTTCAATTTCCACCATTGCTACACAGCAGCTTGTTTATATGAACTATAGTAGTGTTTCTGAAGCAAACACATCAGATTTACCAGTGCAGGGCAACACTACATGATATTTTCATTCCTTTAAAACACTTTCATTTTTAGGGGTTACTGTTCCTTTAAATGGAGGCACCGTGTACCGTTCTTTTTAAAACACCAGCAGACTTCTACCATAGTAACGTTCATACGATGAAGCAATCTTTACTGCCATTTCATAATGGCGGCATAAATACAAAAGTACAACAATGGGGAGATCACCTGTGCAAGTTAACCTTCCCCATAAAGCTACCAATTACAGAGTTTTCAGCTGGCTAGTCTAAGATTTAATGGAGAAAAATTTGCTAGGCACCCCCAGTCTAGTCACTTACCTGCTACCCCATGCTGGTGCATATTTAAAAAAAAAACACACAAGCCCGGGGTACCATAGTGCTGCCATTTTTTTCCAGCCTTTCCCTGTCAGTCTTAAGGTGGCCATACATGGCCAGAGTCGGCAGCTTATTTGCCCGTGTATGAGGCCCTCCGACGGGCTTCCCTGATCGATATCTGGCCGAAATTCGGCCAGATGTCAATCGGACGGGACTAAAAATTCCATCCCATCAGATCGCGGCTGCATCTGTTCGTTGATGCGGTCCTGCAATCCAACTGCCCGTTATGCAATCCGAACAGCCCGATATTGGCCACCTTAAGGTGGGCATATTGGGGAGAGATCCGCTCATTAGGCGACATTGCCAAACGAGCGGATCTCTCTGTGTGCGGCCACCTTTAGGCAAATCCATGTGCAGTACTGAATGTTTTCTTAAAAAGTCTGTACTGCATATGTACTAGAATGACGAGAAACAGATGCTGAGAGAGGAATAGTGAAGATGAACTTGATTTTTTCAGAAACAATGCAGCCTTTTTACAAAGTTTCTTACTTCAGTATGAGGAAGCTTATATTCAATTTACATTTTCGTGATAGTTCCCCTTTAAGTAAAACCAGACAATCTGGTCCAATATATCAAATCAGTGCAAAGGGGAATTCAGACTCCCACAACTTAATAATCCAAATTCACTTTCCTTAGAATTTTGTTGGTACGCCTGTGGCCATTCAGCTATCTTACCAACTTGTGGTATGCAGCATTTTACCTAAATGTTTTTAAAGGCGTGGTTCACCTTTAAGTTCATTTTTAGTATGTTAGAATGGCTAATTCTAAGCAACGTTTCAATTGGTCTTCATTATTTATTTTTTATAGTTTTAGAATTATTTGCCTGACTCTTTTTATCTTTCAAATGGGATTCACTGACCCCATCTTAAAAAAACAAATGCTCTGTAAGGCTACAAATATATTGTTATTGCTGCTTTTTATTGCTCATCTTTCTATTCAGGCCTCTTCTATTCATATTCCAGTCTCTTATTTAAATCAATGCAGGGTCGCTAGGGTAATTTGGACCCTAGCAACCAGATTGCTGAAATTGCAAACTGGAGAGAAGCTAAATAAAAAGCGAAATAACTCGAAAACCACAAATAATAAAAAATGAGAACCAATTGCAAATTGTCTCAGAATATCACTCTCTACATCATACTAAAAGTTAACTCAAAGGAGAACAACCTCTTTAAGGACAGCACAATGAGGGGGTAATTTATAAACACTGGACAAATTTGCATCTGGGCAGTTACCTATGGCAACCAATCAGATGGTTGCTTTAATTATTTTCCTTGCAGCTGGCTGAAAAAAAAAAAATCGAATCCCTGATTGGTTGTTATTGGTTACTGCCCAGGTGCAAATTTGCCCAGTGTTTATAAATTAGCTCCGGGTTATTTCCCACTTTGGAGGTGCAAATTAAGTCTTATATGGTAGAAAAACACCAAGGACTAATAAAGCAGAGAGCAGGTGAACAGAGTGAAATGTGACCTGGAAATATTTTACCATAACGCAGTTCTATGCAAGTCATCCAGTGAAGCCTCGTGCAAGCTGTAAAAGCACCATGGACCCCAATCACACGCAGACACAAGAATGCTACCAATGCCATTAAGGAAAGGGATGCACTACAAACATCAGCATTTATTTGTATCCAACTTTTATGCAAATGACAAAAAAATTGCTTTGTTTGACGAATTTACATAGTTAAACGACCGTCGAAAAGTACTTAAAGGTCGTGATTCATGCAAAACTAGACGGCAAGTAAGTCTCAATGGAAGGCAATAAAAAAAACCCCCCCAAAAAAAACGCCTTACAATGTGAAGGGCTTTTTCTGTGGAAAGAAACTTGGCACATAAGCCATAGTGTAGGGGACAGGGGCAACCAGAGAACTGTAAAAAAAAAAAAATGGCTGCCATCAAAAAAATCTGCATCGTAACATGAAGGCATTTTGCTTCGGCCTTCAAAGGAAATGATGCAAAACTCAATGGGGCATATTTATCAAAGAGTGAAGTTATAGGTCGCCACAGTCGTCTAGAGCAGGGGTCCCCAACCGCCAAGCCTAGTGACCAATTAACACGGCACGCCGAATTGGACGCCGACCCCTCCCAACTCCCTGGTCCTTGCAAAAAACAAATTGTCTCTAAACCGGTAGCCAGGGCAAAAAAGGTTAGGGACTGCTGCATTAATTTCTATGAGATTTTGAAAGGCGTATTTATCAAAGGATGAACTTTCACTTTCACCCATTGATAAATACACTTTCAAAAATCCCATAGAAATGAATGGAGAGTGGTGGAATTTCACTCTAGTGGACTGTGGCAAACTCTAACTTCACTCTTTGATAAATATACCCCAATATTGTTTCCAGTGACTCAAAGTGAAGCTCAAAATGACTACCTCACCAGGCAGGGTCACATAAAACTAGGGATGCACCAAATCCAGGATTGGGTTCGGGATTCGGCCAGGATTCTGCCTTTTTCAGCAGGATTCGGCCGAATCCTTCTGCCCAGCCGAACCTTAATTTGCATATGCCTATGCAAATTAGGGGGAGGGAAATCTCGTGACTTTTTGTCAGAAGAAAAAGTAAAAAATGTTTTCCCCTTGCCACCTCTAATTTGGATATGCAAATTAGGGTTCGGATTCGGCCGCATCTTTCGCAAAGGATTCAGGGGTTCAGCCGAATCCAAAATAATGGATTTGGTGCATCCCTACATAAAACATAGAGGTACAGACTGTCTCTGGCTGCATGGGAGCGGCTTAACACAGTCCAAAGCAAACTAGAAAAGTTTCATCAAAAAAGAAGGACATTTAATTAAATATATTAAATCTCCTTTAGAACTAAAGAACATATGCCCTGAAGGGTTTATAACGCAGAACACAATGGTGCTCATTTATAAACACAGGACAAATTTGCACCTGGGCAGTAACCGATAGCAACCAATCAAAGATTAGCTTTTTTTCAACCAGCTGCAGGTTGAACACTGAAAGCAATCATCTGATTGGTCGCCATGGGTTACTGCCCAAGTGCAAATGTGCCCAGTGTTTATAAATAAACCCTAATGTCGCTCATTCACTCAGCAATCTTTACACCAAAAATAAATAAAAAAATAGCCTAGGAGCGGCGATATAATGGTTTGCTGGGAAAGTTGGATTTCTAGCGGTTTGGCCGACTTACAACTTTGTGCATGTTTGAAACAAAATGGGAAGTCATGCGTTTAGTGAAGCCCCTTTGTTCAACCACTAATGAAATGTCAGTGCTCACCTCTGGGTTTCGCTGCCAGAGAGGTTTGCTACAACCACCCTCTGGCAAGTAGAGGGTTAATTTTTAAAAGTGCATACAGAAAATTACGATATAAAAAAAAAAAAAGAAGAAATTAAAAAAAAAATGGTCCTATGAACTTGGTCCCAAAATTGTCTATGACAAATATCAGGAACTCCCAACGAGCTTCTTATAAATATGTCAGATAAAGCACAGATAAAATCTGAGCAGTTCTTTTTGAAATCTTCAAAAAATGTTCCTGATATTCCACAAATGGTGCTTGTGTAAGTTAATAACTCTGATACATGCGTGCGTTGGATTTACTTGTTATCCAAGCGAAGCAGCTGCTCCTTACCATTTACTGTTAAGGACTTTAACTGCCCGTCTTCTTCTACTTCAACGCGCTCTTGTCCATTTTCAACAATTCTGTAGGGGCAAAGCAAAGGGTAAACTGTCAGATTTACAATGCTGATACTTTGTCCTGCAGGAATCGTGGCCATTCTCTGGCCCGAGGGTTGAAGAGATAACCTGAGAGGCAATACACTAAATGGCCACCCATCTATTGTTTCATTTATCCGGGCAAACGTTTTTTAGGAACCTTAAAACTGACCAAGATCCATGGTATCAGTTTGTCCATCAATATTTGTCGAGACCTTGTGCCCAACATATACGTACCAACAATTGCATGAAATGATTTTAGGCCCACATTTAAATTAGTACCGGTATGGGACCTGAGTTTTCCGGATAACGGATCTTTCTGTAATTTGGATCTTTGTTATTGTCTTAGGGGCAGATTTATAAAGGGTCGAATTTCGAATTCATGGGTGTTTTTTTAAAAACGCCCATAAACTCGAACAATTAAAAAATCTAATTTTCTAAACTCCAGTGAATAGGATCGACATGAAAACTAGAATCGAGTTTTAAAAACTCGATTCGAATGTCAGGAAGGCTGCAAACAACTCCAAATTGATCCCAGGACGTCTCCCATTGACTAAAACAGAAATTCAGCAGGTTTTACGTAGTGAATAGAATATGATAAATCTCGAAACATCTAAATTTTTTTAAAAAAAACTCTAATTGAATTTTAACAATTCCCTAGTCTAATTTGACAGATTTGGCCATAAAAAACTTTAAAATTCAAATTCGAATTTTCAATTCGACCCTTGATAAATCTGCCCGTAAGTCTACAAGAAAATCATGTAAACATTAAATAAACCCAATAGGCTGGTTTTGCTTCCAATAAGGATTAATTATATCTTAGTTGGGATCAAGTACAAGCTACTGTTTTATTATTACAGAGAAAAAGGAAATAATTTTTTAAAAAATTGGATTATTTGGGTAAAATGTAGTCTATGGGAGGTGTCCTTTCTGTAATTCTGAGCTTTCTGGATGACAGGTTGCCGGATAATGGATCCCATACCTGTAGAATGAACATGTCCTTGAGAACAAAGCAAACGGGGGTCTATGTCAGACTCAATTGATGAATGCAGGAGCACATATTTTATTCATCAGCAACACCGGAGAGAGAAAGCCAAATAATAGTCCAACATTCAATGTGACTGTACCTCTTTGTTGTAACTCTTCTTCCATTAACTACTTTAGTTGAGGTCGATACGGATCTGAAGTTACCCATTTCTGAACCGCCAAACGACGAAGAGGAAAATGAAGTAAAACCACCGTGACCCCCATGGCCACCAAATGACCCGAATGAAGAACTAAAACCTAAACGAATGAAAAATAAGAAAGCATGGTCAGCTACAAATCACACTGCAGCTACAATTTCCTGAATATCTTCTCTTAGGGAAAGCTCCTAACTTTGGGCCTCCTACACTGGAGTTAAGTTATACAAGGGGTCCCCTGACCATATAACATGGTATAAAGTTGCAGGTATAAAAAACCTTTAGGGAGTTCTAAGAACTTCTTAAAACTATTAGTAGGGATATATTTCCTACAACTAACATCATTGGTTCCCAAACTGTGGGGTTAGCCACTCAGGTGGCCAAGTCCATTGGATTAGCAACCCAGCCTAAAGGAAAATTAGGACAAGAATTGGGCAAATGCTTTTATGCATACGGTCATGGGAAAAACATGTTTTTTTTTTTTCCAAAACGCATCAGTTAATAGTGCTGGTCCAGCGGAATTCTACACTGAAATCAGTTTCTCAAAAGAGCAAAGAGATTTTTTTTTTAATATTTAATTTAAATCCAACATGGGGCTAGACATATTGTCAGTTTCCCAGCTGCCCCCAGTCATGTGACTTGTGCTCTGATAAACTTCAGTCACTCTTTACTGCAAGTTGGAGGGATATAACCCCCCCCCCAGCAGCCTAACAACAGAACAATGGGAAGGTAACCAGATAGCAGCTCCCTTACACAAGATAACAGCTGCCTGGTAGATCTAAGAACAGTACTCAATAGTAAAATCCAGGTCCCACTGAGACACATTCAGTTACATTGAGTAGGAGAAACAACAGCCTGCCAGAAAGCAGTTCCATCCTAAAGTGCTGGCTCTTTCTGAAAGCACATGACCAGGCAAAATGACCTGAGATGCACCTACACACCAATATTACAATTAAAAAATACACTTGCTGATTCAGAAATGAAATTTTATATTGTAGAGTGAATTATTTGCAGTGTAAACAGTGTAATTTAGAAATAAAACTCATGACAGAATCCCTTTGATTCTGCAATAGCAGTGTGAAAAATGATGGCTACGATTCCATATAAGTGACTTGTTTAGAAGGGTCTACACAAATGTTTGACCACATAGGGGCATACAACCAAAAAGGTCTGAAAAGCTCTGCCTTACAGTCACTGCCTTAAAGGTCTCCATACATACAAGATAAAAAATATAAATATTCAGCTAAATGGATCGTAGAAGCATGATGGGAATCTATAGGGAGCACTTTCCAGCTTCTGTGCATAGAAAAGACATTTCACATTAAAACAGGTGAAAGAAATAACAGTGGCATTTACATGAGGTATATTATAATACTTCATTTATATCTGTCAGCTTGCCGCTGTGTCTAATGGCATGTGAATATACTAGCAGCAGCTGAGTGCTGCCAGTGCATGCTGGGATTAATTCTGTTCAGTCGCATGCAGGAGGGCCACATGTTGGACAAGCGTGCAGTATATAAAATAACTTTATATGGTTCACCAAGTTAAGTATGTTAATGAATTTCTAATTCTAAGCAACTTTTCATTTGGCCTTTTTTTCTTTTTTTATAGTTTTTGAATTATTTGCCTTCTTCTGACTCGTTCCAGCTTTCAAATGGGGATCACTGACCCCATCTAAAAAAAAACAAATGCACTGTAAATAATAACCCCCTAAATGTGTAACCTTAAAGTCCAAATGCTAAAAATTCTAAAAAAAATTGAGGGTTTTTTTTACTAGAAAATCTGAATTTTTGGTGGGAAAAAAAAAACTATTTTTCAAGATTTATTATACCCTGAGGCTGCAAAAAGTCAGAATCTGAAAATCCGCCATCTCAGATCTGTCGAGTTTGTATATTAGTCAATCGGAGAGGTCCCTATCCAATTTGGAAGTTTCTGTGGTCTGCACTGGAATTAGCCTGAAAATATGACTATTTCTTGCTTTTTGGCAAAAATCTAAAAAAATTCAGGCTTTTCGAGAAAAAGCCCCAAAAAAATCGAGCGATTCCCCGATCCAATTAAATCGTGCTTTTTTTTTCCAATAATAAATAAGGTCAAATCGTGGATTATAGTTTGGTCAGACTTTATTTTAAAACATCAGATAAATTCAGATTTTGATAAATAACCCCCTTATTATTTCTACTATTTTCATTACTCATCATTTTATTCAGGCCATCTCCTATTCATACAGTCATATGAGTTCATAAGTTTGGGAACCCCTCTTAATTCTTTGGAGTTTTGTTTATCATTGGCTGAGCTTTCAAAGTAGAAACTTCCTTTTAATATATAACATGCCTTATGGAAACAGTCGTATTTCAGTAGTGACAAAGTTTATTGGATTAACAGAAAATATGCAATATGCATCATAACAAAATGAGTCAGGTGCATAAACGTGGGCACCCCAACAGAGATATTACATCAATACTTAGTTGAGCTACTTTTGCAAATGTAACAGCCTCTAGATGCCTCCTATAGCCTTTGATGAGTGTCTGGATTCTGGATGGCGGTATTTTTGACCATTCGTCCATACAAAATCTCTCCAGTTCAGTTAAATTTGATGGCTGCTGAGCATGGACAGTCTGCTTCACATCATTCCATAGATTTTCCATGAAATTCAAGTCGGGGGACTGTGACGGCCATTCCAGAATATTTTACTTTTCCCTCTGCATAAATGTCTTTGTAGATTTCCAAGTGTGTTTAGGGTCATTGTCTTGTTGGAATATCCAACCCCTGTGTAACTTCAACTTTGTGACTGATGCTTGAACATTATCCGAATTCATCCGACTTTAACAAGGGCCCCAGTCCCTGAACTAGCCACACAGCCCCACAGCATGATGGAACCTCCACCAAATGTGACAGTAGGAAGCAGGTGTTTTTCTTGGAATGCAAAGCTCTTTTTGTTATGACCAAATAACTCAATCTTTGTCTCATCAGTCCAAAGCACTTTGTTCCAAAATGACTGTGACTTGTCTAAATGAGCTTTTTCATACAAGCGACTCTGTTTGTGGCGTGAGTGCAGAAAGGGCTTCTTTCTCATCCCCCTGCCATACACATGTTCTTTGTGTAAATTGTGCTGAATTGTAGAACGATGTACAGATACATCATCTGCAGCAAGATGTTCTTGCAGGTCTTTGGAGGTGATCTTTGGGTTGTCTGTAACCATTCTCCTGTATTTTTCTTGGCCTGTCAGACCTGGGTTTTACAGCAACTGTGCCTGTGGCCTTCCATTTCCTGATTACATTCCTTACAGTGAAAACTGACAGTTTAAACCTCTGAGAGAGCTTTTTGTATCTTTCCCCTAATCCCTGATACTGAACAATCTTTGTTTTCAGATCATTTGAGAGTTACTTTGAGGATCCCATGCTGTCACTCTTCAGAGGAGAGTCAAACAGAAGCACAACTTGCAATTGGTCACCTTAAATACCTTTTCTCATGATTGGACACACCTGCCTATGAAGTTCAAGGCTTAATGAGCTGATCCAACCAATTTGGTGTTACCAGTAATCAGTATTGAGCAGTTACATGCATTCAAATTAGCAAAATTACAAGGGTAACTACATTTTTGCACAGCTAGTTTTTGACTTTGATTTACTTTCATACAACCGAATACTGCTTCACTAAATCTTTGTTCAGAAAACACCCCAGTACTCGGATGTTCTTGGGAAATGAAAGACATACCACTGTTATCTTTTTTTTTTTTGAAAGTGGAGTAAATTATTATGCAGACAGAGAGGTTCCCAAACGTTACTGTACAAAGGTTTGTCTAACAGGCGTGAGTGTGCAGGTAAGCGAGTATTGTACAACTGTACCAGAGTCAAATGGAGAGAAGCTAGGGCCAAAGGCAGGGAAACCTCCAAAGGTAGAGAGAAAGGGACCTCCTCCGCCTCCTGCTGGCCTACTTCTGTTTGCTCTGTGACGACTTCTGCCAAAGAAATCATCAAATGGATCGTCGGCTGGAAGAGAAGCAGCATATAAATAAAGATACGTAACATAGGCTACAATATCAAGGACATTTAGATCATCTATAGATCCTGTTAAATACAGTTCTGAACCAATAGATTTCCATCCTCTGCTTGACACCATTATTAGTTTGACATATGGGATACTTTCATGGATACTTTTTCAAAACGCATTAAAGGGGAACTAAAGTAGGGATGCAACGAATCCACTATTTTGGATTCGGCCGAACCGTTTGCGAAAGATTCGGCTGAATACCGAACGGAATCCTAATTTGCATATTCAAATTAGGGGCAGGAAGGGGAAAACATTTTTTACTTCCTTGCTTTGTGACAAAAAGTCATGCGATTTCCCTCCACGCCCCTAATTTGCATATACAATTTAGGGTTCGGTTCAGCTGGGCAGCTGTATTTTGTATACTAAACAAACATGAATTTAACCAAATAAAAACAAATTATTTATGCTTTTAAATTTGGCCTAAGGGGGGTAACCATCTTGTAACTTTGTTATACATCTCTGCAAGACCAAGACCATGCACATGCTCAGTGTGGTCTGGGCTTCAGTTGGGAGGCTAAGGTTTGGGATCGCCATAAACAGCACAAGTCAAATAATCTGCCAAAGAAGCCGATAAAGCAAGACTGATTAATAATCAGAATATGCAGACTGCACTGGGCCTGTGGATTCGAATCTCTACACAGTCGCCAGCTGCTCTACAGGGAAACAAACAAAGCTGCTCGAGTTCTGGGAAATCCCTCCCCCCTGCCATTTGAAGGTATGATCGTTTCCCTGCAGTTTCCTATCTGCAGCAGTCAGAGCAAGTAAATGAAGGGAGAATTTCAATGCATACAATCAGGTTTCTTATTAAAACTTTACACATTTTTTAATTAAAGTATATTGGAGATAGTTTTCTTTTTTATTAAAGAAAGTAAAAATGGGATTTTATTTTTTTTGCCTTTACATCCCCTTTAATAGTGCTGCCGCAGCAGAATTCTGCACTGAAATCTGTTTCTCAAAATAGCAAACAGATTTTTTTTTTTATTTAATTTTGAAATCTGACATGGGGCTAGACATATTGTCAGTTTGCCAGCTGCCCCCAGTCATGTGACTTGTGCTATGATAAACTTCAGTCACCCTTTACTGCAAGTTGGAGTGATATCACCCCCCCCAGCAGCCTAACAGAACAATGGGAAGGTAACCAGATAACAACTCCCTCACCCAAGATAACAGCTGCCTGGTGGATCTCGGAACAGCACTCAATAGTAAAATCCAGGTCCCACTAAGACACGTTCAATTACATTGAGTAGGAGAAACAACAGCCTGCCAGAAAGCATTTCTCTCCTAAAGTGCTGGCTCTTTCTGAAAGCACATGACCAGGCAAAATGACCTGAGATGCACCTACACACCAATATTACAACTAAATAAATACACTTGCTGGTTCAGGAATAAAATTTTATATTGTAGAGTGAATCATTTGCAGTGTAAACAGTGTACTTTAGAAATAAAAACGACATCATAAAAATCATGACAGAATCCCTTTAAAGATCTTTTTAGTGTGCCAGGATGGCAAATTGAAAAATTCAGCAACCCACACTTAAGGACAGACCTTGCTGATCTATGTATTTAGTTATTTCCAAAAAAATCTAAGCAAAACAGTTAGCTAAGGCTTATATGAATAGGTTAACACGGCCCTTGGTCAATCGGATTTTCTGTGAATTCAATACATGATTATTGATAATGTTTTGAATCCACAGTCAGTAATAAACCGATATCTGTTATATTAAAATCCTTAGCCTTTCAGGAGCATCTGAAAGTAAAGAAAATCAATGTAGGCTCACTGTACCGAATAAATCAAATGAAAATGGATCTCTTCCCCCAAAGAAGTCCCTGAAAACATCATCTGGGCTTCGGAATGTAAATCCAAATTGAAATGGCGCTTCATCAAAGTGACTGCCACCTAAAATAAAAAGCAGAGAGAACCGAATTAGCGCGAGACAACGGAATTGCATTGTTTGTTCTTGAAATTAAAATATAACAAAGCTGAATACAGTTTGGGCTGCACCTAGTACAGGGATATAGCAGTATGTAGAATTGTGGTTAACCCTCTCAGGGAATTCCTGTGGCAATCTGATGTGACTGTTCACATTGTGTAATCAGGATGGCACTGCCAGAAAAGGCTGCACACAGGCGGCAGTTGGGTCTCAAGTGTCGACAGAACAGACCTCATTAGTGTCTCCAGTCTTGGTAGTCAAGTTGCATGGAAGCATAAATAAGGCGTAAATATGGTGTTAGAAGTTTTAAATAAAATGAGCACTCACCACCACGATTTGTCAGTCCTTCTTTTCCATATTTATCATAAATATCTCTCTTTTTAGCTATGAAAGAAAGAAAACAAAAAATAAATAAACACAAGCTGTTTTGTCCGAGTGCAGTTGGTAAATCATTTCAGGATACAATTTCACACACAGTCTCTTTTCGAGGCTGAACATTGTTGTGATGTATTTGTGTGTCTCCCCAGCAGCTGGGAACAGACACGGCTATAAATAAGCAATGCATTCCAGCACAGGAGGGCCAAGCTCAAAAGCATCCCCACCACCGGGTGCCATCAGCCTCAACCAAACAAAGCAAAAGCGCAATCTAAACCTGGATAAATTATATTGCCTCCCTTCCTACGCATATTAGACACCTTACTATTTACACATTTAGACATATTACTTGGTTCAACACAGAAAGATTATTCAATAATCCCATCGTACAAGAAACAGATCTGTATGTCCAAATCCTTTCCCATTCACAGGAACAGAATCTACAATTACCCCCCAGGAGTCACCCACCAGATGCTTCACACAAGTAATTGACTATTCTTTAACTATGATGAGAAAATATGGGTGTATTATTTATCCTCTTACAAAAGCTAGCTATACCGACTTGTAACTTGGTTTGTTCTAGATAATTAGCTATGAATACATTAATGGAAATGTATTTTATGTACCTCCAAACTTCCATTGTTGTTATCTATTTTATGTTATTTGAAAACTAAACAAAAACATGTTAAAAAAAAAAAAGTGCAATCTAACCTGACTACTGGAGAAAGACAAAGCAAGGGGTGAGCGTTCTCCTTGCGATGAGCAGCTCTGCTGTGGGCACTAGCAAGGAGACTTTCCCCGGCAGTTTAATACCAAAGAGCTTAAAGGAACAGTAACACCAAAAAATGAAAGTGTTCTAAATAAATGACAATATAATGTACTAGTTACAATTGGTGTGTTTGCTTTAGATACACAACTAAAGTTTATCTAACAAGCTGCTGTGTAGCCATGGAGGGGCAGCCATTCAAGAACTGGAGGCAAAGTAGATAACAGATGCGCTCTAAAGAATCCCATTGTACACTACAGAGTTTACCTGTTATCTGCTGTGTATCCTGTGCCTTTTCTCCGTTTTCCAGCTTGAATGGCAGCCCCCATGGCTACACAGCAGCTTATTTATATAAACTATAGTAGTACTTATCTGTTATCTACTGTGTATCCTGTGCTTGAATGGCTGCCCCCATGGCTACACAGCAGCTTATTTATATAAAATTATAGTAGTACTTATCTGTTATCTACTGTGTATTCTGTGCTTGAATGGCTGCCCCCATGGCTACAGAGCAGCTTGTTTATATAAACTATAGTCGTACTAATCTGTTATCTACTGTGTATCCTGTGCTTGAATGACTGCCCCCATGGCTACACAGCAGCTTGTTTATATAAACTATAGTCGTACTAATCTGTTATCTACTGTGTATCCTGTGCTTGAATGGCTGCCCCCATGGCTACAGAGCAGCTTGTTTATATAAACTATAGTCGTACTAATCTGTTATCTACTGTGTATCCTGTGCTTGAATGGCTGCCCCCATGGCTACACAGCAGCTTGTTTATATAAACTATAGTCGTACTAATCTGTTATCTACTGTGTATCCTGTGCTTGAATGGCTGCCCCCATGGCTACACAGCAGCTTGTTTATATAAACTATAGTAGTACTTATCTGTTATCTACTGTGTATTCTGTGCTTGAATGGCTGCCCCCATGGCTACACAGCAGCTTGTTTATATAAACTATAGTCGTACTTATCTGTTATCTACTGTGTATCCTGTGCTTGAATGGCTGCCCCCATGGCTACACAGCAGCTTATTTATATAAATTATAGTAGTACTTATCTGTTATCTACTGTGTATCCTGTGCTTCAATGGCTGCCCCCATGGCTACAGTGCAGCTTGTTTATATAAACTATAGTCGTACTAATCTGTTATCTACTGTGTATCCTGTGCTTGAATGGCTGCCCCATGGCTACACAGCAGCTTGTTTATATAAACTATAGTTGTACTAATCTGTTATCTACTGTGTATCCTGTGCTTGAATGGCTGCCCCCATGGCTACACAGCAGCTTGTGTATATAAACTATAGTAGTACTTATCTGTTATCTACTGTGTATCCTGTGCTTGAATGGCTGCCCCCATGGCTACACAGCAGCTTGTTTATATAAACTATAGTAGTACTTATCTGTTATCTACTGTGTATTCTGTGCTTGAATGGCTGCCCCCCATGGCTACACAGCAGCTTGTTTATATAAACTATAGTAGTACTTATCTGTTATCTACTGTGTATCCTGTGCTTGAATGGCTGCCCCCATGGCTACACAGCAGCTTGTTTATATAAACTATAGTAGTACTTATCTGTTATCTACTGTGTATCCTGTGCTTGAATGGCTGCCCCCATGGCTACACAGCAGCTTATTTATATAAATTATAGTAGTACTTATCTGTTATCTACTGTGTATCCTGTGCTTGAATGGCTGCCCCCATGGCTACAGAGCAGCTTGTTTATATAAACTATAGTCGTACTAATCTGTTATCTACTGTGTATCCTGTGCTTGAATGGCTGCCCCCATGGCTACACAGCAGCTTGTTTATATAAACTATAGTCGTACTAATCTGTTATCTACTGTGTATCCTGTGCTTGAATGGCTGCCCCCATGGCTACACAGCAGCTTGTTTATATAAACTATAGTAGTACTTATCTGTTATCTACTGTGTATCCTGTGCTTGAATGGCTGCCCCCATTTGTCAGTTTGGACCAGTGATCATCAATGCAAACAAACAGGGAGCGGAATCCTTTATTCGAGTAAGAAATGAACACCCAATCTATGCTTTTAAAGGAGAAGGAAAGATCTTTTAACTTGGGAGTGCAAAAAGTTAGGCACCCTCAAGTGATCGCATGTACTTACCTATCAGAAGAAAACTGAACCAACTCAGGATTCTTCCAGCGAGCACCACGGAGCAATCGTCTTTTGGCTTTTTCTTTTCTCGCGCGCATGCGCAGTAGAGCGAAAAGCGGAACTTTAACAAAAAAAGTTGACTATTTCATTCTACTGCGCATGCATCTGCCCCGGGAAATTTGAAGAAAGAAGAAGCCGGAAGACGACCGCTATTTGGTGCTCGCTGGAACAATCATCGGCTGGTGCAGTTTTCTGCTGATAGAAGCACCGGCCCGAGGTTTCAGGTAAGTAAATGCGATCAATTGTAGGTGCCTAACATTTGGCAACCCCAAGTTAAAAGACGTTCCCTTCTCCGTTAACCAGTGGCACAATAGTCTTCTTTGGCATAATGCCAATTTTTGAAGGTCACTAGCTTGTCTATGACAAGTTTGCTTATGCTTATAAATATTGATATTTGCACTGGAGAGTAGGACGTACCTCGTGTCAGTTGTTACTATCATGCAATATTTGAGAATAAACTCCCTGGACAAATTGGTTGCCTATTAAAGGAAAACTATACTCTCCAACAATCTCGGTCTCTATCACATAAAACAGCTCATATGTAAAACCCTGCTTCATGTAAATAAACCATTTTCATAATAATGTACTTTTTTAGTATTATGTGCCATTGGGTAATCCTAAATAGAAAACTGCCATTTTAAAAAAATAAGGGCCGTCCCCTGGGATCGTACGATTCACGGTGCACACAAACATACCAAACAAACCATACATGTAAGGTCACATGAGCCAATTAACAGACAGAGTTCAGTCTTTTGCTTCCACACTTCTTCCTGTTACAGTTGTAGTATTTCTGGTCAGGTGATCTCTGAGGCAGCACACAGACCATCACAAAATGGTGGCTCAAGGCAAGAGATGTAAAAGGGCAGTATTTACTTAAATATAAATTCTAGTTTGATAAGATTCTTTAATATGCCACTTAATATGATATAAACTATCTGTTGCTTATTTTGGGGGTATAGTTTTCCTTTAAGGATTACTACCTATTGGCTGCCTATTAAGCCTAAGGGGGGGTTGGGGTGGAAGAGGATTAGGAAGATACTTACAATCTGACAGGACCTCATAAGCTTCAGCAACTTCTTTGAACCTCCTCTCGGCTTCATCTTTATTGTCAGGGTTCTTATCGGGATGCCACTTTAAGGCTAGCCTGCGGTATCTGAAATACAGGTTTATCAAGAAAAGGGTTTATTATGGTTTAACATCAAGTACAACTTTCCACTTGTAGATATGCTACCCCCACTAAAGTGTCTTTTCTTCATCTCTCTCTCTCTTTCCCCTCATTAGGCATTTCCCACCCATGTTTTCTCGTGTCCCACCTCTATTTCTTCAATCGGTTCTGATTAGAAACCACCCTACCAGCCTGTGTATGCTGTCATCACACAGTTTTAAAGGACCAGTAACTTCAAAAAAGATTTTTTTAAAAATTTGTTACTATGCAACGAAAAAAACCCACCAAGACAAATGAAACTTTAAAATAGCAAAGCCTTTATTAAGAAATAACTTACGGAAACTCCTCTTCCTGTCCTCTTCAGAAAAGATGCTCAATTTCTCCTCCCTGGCTTCCCTCTCCCTCGCTCCTCCAGCTCATGCTGCTCTCAGATGTGGCCACTCTGACTGCGGATCTGGTTTTGTATTTGTCTCGTGAGAAATAATAGTAAAATAACAGTTCATTTTTCGACTGGGTTTGTTCCGCTGTCTAATTTCTACATTGTTAAAGACGGAGCCCCAGGTAGTCTGATCCCCCGGTGAGCAGTCTTAGAGGCACCGACAGCATAAACCGCTCTGGCCCACCCCTCCCGTGACAGGGGAAAGAGACTGAGTTTTATTTTATTTTTTTGGGGGGGGGGGGGGGCAGGCCCTCCTGGCCCAGTCTCCCCTCCTGCTGGCTCCCGGGGCAGCCAGCAGGAGGGGAGACTGGGCCAGGAAGGCATGGTGCCGGTGCGCAGGGGCAGCAGTAAAAGATCTACTCGGCTGGATTTTCTGTGAGAGACAGGGAGGTTTAAGTAGCGGTCCAGGGATGATAGCTGTGATAGGAAAATCGGGACTGATGGGTAGTATGCATTTGCCTGACTAAGAGGGTGTAGTTTGAACTCCCACCCGCAGCCTATCCAGGACGATAACTGTGACAAAACGAGCGGTATAGAAAGCTGTGTTGGGACAAGAAGATGCAGGTAACCGCTCTTCCTTTACGAAGTCTGCAGCTCAGTAACAGCAAGGGACCCAGTGTTTTTCTTAATCCTAGTAAAGTGCAGTAAAGTTGGGTCCCCCCCCCAAAAAAAATAAAACTCAGTCTCTTTCCCCTGTCACAGGAGGGGGTGGCCCGGAGCGGTTTATGCTGTCGGTGCCTCTAAGACTGCTCACCGGGGGACCTGACTACCTGGGGCTCCGTCCTTAACACGGTAGAAATTAGACAGCGGAACAAACCCAGTCGAAAAATGAACTGTTATTTTACTATTATTTCTCACGAGGCAAATACAAAACCGGATCCGCAGTCAGTGTGGCCACATCTGAGAGCAGCATGAGCGAGAGAGAGGAAAGCCAGGGAGAGAAATCGAGCGCCGCAGGATGGATGATCGCCCTGTCGCCTTTTCTGAAGAGATGGAGAAGTGGAGTTTCTGTAAGTTATTTCTTAATAAAGGCTTTGCTATTGTAAAGTTTCATGTCTTTTTTTTTTTTTTCGTTGTATAGTAACAAATTTTTTTTTTAATTTTTTTTTGATGTTACTGGTCCTTTAAAGGAACAGTAACACCAAAAAAAAAATGAAAGTTTTAAAGTAATGAAAATATCATGTAGTGTTGCCCTGCGCTGGTAAAACTGATGTGTTTGCTTCAGAAACACTACTATAGTTCATATAAACAAGCTGCTGTGTAGCAATGGCGGAAATTGAAAAAAGTCTATATGGCACAGGTTAAATAGTGGATAACAGATAACACCATTATGTTGTACAGAGGTTATCTGCTGTGTACCCTGAGCCTTTTCTCCATTGAATGGCTGCCCCCATTGCTACACAGCAGCTTATTTATCTAAACAATAGTAGCGTTTCTGAAACAAACAGCAGTTTTAGGGTGGTGGCAGACGGGGAGATTAGTCGCCCAGCGACATATCTTCTCTACTTTGGGGGACTAATCTCCTCAAATGCTCTCCCGCGGGCAAGAATTTGAATCACTTCAGATTTCCAAAGTCGCCCAAAGTTTCCTTGTGAGGCAACTTCGAAAAAACTGAAGCGATATGTATATGATCCAGCCGTTGATTTGTATCCTTGTGGCGGGAAGGCATTTGAATAGATTAGTCACACCGAAGTAGAGAAGATTTGTCGCTGGGCAACTAATCTCCCCGTCTGCCACATCCCTTACCAGTGCTGGGCAACACTGCATTATATTTGTATTACTTTAAACAATTGAATTTTTTGATGTTACTGTTCCTTTAAACTGACCCACAGTTATATCTCACCATCAAAGCAGGAAACACTTACGCTTTCTTAATATCATCTGCAGAGGCATTCCTCTGGACTCCCAAAACTTCGTAATACTCCACCATGGCTCAGTAATGTGATGTACAATCTGAAAAGGATAGACGATGTTAGTGTGATGACAAATCCAAATGCAAGTGGAATATGATAAGAGAATGGAACACACTGCACACGTTCTATTGAACAGATAAAGATATTAACAAAAAAGTATCACAACATTTCCATTTTTTATTATTCAGCTGAACACAAGCCAGTGGCGCCCGTATCACTAAAATACGCCTGTCAAGAAACGCCAGTTACTTCTCTGTCTGTCACTAGTTATTAATATTACGGGAAGGCCGTCTCCCATAGAGTTAATTTTAAGCAAATGAATCTATTTTTAAGGAATGGTTTCCTTTTTCTTTGTAACAATAAAACAGAACCTGGTACTGGATTGTTGCTAAGCTGCATGAATCCATATTGTTAGCAAAATTATCCTACTGGATTTATTTAATGTTTAACTGCTTTTTAGTAGACGCTGTATGGAGATCCAAATTACCGAAACATCCCTTATCTGGAAAGTCCTAGGTACCAAGAGTATAGATAAATAGATAGATAACAGAGAGTTCAAGAACAGATAGATGGATATATAGATGAATAGATAGATGGATAATAGATAGAGAGAAGATAGAGAGAGGATAGAGAAGATAGAGAAGAGAGGAGAGGGAAGAGAGATGGATGGATGGATAGATGGCAAAATGTAGAAAGATAGATGATAGATAGATAGATAGTAGGGATGCACCGAATCCAGGATTCGGTTCGGGATTCGGCCTTTTTCAGCAGGATTCGGATTCAGCCAAATCCTTCTGCCTGGCCAAACGAAATCCTACTTTGCATATGCAAATTAGGGCCGGGGAGGGGAATTGCATAATTTTTTGTGACAAAACAAGGAAGTAAAAAATGTTTTTCCCTTCCCACCACTAATTTGCATATGCAAATTAGGATTCGGATTCGGTTCGGTATTCAGTCGAATCTTTCAAGAAGGATTCGGGGGTTCGGCCGAATCCAAAAAAGTGGATTTGGTGCAATTGATAGATAGATAGATGGATGGATCAATAGATGGTAGATGGATAAATAGATGGAGACGATAGATAGATGATTGTTTAGGGAGGAGGGGCTTGAAGCTAATTTTGCACATGGGCCTGTACCTTTGTTATTGCACAAACAGCAACCATTTTAAGCTATAATGGAAAAGAAAGTTGATGTGTTTCAGTAAGGCATGGGATCTGCTATCCAGAAAACTATGAACTAGGGCAGGGGTCCCCAACCTTTTCAGGCCCGGGGACCAAAAAAAGAGCAAGGACCGGGGGGGTCGGGAGGTTGTCAGAGGGGTCGGCGTCCAATCCGTTTATTGTTCGGTGGCCCAGTACAGGACTGTCCATGATCCGGTTCTGGGCCGCGGCCCGGTGGTTGGGGACCCCTGAACTAGGGCAACAACCTGTTGTAGATCATTGTTTTTTTTTCTTTAACAATCAAACAGTACTTTGGACTTGATGGAAACTAAACTGAAAAAATCCATGTTGTTGGCAAAAAAAAAACAAATATCCAATTTTTTTAATGTTTAAATGTGTTTAAAGGGATACCGTCATGGAAAAACATGTTTTGTTTTTTCAACATTCACCAGTTAATAGTGCTGCTCCAACAGACTTCTGCACTGAAATCAGTTTTTCAAAAGAGCAAACAGATTTTTTTATATTCAATTTTGAAATCTGACATGGGGCTAGACATATTGTCAGTTTCACAAATGCTCCCAGTCATGTGACTTGTGCTCTAATAAACTTCAGTCACTCTTTACTGTTGTACTGCAAGCTGGAGTGATATCACCCCCTCCCTCCACCACCACCCCAGCAGCCCATCAGCAGAACAATGGGAAGGTAACCAGATAGCAGCTCCCTAACACAATATAACAGCTGCCTGGTAGATCTAAGAACAGCACTTAATATAAAATCCAGGTCCCAATGCGACACATTCAGTTACATTGAGTAGGAGAAACAACAGCCTGCCAGAAAGCAGTTCCATCCTAAAGTGCTGGCTCTTTCTGAAAGCACATGACCAGGCAAAATGACCTGAGATGCACCTACACACCAATATTACAATTAAAAATACAATTGCTGGTTCAGGAATAACATTTTATATTGTCGAGTGAATTATTTGCAGGTGTAAACAGTGTCATTTAGAAATATAAACTACACCATAAAAATCATGATTGCTGCTCAAAATGACAAAGACAACAAATCCTCTGCTTCCTCTCACCCCAAAAAAAATACCCAGTTGTGCTGCTATTTCTCAGCATGCAACAACGCCCTTTATAAAAAGCAGCATTTCTGATGACGGCGTTCATTTGATGGAAAAAAAGCTGCAGCTGAACTTTCATCATTCCGGGTGATTAAAGGCTTCAAAAATAAAGGCAACATTTGTGTGCGTGTGTGTGTGTGGGGGGGGGGTGCTTAAGTAAAAAGCCGTGCAGGAAGCTGAAGGTCACGCATGCACAATCCTCCGACCCCCAGCGCAGCCACACCAGATATATTTATAGCCCACCGCATGGAGATAATTAAAGCCAAGGCTCTTGTTGTGATAGCTTTCCCTTCATCTCAATTAAAGGGCTATCCCCAAGTGTCAACGGGGAGCCAGAAATAGTTGTGTTTCCAGGGAATTACATAGAGGATTCTGAAGAAGTCTGACAGCATGGAGACCTAGTTTAACTGTCACACGGGAACACTTAGAGGAGATGTTGTCATCTTGCCGGAATCATTGCCAGGGCTGCACAGTAAGGGCCACATTTATCAAGGGTCGAAAGGGAATTGTTCAAATTTGATGAGAATTTCTTAAAAAAATTGAATTTCGAGATTATTTTACTCTGGCCCTTTAAGAACTCTTATTTTACTATTCGCCACCTAAAACCTGCCGATTTGCTGTTTTAGTCAATGAGAGTCGTCCTGGGATCAATTTTGAGTTGTTTGCAGCCTTCCTGACATTTGAGGGGTTTTTTTCTGCGAAACAAAACTCGAATTGAGCTTTTAAAACGCTAATCAAATTCGATTCCAGTTTTCGGGTTGATCCTATTCATACAAGTTTAACAAATTCTATTTTTTTTAAATAAAATGAATTCGAAATTCGACCTTTGATAAATGTGCCTTCAAGAGTTAAGGTGGCCATAGACGCAAAGTTCCGATTGTACGAATCGAGGATTAGTACAATTTTCGGGCCGTGTGATTTTGTCCCGAATGTCCCGCCGGATCCCATTGCGCTCTCATCGTAATCTGATCGTTCGGCCATAGGGCCAAACGTTCAGATTACCCCCTATATAGCCACGACCCGTTAGTGGCATATGGGGGAAAGATTTCGCCAAACAAGCGAATCTTTTGGTCTATGGCCACCTTTACAAACGTAAGAAGAAACAAAACAGGGGGGCTGTCCTTTTGCACTAGTCCAAAAGGCCCCCATACACTGGCAGATACAAGCTGCTGACAAATAAAGTTGGGAACTCATTGCCCAGTGTATGGGGCCCTCACACAGGCTTCCTCGATAGATATCTGCCAGATGTCGATCGGCCGGGTTTAAAAATCCTATTGGATCGAGGGCCGCATTGGTTTGTTGATTTGGTCCTCGATCCACCCGTTTTCTACTCGTTGTGCCCCAGGGCCTACAATCGGATCAGCCCAATATCGCCCACCTCAAGGTGGGCATATCGAGGAGAGATCCACTCCTTTTGCGAGAGCTCCGGCAGGCTACTTTTAAAGGAGAACTAAAGAAAGTAGGTAGAAATGTTGTACATTATGTTTTGGGCTTCTCTACCAGCCCAAGGCAACCACAGCCCTTTAGCAGTAAAGATCTGTGTCTCCAAAGATGCCCCAGTAGCTCCCCATCTTCTTTTCTGCTGATTCACTGCACATGCTCTGTGCTGCTGTCACTTACTAAGCTTAGGGACCCACTCACAATATACAGTATACATAGAATAAAAATGTCACAATATAAGGCTGATTAGTAATTAATATGATAATTACTACATGGCAGCACAGAAACCAGTGCAATAAGCATCAGAATTTAATAATCAGAACTGTAGCATCATCTTATATTACAGCCAGGGAAGCTCATTTTCTGCTGGATAATTAGTGACGAGCCCTAAGCTTAGCTTCTCAACAGCCAATCAGAGCCCACTGAGCATGTGAGTGTCACAGACACTTTCCAAGATGGTGACCCCCTGTGACAAGTTTGAAGTCCTGGATCATTGCTGCTATTGACAAGCTGAAACTTTAGGCTGGTGCAATAAGTTCAGAATACGGTAAGTACTTATAGCCATATTCATTTGTTCTCTTCTAAAGGGGTAGTTTGCCTTTACTTTGATTTTCAGTATGTTATAGAATGAGCAATGCTAAGCAACTTTTTTTGTTTTTTCACTATTTACCTTTTTCTTCTGACTCTTTCCAGCTTTCAAATGGGGGTCAGTGACCCATCTAAAACAAATGCTCTGTTAAGGCTACAAACATATTGTTATCGCTACTTTTTCTTATTCATCTTTCTATTAAGATCCTCTCCTATTCATATCCCAGTCTCTTGTTCAAGTCAATGCATGGTTGCTAGGGTAAGTTGGACCCTGGCAACCAGACTGCTGAAATGCAAACGAGAGAGTTGCTGAATAAAAAGCTTAATAACTCTAAAACCACTAATAATAAAAAAATTAAAACCAAGTGCAAATTGTCTCAGAATATCCCTCTCTACATCATACTAAAGGTTAACTGAAGGTGAACAAACCCTTTATCCACTAGGATGGTGGGGATAGACTCTGCTGGATACCACACGTTAGCAAAAAGAACATCCATAATCTCAAGAGCTTGTGTCTGAACTCTCAGAAAAGGCGCATACAGCATGAATTAAATATGACAGTAAAATGCAGCAGGTCAAAATCCGTGCACTCAAGTAAACAATTTTTCTTAAAACAGAAAAACACTGGATAACTGTGACAGTAACAAAGGGTCTATAGATATCAGCTGATCCTACAGTCTGTGGAGTTGCTTTTATTTGCTTCCCAGTGACGCTTCCTGCAAGAGTCACACGAGATACCCTCTAAAAAGGGCAAACCCATGTATTAAAGGAGAACTAAACCTTAAGAATTAATGAGGCTAAAAATTTATGTTTTATATAATGACCTTATTGCACCAGCCTAATGTTTGAGCTTGTCAATAGCAGCAATGATCCAGGACTTCAAACTTGTCACAGGGGGTCACCATCTTGGAAAGTGTCTGTGACACTCACATGCTCAGTGGGCTCTGAGCAGCTGTTGAGAAGCTAAGCTTAGGGCTCGTCATTAATTATCCAGCAGAAAATGAGCTTCCCTGGCTGTAATATAAGCTGATGCTACAGGTTTGCTGATTATTAAATTCTGATGCTAATTGCACTGGTTTCTGTGCTGCCATGTAGTAATTACCTGTATTAATTACTAATCAGCCTTATATTGTGACATTTCTATTCTATGTGTACTGTATATTGTGAGTGGGTCCCTCAGCTCAGTAAGTGACAGCAGCACAGAGCATGTGCAGTGAATCAGCAGAAAAGAAGATGGGGAGCTACTGGGGCATCTTTGGAGACACAGATCTTTACTGCTAAAGGGCTGTGGTTGCCTTGGGCTGGTACAGAAGCACAAAACATAATGTACAACATTTCTTGCCACTTCTTTAGTTTAACTTTCCTTGTCCTTTAAACAGGATATAAATCATGGCATTTTAAAGGGGCGGTTCCCCTTTGCGTTAACTTTTAATACGTTATAAAACCGCCAATTCAAAGTAACTTTTCAATTGGTCTTCATTATTTACTTTGTATAGTTTTTTTAATTATTTGACCTCTTCCTTGGACTCTTTCCAGCTTTCAAATGGGGGGATCACTGAGCCCATCTAAAAAACAAATGCTCTGTAAGGCTACAAATGTATTGTTATTGCTATTTTTTATTACTCATCTTTCAATTTAGGTTTCTCCTAATCATATTCCGGTCTCTTATCCAAATCAGTGCATTGTTGCTAGGGTAATTTGGACCCTAGCAACCAGATGGGTGATATTGCAAAGTGGAGAGCTGCTGAATAAAAAAAGCTAAATAAATCATATATATATATAATAAACCATAAATAATAAAAAAAAGTAAAATCAATTGCAAATTGTCTCACTAGCCACATTATGCTAACAGTTAATATAAAGGTGAACAACCCCCATTAAAAATGATTTCCTTTTTCTCAGTAACAATAAAACATTATCTTGTACTTGATCCCAACTAAGATATAATTAATCCTTATTGGAGGCAAAACCAGCCTATTGGGTTTATTTAATGTTTACATGATTTTCTAGTAGACCTAATGTATAAAGATCCAAATTATGGAAAGATCTGTTATCCAGAAAACCCCAGGTCCTGAGCGTTCTGGATAACAGGTCTCATATCTGTATTTTCATATATAATAACACAGCAAACCCCTGTAATTCTTCTAACGCACTGCAGACAAGCTCCCAAAACAGTACATGTGTCTTTGAGATAACATAGTTTGATGTAGAGAGTGATATTCTGAGACAATTTGTTTTCATTTTTTATTATTTGTGGTTTTTGAGTTATTTAGCTTTTTATTCAGCAGCTCTTCAATTTGCATCTTAACCAGTCTTAACCTTATCAACCATGTATTGATTTAAATAAGAGACTGGAATATGAATAGGAGAGGCCTGAATAGAAAGATGAGTAATAACAATACATTTGTACTCTTACAGAGCATTTGTTTTTTAGAAGGGGTCAGTGACCCCCATTTGAAAGCTGTAAAGAGTGAGAAGAAAAAGGCAAATAACTATAAAACATGAATAATGAAAACCAATTGAAAAGTTGCTTAGAATTGCTATAACATAATAAAAGTTACCTTAAAGGAGAAGCACCCCTTTAGAATATGAATTGAAAATGAACTGCAGCACTGTGGGATTGTATATGAAGGAACGTTAGGCTTGAAAGATACGCACAATTATATATTCAGAGACCTTAGCTTGTATATAGTATATCTCTGGGCAAGAGCTGGAGTTTTCCACGAGTGTCCCTGTGATCTGTGTGCAGTTTAAAGTGCAGTATAAGAGCAAAGGTACAAAGCAACCCAATATCCAGATTTTATCTTTCAGCTACAATTCCACATCATATATATATATATATATATATATATATATATATATATATATATATATATATATATATATATATATATAATTAGTCTTGCAGATTAATTGCAATATAATATATGGCCACTATCATTTCTGGGAATCCTATTTGGAACAGGTATTTTTAGTTGCAGTTTTTCCAGTTTGCCTCACCCGTGGTCCAGTAACAATAAAAGCTCAGCTGTCGTAGACGAGATCACCAGGGAATATTCTGCAGAAGAATTTGCATTGAATCTAGCCTCTCTGAGGTGTATATTTATCGAAGAGTGAAGTTAGAGATCTCTACAGTCCGTAGAATGAAATACCGCCTCTCTCTATTCAGTGCTATGGGATTTTTAAAGGCGTATTTATCAAAGGGTGAAAGTGAACGTTCACCATTTGATAAATACGCTTTTAAAAATCCCATAAAAATGAATAGAGAGAGGCGGTATTTCACTCTGCGGACCGTGGAGATCTCTAACTTCACTCTTTAAAGGAGAACTAAAGCTTAAAGGGATCCTGTCATCTGAAAACATTTTTTCAGTTAATAGTGCTGCTCCAGCAGGCTTCTGCACTGAAATCCATTCCTCAAAAGAACAAACAGATTTTTTTATATTCAATTTTGAAATCTGACATGGGGCTAGACATTTTGTCAATTTCCCAGCTGCCCTTGGTCATGTGACTTGTGCCTGCACTTTAGGAGAGAAATGCTTTCTGGCAGGCTGCTGTTTTTCCTTCTCAATGTAACTGAATGTGTCTCAGTGAGACATGGGTTTTTACTATTGAGTGTTGTTCTTAGATCTACCAGGCAGCTGTTATCTTAGGGAGCTGCTATCTGGTCACCTTCCTAATGTTCTGTTGTTTGGCTGCTGGGGGGGGGAGGAGGGTAATATCACTCCAACTTGCAGTACAGCAGTAAAGAGTGATTGAAGTTTATCAGAGCACAAGTCACATGACTTGGGGCAGCTGGGAAATTGACAATATGTCTAGCCCCATGTCAGATTTCAAAATTGAATATAAAAAATCTGCTCTTTTGAGAAATGGATTTCAGTGCAGAATTCTGCTGGAGCAGCACTATTAACTGATTCATTTTGAAAAAAAATTTTTTTCCCAAGACAGTATCCCTTTAACTAAAGACATAGACTAGAAATGTTGTACATTATGTTTTGTGCTTCTGTACCAGCCCAAGGCAACCACAGCCCTTTAACAGTAAAGATCTGTCTCTCCAAAGATGCCCCAGTAGCTCCCCATCTTCTTTTCTGCTGATTCACTGCACATGCTCTGTGCTGCTGTCACTTACTGAGCTTAGGGACCCACTCACAATATACAGTACACATAGAATAGAAATGTCACAATATAAGGCTGATTAGTAATTAATACACATAATTACTACATGGCTGCACATAAACCAGTGCAATTAGCATCAGAATGTAATAATCAGCCCTGTAGCATCAGCTTATATTACAGACCAACCTCATTTTCTACTGGATAATTAGTGACAACCCCCTAAGCTTAGCTTCTCAACAGCTGCTCAGAGCCCACTGAGCATGTGAGTGTCACAGACACTTTCCAAGATGTTGACCCCCTGTGACAAGTTTGAAGTCCTGGATCATTGCTGCTATTGACAAACTAAAACTCTAGGATGGTGCAATAAGTTCAATATAAAAAATATGGTATTATTAGCCTCCTTTAATAAATATACCCCTTAGTATAATAATGGGAGCAATCTTACAATCCTGTGCAACTGCTCTTTGATTTTGTGTTTCTGGCAGGGGAGACAGCTAGAAGAACAGGACACAACAATAAGCTGGAGGATGGTAAATACATGCATTATCTTCCTACATTGAAGTCTATAGGCGTCCTTTCTGCGGCGAAACTTAGCGAAAAAATTCGCTCATCCATAATGTCCACCAAAAAATGGGCAATGTCGTCTAATCTGATAGTTTGATCCTATGGCCAAACGACTGGAATACAATAACGGGAATACCAGCCAACGGGACAAGGACCACATCAACTAGCCAATGGGGTCCTTGATTGGCCAGGAAAATTAATCCTGCCCAATCGAGATCTTGACAATTTGAACGAGGGGTCCGGGGAATGAGGCACCCGGGCCAAAAAGTATTCAACAGTGAGCCACACGTGGACCCTAATAGATAGAAAATTTAAATTGTTTGCCCCAATCTATGCATTGGATTAACTATGTAAAGCCCGAGAGGAGCGCTGGATTTATATATTTGTTCTATAGGCATCTTAAATCAGCCCGTGTATGGCCACCTTAAAGGTAGCCACACAGCTAGGAGAAGGAAAGCTACCGATGCAGTTTATTGCCAATAGATTAGCCACAATAGTGCAAGCTATAAGACTATATTTATTGTGTAGAATGCTTTACCATACTTGAGAAAACAGCTCTAGACACAGTCTCTGTTTGTTTAGGATAGAAGCTGCCATATTAGCTAGGTGTGATATTGCTTCCTGTCTGGAGGTTTAAGATGAAAACAGGAAGTCTGATACAGAAGTTCATGGGGCAGATTTACCAACCGTCGAAAATTCGCCAGCGTCCACCAGCAGCCAGGTGAAAATTTGCTCAGACTACGCATTAAAATGTGGAGTTTCGTCGAACGCTGGCGAATTATCGCTAGCGTTACTTCGGCAATGTGAGCATTTGATAGTGAAGATGCGCTAGCGTTCATTTCTTCCTAGAGAAACTTCGCAAGGGATCTTACGCTCAGGTCAATTTGCATAGTCCATTTGTATGGACGTCTTTATAATAAATGTTGGTGCATGTACTTACAAATTACACTTTTTAAAACACATGTCCAGGGAACCTTAATAAAGACAATAAAGTTATTCTAATGCCCTACACACTCAGATTCGGGGAGATTAGTCGCCCATCGACAAATCTATCGAAGCAACTAATCTACCTGAACTGCCTCCCCTGCCGGCTAGAATGAAAATCGCCGGCAGGATGGCACTCGGAGCGCTCCGTTTTCCGAAGTTGCCCCAAGTTTACTCTTCGGAAAACGAGACTTGAGGGGGGCCACATCTGTCATATCTGTTGAAGCACTCCGAGTGCCATCCTGCCGAGACTTGAAGGGGGCCACATCTGTCATATCTGTTGCTTTTGAATCTGAGCCGAATGCTGAGGATCAATTACAAACTCACTGAACTGTTATGTCTCATGTGGGCTCCCTTATAGTCACTGACTAACTCAGAGTTAGAGAGCTGAAAAGCAGGAAGTAGTGTTCTGACTATTATGTTAGATATCCAGTCACTCCAGCCTTTATACATTACATTTTTGGCTTGCTAACTATAATAGAAATATTTTTTTATTTTACACATCCTATCTATTTACACGGTTTTTATTTTTCCACTGAACTGTTCCTTTAACATCTACATTGTAAAAATAAATGGTATTAAACCAAGTTAATCGTTTTTACTGGACCTTTAACACAAGACAATCCAACGGTTTCGTTTTTGCGGTTGACCTGTTTTTTCTTTCAATCATTTACTTTTCTATCCTGCAAAAATGCTTCCTGGTTGTTAGGGTCAGTGACCCCACAGTAAAACTCTGAGGCTAGAACTGTAGTTCTGTTCTTTCTTATTGCTGTTCAGGCCCTGTTGAAGCTTGATTCTGACATGCAAACGAATGCTGTGTTTATCAGCTTAGTGCCCGGCAACCAGATAGCAACTTCCATTCCGAACACAAGAGCTGCACCAAAACAGAAAAGCAGAATAATTCCAAACGCGTAAGGCAGTAGGGACTGTTCATGGATAACTGCACATATGGGTTATGGTTTTAGTCCAAAGCAGCTCGGTTGTGAAGCAAGAGATCAAAACAACCCGACAGTTTATTATCTGGCAAAAATAAAACAGAATGAATTATAGTAGCGGTTCTGTGAAACTTCCCATTCAACTGAACGTCAACATTTTAAGCGCGCCAAGTGAATAAGCTAGATAAATACAGTAGAACCCACATTTTAGATTTTTCAGGGGACCAGAAAAAAAATGGTGTAAAATTCAGGAATGCATTATGCATAATATAAAGGTGGGACCATAAAACAAAAATTTTAAACAATTTGCAATTTTCATTAGTTAAATTATTTGTAATTTAGCTTTTCGGTCAGCAGCTCTCCAGTTTGCAACTTTCTGTAAGATGGTTGCAAAGGTCCAAATTACCCTAGCAACCATGCATTGATCTGAACGAAAGACTGGAATATGAATACGAAAGGCCTGAATAGAAAGGAGTAATAAAAAGTAGCAATAGCAATACATTTGTAGCCTTACAGAGCATTTGTTTTTAGATTTTTTTTCATTTGTTTTTAGATGGGGTCAGTGACCCCCATTTGAAAGCTGGAAAGAGTCCGAAGACGGAGGCAAATAATTCAGAAATTCTAAAAAACAAAAAATGAAAACCAACTGAAAAATTGCTTGGAATTGGCCATTCTATAACATACTAAAAGTTAACTTAAAGGTGAACCACCCCTTTAATAACGATAGCAGAAATGTATAAAGGGAAATTTAACACTGTACAAGTGGACAACCTTAAGGGCTAGTCCACACGGGGAGATAGCGACGCGTTTGCGGCGACAAAGCGCCGCGACCGGCGCAGGCGACAGTTTTGTATGGGCGCCTATGTAAAAACGCCTGTGCTAACCACACGAGGCGATGCGCTTTTCAACAGTCGCCTGAAAAAGCCTGGCGAGGCATTTTCAGGCGACTGTTGAAAAGCGCATCGCCTCGTGTGGTTAGCACAGGCGTTTTTACATAGGCGCCCATACAAAACTGTCGCCTGCGCCGGTCGCGGCGACTGGCGCGGCGCTTTGTCGCCGCGACCGCAAACGCGTCGCTATCTCCCCGTGTGGAATAGCCCTAAAGAGCAAGAGTTGACTACAACAAGTGAAGCTCTGGTGTGTGGAGGTCATAGCACACGTGGAGATTAGTCTCCTGTAATAAATTGTCTATACCACAGATCCCTAATCTCTTGAAAATACCTTCCCACGGGCCATAATATCGATCATCGGAGGGAAAATATATGCATTGCTTTGTACAGGTATGGGATCCGTTATCTGGAAACCCATTATCCAGAAAGCTCTGAATTACGGAAAGGCCATCTCCCATAGACATTTTATCCAAATAATCTAGATTTTTAAAAATGATTTCCTTTGTCTCTGTAATAATAAAAAACAAGTCATTCATTATATACACAGTCCTGCTGTATGGAGCCTGGAGAGACATCCTCTACATGCAGGCTCCTATACTCAAAGGGATGATTGTGATATCAGCACCCCCTGTGCTATTCCTTGCAGAACAGTACTAAACTGCGGCGATAAAACGGGCTACATACAGTATTATGATATCAGCAGCCCCTGTGCTATTCTTTGCAGGACAGTACTAAATGGTTGTGATGAAACAGGAGCTACATACAGTATTGTGATATCAGCACCCCCTGTGCTATTCCTTGCAGGACATCAATAAACAGCTGCAAAGAAACAGGGGCTACATACAGTATTATGATATCAGCATCCCCTGTGCTATTCCTTGCAGGACAGCACTAAATGGCTGCACTGAAACAGGGGCTACATACAGTATTGTGATATCAGCATCCCCTGTGCTATTCCTTGCAGGACAGTACTAAATGGTTGTGATGAAACAGGGGCTACATACAGTATTGTAAAATTAAAAGAAAGGCTGACGTGAGTACGGACAGTAACATTCTTCCTGCATCTGTCAGTAATGAGAGACATCTGTCTGTCCCCACACATGGTGTGCCAAGCTGAAGGCAGGCTGATAAGGAACAGCTGACTGGCGCCTCCCATGCAGGGAATAACAGAGTCCACTCACCCACAATGATACTCTCTAGCTAAAAGCCCTGTCTTTAAAGGGATACTGTCATGGGAAAACATGTTTTTTTCAAAACACATCAGTTAATAGTGCTGCTCCAGCAGAATTCTGCACTGAAATCCATTTCTCAAAAGAGAAAACAGATTTTTTTATATTTAATTTTGAAATCTGACATGGGGCTAGACATATTGTCAGTTTCCCAACTGCCCCCAATCATGTGACTTGTGCTCTGATAAACTTCAATCACTCTTTACTGCTGTACTGCAAGTTGGAGTGATATCACCCCCTCCCTTTCCCCCCAGCAGCCTAACAACAGAACAAAGGGAAGGTAACCAGATAGCAGCTCCCTAACACAAGATAACAGCTGCCTGGTAGATCTAAGAACAACACTCAATAGCAAAATCCAGGTCCGACTGAGACACATTCAGTTACATTGAGTAGGAGAAACAACAGCCTGCCAGAAAGCAGTTCCATCCTAAAGTGCTGGCTCTTGCTGAAAGCACATGACCAGGCAAAATGACCTGAGATGCACCTACACACCAATATTACAACTAAAAAATACACTTGCTGGTTCAGGAATTAATTATTTGCAGTGTAAACAGTATAATTTAAAAATAAAAACACATCATAAAAATAATGACAGAATCCCTTTAAAGATCTCACTAGCCCACCATGACAAGTGACCAGAAAGCCTTGCTATTCAATAAGGGAAACTTCAACCAGAAACTGCTATTTGCAGAACCAACCTCTAAGCAACTTCCAATACGCATTAGCTCAATGGTTTTAAAGTTATTTGTAAATGGAAAGAAGTGTTTATTTATCCCTCTATATTCTCTGCTCCTGACCCATTAAATCAGTTTAGTAGAATTCAGCTGGCTTCGGTGACACCGTTTCTGGAGTCGGAACCAGCAGTGCGCAGCGTATTGAAATGCATTACAATAACATTTGCAAATGGGAAAGTTGTTTAGAGCTACATTTTCTTTCACTGTCTTGGGGTGGAGTTCCCCTTTAAACACCAGAGATTGGGGAACTGGAGCAAGCAGGACAAATGGACAGCCCTTATTAGAACTTCTTGGTGTAGTCAATGATAAGCAACTTTATCACAGCTACTTTTCCAAGTAAAGAACTATTAAAGGCAGGCCCAGGCAGGGGGAAGGCAGTTTGGGGAGATTGGTGATAAGTCGCCAGTCGACTAAATCGCCCCGAATCTGCCTGTGTGCTTGAACCCTTAGTATGTTATAGAATGGCTAATTCTTGCAACTTTTCAATTGGCCTTCATTTTTCAATAGTTTTTTAAATTTTCCTTATTTCCAGCTTTTACGTAAAGAACTATTAAAGGAGTGGTTTCCCTTTAAGTTAACGTTTTTGAATGGCTAATTCTTAGCAACTTTTAAGTCGGTCTTTATTTTTTACTTTTCTTTATAGTTTTTGAAATTTTCCTTCTTCTCTTGATGCTTTCCAGCTTTCAAATGGGGTCACTGACCCCATCTAAAAAAAACCTAATGCTCTGCAACGTTATAAATTAGTTATTGCTACTTTTTATTACTCATCATTATAAGCAGACCCTCTCCTATTCATATTCCAGTCTATTTTTCAAATTATTGCATGGTGGACCCTAACAAGCAGGTTGCTGAAATTGCAAAGGCAAAATAATAAAGTATAACCAATTGCAAACTGTCTCAGAACATCACACTCTACGCCATATTAAAAGATAAATTAAACCCTTTTTTAAGTATAATGTTATCATTTAATGCTTGAATATATGCTTGGATTTCCAATGGGTACTCCCGTCTCCTCCAACATCCCAAATACATACAGGCAGGGTAAATGGCTCCTGATTAAACTGTTCCTAGTTGATGTGATGGGGACATTAGATAGTAAGCTCCAATGGGGCAGGGACTGAAGTAAATGATGTATGAATCATGTATAAATATGTCAGCGCCATAGCTAAGGCACAGCTAAGTGTTTTGACTGGAACGACTGAGCACTGAAAATTGAAACACTGCGGGCACCTCCCGTGGATATAAGCATATTGAAAAAAACTACGGCAAGCCACTGGGTTTTAATGCTTATTTATAAAGACTTGGAAATAGTTATGCCAAGGGCTGCCATCAGGGGGTCACAGGGGGGACAGTTGTTGGGGCCCGCAGGCCACCACATTTTTTTTTACTTGTAAGGGGGGCCCTGCCACCAATGTTTTTTTTAGGAAAAACTTTTATGGGGGGCCCTGATAACCATTTTTTTTTTAACTTGTAGGGGGGCCCTGATCACCAATTATTTTTTTTAACTTGTACGAGGGGCCCTGACGACCAATTGTTTAAAAAAAATGATGGGGGGCCCTGGCACCACAGGTTTTTTTTAACTTATAAGGGGGCCTGACCATCAATGGCTTTTTATAACTTGTGTGTGGGGGGGGGGTTACCTTTTTTAGCAGTGATGTCTATTTCGTCTTTTAACTGTAGTGTGGAGAGGGCGGGATCTAAGGTGGGGCTTGGGGGCCCTGAAAATTTTGTTGTACGGGGCCCCGTGATTTCTAATGGCGGCCCTGGTTATGCCAAACATTGGTGTAAAAGTGTGTGTAAAATAATTTGCGCATTTATTGCACAACTAACAGTTGCTTTGTATACAGGTATGGGATCCGTTATCCTGAAACCCAGAAAGTTCCAAATTATGGAAAGGTAGACTCCATTATAACCAAATAATCCAAATTTTTTAAAAATGATTTCCTTTTTCCTCTGTAATAATAAAACAATAGCTTGTACTTGATCCCAACTAAGATATAATTAATCCTTATTGGAAGCAAAACCAGCCTATTCGGTTTATTTAATGTTTACATGATTTTCTAGTAGACAATGTATGAAGATCCAAATTACAGAAGGATCTGTTATCTGCAAAACCCCAGGTCCCGAGCATTCTGGATAAAGGGTCCCATACCTGTATTTATAAAGGTATTTTATAGATCAGGGTTGTCCAACTGGCGGCCCGAGGCCCCCCTTATGTGACCCTCCACATTAAAGTCTGCCTGCTGTGTCTGTTTACCATTTGTAAGATTTAAAAGGTATCACTACAGACATTAACTGACCCCTGCATTGTTTAAACCTCAAATTCAGACTAATCCCCTGCATTGTTCACACCTGTGACACCTGTATTGCTCACTCCTCTAAAGCCTGTACTGTTCTACCAGAGACCCAGACTGAAACTGCCCACATTGTTCACCTGTTCACACTTTATACAAAATGCTAATGGGGCACCAGCACTGTGTCACTCTATGTAGTACATATTAGACTGGTCCTGATTCCTGTCTCTTGCTCTGTTTCGTCTTCCCTATGCTCTTGTGTGTGTCATCAATGTGTGTTTAATCATATGCTGGGGTACTATGTTATACACAGGGGAGTTAAGGGTATGTCTTAATATGACAACTTTTTTCACATGAGTGACATCCCTGCTGGTGCCGGGCCAAGGTAGTTTGGCCCCCTAGGCAAGAGCTTCAATCAGTGCCCCCCTGTCCTGCATTACCATTCCCTCCTTACCATGATGGTTTTTAAATAAAGAAAGCAAAAAAATGTACATTTTTTAATTTATATTACTGCCCACTGTACCAGCAGGCTCAGCAGCCATCCATCATACAGCCTCCAGCAGCCATCATATTGCCCCCAATATTTACCTGTGTCAGCAGCAGACAAAAATAAATCTGATAACATCATATTGCCCCCAAGTATTTATGTACCTGTGCCAGCGCCCAGCCCAGCAGCAACAGCAAACATATGGCCCCCAAATCTGTACCTGGCTGTGCCTGCAGGAAGCTTTAAGGTACCTGTAACTGCAGCCGAGGCGCAGACACGGGGGTGCTTAGGTTCCTGAGGATTCCCGGCGTCTGACGCGCGCGTCTTTGCACAGGCGCGCGTCCGTTCATTCGGACGCGCGCGCGTCGCGATGGACGCGAGCGCTTTGACGCTGCATCATTACGTTTTTGGCGCCAAACTTGTCCCTATAAAAAGACGTCAGCAAGAGCAAACAGTGCTTGGTGATTTCCTTGCTAGTGCTTGTTACTGTGTTCTCTGATTATTCTTTGGATTTGTCTTTCTTCTTACCGACCTCGGCCTGACCTGGACTTCGATTACCTTCTGCCTGCCTTCGACCTCGGCCTGTTCCTGACTACGAGTATTTCTGCCTGCCTACTGACCTATTGCCTGATTCCCGTCTACGAATATCTTCTGCCTGCCTCCGACCTCTGCCTGTCCCTGACTACGTTTACCTCTGCCCGCCTACCGACTCTCTGCCTGTTCTCGACCACGCTTTTGACTTGCATCTATTCCTTCGGGTCAAGTTCAGCAAGCTGTACACTAACAGCAGTTCTAACTGCTCTTCCTATTGAATCTCCAAAAGAGCCTGACAGAAGCTTCACACTTTAAAGTAATAGAAAGAAAGTCTTCAGTTCAGTGCAACTGTGCAAGTCTGAGAGCAGCGAGAGCCACACCAA
Source organism: Xenopus laevis (assembly GCF_017654675.1). Lineage (NCBI taxonomy): Eukaryota > Metazoa > Chordata > Amphibia > Anura > Pipidae > Xenopus > Xenopus laevis. The sequence goes on along the minus strand of NC_054381.1, from coordinate 16,248,146 downwards.
GCAGCCCCCCAGCTCTCTGCCTCTCTCTGTCACCCAACTGCATCAGTGACGTTATTGGCGCGTATACGCACGTCGCGCTGCACTGCCACACCGCACACAAGGTGCTGGCAAGAGGGAGAAGGTGAAGGAGGGGAATTCCACCCGAATGAGTGACCATGATTACTGAAACAAATGATTAAATAAACACTGGAAAAAAAAAGAAAAAAAAAACCCATTAAAAGTGCGCCCCTCAATGATTGTGCCCTAGACAGCCGCCTACCCCTAGTTCCGGCCCTGATCCCTGCAGTGAGCACCAACCATCTGGTTTTTTGGTGTGCTATTAATGTGGACATGGTCTTGCGGTAAAATGGGTGTGGTTTTAAGTGGGTGCGGTCTAAAAACAAGGCGTGGCTAACACCGTCTTCCATTATTGGCCCTCCACCATGTAGATTAGAAAAATTCCGGCCCTCTGTACCATATAAATTGGACAACACTGTTATAGATTATCCAGAATGCTCGAGACCTAGGGTTATTCAGATAAAGGATTTTTCTGTAAATTGGATAAACGAATATAAATTTAAACATTAAATAAACCCAAAAGGATCATTCTGCCAGAAATATGGACTTGTATAGCTTAGTTACCAGCAAGTAAAAGGTATTGCTTAATTATTATAGAGAGATAGTTAATCATTTAAGCACTCGCTTCGCTTAGACAAAGCAATGTAAGCAACAAATGTCCCAGTGATACTTTCAGTTTCACAGCTCAAACCCACACAAGTCGCATTTTCTGCTTTCAGGGCCTGTAAAGGTGGCCATACACGGATAGATCCGCTCGTTTGGCGATGTCGCCAAACGAGCGGATCTCCCTCCGATATGCCCACCTTGAGGTGGGCAATATCGGGCTGATCCGATCGTGGGCCCTAGGGCCCAACGATCGGATCCTAGCGTTCGCCAAACAGGCGGTCGGATCGCGGGACCGCATCAACGAACAGATGCGGCCGCGATCCGACGGGATTTTTAATCCCATCCGATCGAGATCTGCCCGACTTTCGGCCAGATCTCGATCGGGGAAGCCCGTCGGGGGCCCCCATACACGGGCCAATAAGCTGCCGACTCGGTCTGTCGGCAGCTTTTAACGGCCCGTGTATGGCCACCTTAAGTGTATAGAGCAGGGGTGCCCAAAAGGTAAATCGGGATCTACAAGTAAATCTTTAGCTGGTGGTCAGTAGATCTCATGAAATTGTCAACAAACAGCTTGTCTAAATCTCCCTCCTATTTCAAGCAGGGGATCTCCCCGCTAACCTGCCTACAGTGTTTGGTACTCTTCTTGCTATAGTAAATTGGGAGAGGTGCCGACACCTCCAACCAACATGGGACATTCGCTTTCCGGAGAGACTTGGTGAAAAAGTAAAAATTGTTTACCACGCTAAATCTCCTCCAGTGTGGATGACAATCATTTTAACGGCAGGGATTTTAAGAAGTTTTCCTATCTGCTCTTAAGGCGATTTAGATTGGGCAAATTAAACAGCAGGGGGTGCAACACTTTCAGGGCAGAACTAGACACATTTATTCAAGGGGAAAATATTGAGTTCCAAATCCGTGTTAGTCCCACCCCAAACCACTTCCGGCTCTCCTCAACCGTCAAACTACAAATTCAAAACAATTTGCTCTTGACCAGCTCCAACCATGTGGCGAAACAAGACAAAAATATAAGCTGCAGGCGACAGATCTGCCGTAAATGCCTCTCCATTGCCAATAATTGAAATCGCTGGCAGTATGCCCAACTTATTGCTAAATCTCCCAAAGTTGCCTCCAGAGGAAACTTTGGGAGATTTAGCTATATGTTGGGCATACCGCCAGAGATTTCAATTACAGTGAAACCTCGATTTTAAGCCCCCTGATTTTAATTTTTACTGCTTTTTACATTTTTTATTTGTGGTCCCACCAATTTATAATGCATTTCAATGTGTGCATTTCCCTAATTTTAAAGTGGACCTGTCACCCAGACACAAAAATCTGTATAATAAAAGTCCTCTTCAAATTAAACATGAAATCCAATTTCTATTTTTTATTAAAGCATTCATAGCTGTTGTAAGCTCATTTAAAAATCTCAGCTGTCAATCAAATATTGTCTGCCACTCCTCTATGCCCGTGGCATAGAGGCGGGGCAGACAATTACTTTCACTTTCCATTCAGCACTTCTTAGATGTCACTGCTCCCCACATATCCCCCCCGTTCTCTTTACCATTTAATTGTGTAGTCGGGGCATGGGGATGGACATCGGGTCCCCCATTCTGGTGCACAAACAAGATTCTGAGATGATACAAGACTTGTCTTAATAACAGTGTCCACAAAATGGCTGCTGCCTGTTTGCTATAATTTTGAAATCCCAGACTGAAGTAAGCAAGATTCAAATAATTTATATAGTGTAATTAAAGTTAATTTTGCTTGACTAATGTGATAAAATAGGATTTTGAATAATTTTTTTGGGTGACGGGTCCCCTTTAAGTAATGTTTTGCATCACAATTTTGTCCTGATAATCCCAAAAACTGCTTTTTTTTTCCTCTAGAAATGTTATTATTTGTGAAATAATATAAAATACTAACCAGATCCCCTTGACAAAGGCTGTGTGCCGAAACGTTGGGGCCATTCTCATTTGGCAGGTGTATCCGCTTCTTGTTGTTCCTTTGACATGTTATATTTGGTTGCTCTGTAGGGGTGACTTTAGGTTTTTTGCACCTCCAATTGCATTTTGTTTCTTCGTTTTTTTAAATGAGTGTGCCCCCCATTTACCTATATTTTTACATAATATTTGCCTGGTCCCCTGAAAAACGTAAAATGGGGGTTCTACTGTATTGGCAATGGAGAGGCATTTTTGGGAAATTTGCCACCTGAGATTTTTTATGCCCGACTGTAGGCAACTAACTACTAAAAATGCTTCTACATATCACTAAACTGCCCAAAGTTTCCTGTGTGCCACTACCCTGAAGGGAAAGAGGTAAACACTACCAGGCTAGTTAATATACAGGATAGATTTTAGTGGTGGCAGAGCATAGATAAAGAGGTGTGGAACTCATTAGTCATATATACACTGTTATCTAACAGACAGTCCTCTAGATAATGTTAAATTACTTTCCCAATCAGCCCACAGGCTTTCAGAGAATGCTGGGAGCTGTAGTGCAGAAGAAGCAGCTACAGGTTCTACATTGAACTCCATACACATATTACAGGTGTGAGATCCGTTATCCTGAAAAGCTTTATCCAGAGAGCTACGAATTGCAGAAAGGTCGTCTCCCATAGACACCATCATAATCAAATAATCCAGATTTTTAAAAATAATTTCCTTTTTCTCTGTAATAATAAAACAGTAGCTTGTATTTGATCCCAACTACGATATAATCAATCCATATTGGAGGCAAAATCAGCCTATTGGCTTTATTTAAAGTTTACATGATTTTCTAGTATGAAGACTCAAATTATGGATCAGTTATCCGCAAAACACCAGGTCCCAAGCATTCTGGATAACAGGTCCCACACCTGTATTGCTGACATCTTTTTACTACTATATTCACAAAATTTCAGTTATAGCTTCTTTCCCGTAAGCCCATTTTGGGACAATGTTGTGAGTCTACCACTCCCATCATTTCTTAAAATATAACAAAGTGTTAATCCTTAACGGGAGATGCAGTTCAGTAACATCTAAGGACCCAATTTTAAAGGGCAAGTCAGCCCCAAAATATACATTTGCCTAATATTATAAAAAATAATTCTAAGCAACTTTCCGATAAACATTTATTAAAAATGTTCAGTGCTTTAAAAGTTAATTGGGAAAACAATTGCCATTGAAAGCAGTATTTGCTTAACTTACTGTTTAAACAATGTTGCATGATCTCTTCCAAAGACACCATTAGGTGAGGAGCGGCATTTCAGCTTGTTTGTTTAAAAATGTTATAATTTTTGGGGAGGTGGCTTTCTCCTTAAATGCTCTCCCAACCCCCGCCTAATGGTGTCTTTGGAAGAGATCATGTTAAATAAAGAGAAAAGCAGGTATGGTCTGTCTCCCCACAAAGGTAACACTTTATTTTTTTCACTTAGGATAAGGACTGACGCATGGACACTGCCTTGATGGGGCGCATCAGCTTATGCATACTTTCTACAAACTTTGTAACTAAAAGTGCCTTTTTTTAAGAAAGTTATCAGTTCAGTTGTGCAAGAATATTTTTTCAGGGGGTTATATATTGAGAGTGCTGGGGCTAACGTGTGTGTGTGTGTAGATATATATATATATATATATATATATATATATAGATATATATATAGATATATATATATAAATATATATATATATATATATATACACACACAAGTATGACATCCGTTACCCAGAAATGTCTGAATTATTGAAAGCCACCTCTCATAGACTCCATTTTATCCAAATAATCCAAATTTTTAAAAATTGAACACCATACCTTTCCCTTTTCTCTGTTATAATAAAGAGCACCTTGTACGTGATCCAAACTAAGATTCTACTAGACTTAAGGTATGAATTACTGCCAGACCCGTTATCCAGAAAACCCCAGGTCCCGAGCATTCTGAAGCTCCCATTTATTTATATACCTATATATTTATTTACATAGGCTACTTTTATACAACAGTGCAACCAGAGAGAAGAAACAAATATAGAGCGTTACAAACATTATATGTCCTGTGCCATGTCCCTGTGCAGCAGAGCTTACAATCTAAGTGGGTGGGTACACCAATAAGAAGGCAATTACTGTTCCACATAAAGACTGGCCCTTTAGAAGGCAGGACTGGAGCATCATGTAAGTGTGGTGATAGGCTGAATCCCCTACTACTGCCCTACCCCAGGGTAACGTCTCTATGGTACTAGCATTACACACAGGGCTATAAAGGGTCTTGTCTCTATGGTACTAGCATTACACACAGGGCTATAAAGGGTCTTGTCTCTATGGTACTAGCATTACACACAGGGGTATTGTCTCTATGGTACCCGGCTCTCACAGGGACACCTCGCGCGCCGCCTGCCAGACAGCTGTACTGGGTTTATATACAAAGGCCTCCAACATAATTATTTTACACTCAGTGCGACCCTCACCCAATCGGGACACCGTTTGCCGACCTCACCTTGTGTCCTCTTTCCAGTCTGACGCCCACAGCCCCGCTCACTCGGGATCTTCCGTCGCAGCCGCAGCAGCCTCAGATGCAGCAGCAAGCAGACGAAGCGGAAGTCAGTGTTACTAACATCGCGTCACTTCCTGCCCTTCTCTGTTGCCCTGGGAGACGGACTGGAAGATTCCAGAATAGACAGGAGGGTTGGCCTATGATCTTAGTGAGGGGACAGTGTGGCCTGGGGCAGAACAAAGGGAAATCAGTGGAACAGGAGCATAATCACAAAGGGATACATATCTTATATGTGTGTATATATATATATATATATATATATATATATGTCCCTTTTTTGGAGAGACAGTCCCTCTTTTGACAGCTCAACCTGCAGTCCCTCATTTGTACTGGAAAGTCCCTATTTTCTCTGCAGTGATCAGACAGAAAAAAAACACACAAACAAATAAACAGCTTAGATAAGGAGAATTATTTTCAAACTTACATAACCTGCCACATTTTGTAAAATGAACATGGTAATTAGGGGGTGTGGCCACAGAAAGAGGCGTGGTCCAAAAAATTGCTGCGCTAAGTGCGAAGAAAAATTTTGTCCCTTTTTTTTCTTCCAAAATGTTGGGAGGTATGAAAAGGGCCCAAATACCATCTCTTCAATGGAAATATTTGTCCCAGGAAGGGCCCTAGGGTTTTCCCAAACACGTTTCCTCTGGACAGACTAAGGAATTGTTACTACTTTTTATCATTTATCTTTGTATTCAGGCCTCTCCTATTCATATTCCAGTCTATTCAAATCAGTGCAGGGTTGCTGGGGGAGTTTGGACCCAAATAACCCAAAAAAACACAAATAATAAAAAATGAAAACCAGTTACAAATATCACTCTCTATGTCATACTAAAAGTAGATTTAAAGGGCTGCCAGTTATATTGTATTAACCATTTCTTCCAGAAAACTGTTTGTCCCTGGAAGTGTCACAGGTACTTTTCTTAACAAAAATACTTGACCTCCCAAACATTTGAGTGACACCTCCCAAGGGTTGCCACTTGTCTGGTTTTCAACTAGACAGCGCAGTTTTTCTGGTTCAAAACCTGATATCTAGTGTTTAGGTTTGTAAATACTGGACACATTCCATGCATCATGTAGACATAGCCCTGTCCATAACATCACTAGAGCCAAGTCATGTGCCACCAGGGGCGCGCCGCCAATGAGGCGAGCTGAGACGCTCGCCTCAGGCGGCAACGCCGAAGCGGTTTCCAGGGGCGGCAAAAAGCCGTTCCTGCACCTTTAAGAGCCGAATTTCCGTTTTTTAAACCGGAAATTCGGCTTTACTAATGCGAGAGAGCGCAATTGCGCTCTCCGCATTAGTGTTCCTGCCTCCCCTCCCGACAAGTAAGTCAGCGAGGGGGGGCGGCATTGCAGGAGCCGCCTCAGGCGGCGCTTAGGTCTGAATCGGCGCTGTGTGCCACTGGCCTAAATGTGGTCATACCGTTAGTGGGCATATCAGGGAAAGATCACCAAACGAGCGGATCTCTCCTCAATATGCCTACTAACGACTGGGCGATATTGGGTTAATCTGATTGTTCGTCCCTAGGGCCAAACAATCGGATTATATCAAAGGAAATGGGCACCAACGGGTCGTAGAACCCCATCAACCAGCCGATGCAGTCCTCGATTGCAGGAAAAATCAAACCTGCCTGATCGATAGGGGGACCCATCAGAAGCCCCCAAACATGGGCAGATAAGCTGCCGAATCTGTCTAAAGGACCAATATCCGCAGCTTTAATCTGCCCATGTATGGCCACCTTTACCCACGTGACCTCATGTCCCCCACCCTCGTTGCATCACTAGATTTTGAAAAGTGAAAAGGTGGCAAACCCTACACTGTACAATTGTCCAACTGGAAACAACTTTATTAAAGGAACAGTAATACCAAAAAATGAAAGTGTTTTAAAGCAATGCAAATATCATGTACTGTGGCCCTGCACTGGTAAAACTGATGTGTTTGCTTCAGAAACACTACTATAGTTCATATAAACAAGCTGCTGAGTAGCAATGGTGAAAAATTGAAAAAAGTCTATCGGGCACAGGCTAAATAGTGGATAACAGATAACACCATTATGTTCTACAGAGCTTATCTGCTGTGTAACCTGAGCCTTTTCTCCTTTGAATGGCTGCCCCCATTCCCCCATTGTTACACAGCAGCTTATTTATATAAACTATAGTAGTGTTTCTAAAGTAAACACACCAGTTCATTCAGTGCAGGGCAACACTGAATTATACAGTATCTGTATTACTTTAATACACTTTCATTTATTGATGTTACTGTTCCTTTAACTGCTGGCACATGATGAAAGGGACATGGTAATAGGGTGGCTAATTCACTTACAGCGGTGCTACATTGCACTAGCGCAGTTACCCATAGCAACCAATGAGAGCTTTGCCTTTATTTTCTAACTCATATTAGACTCAGATTGTAAGCTCCAGGGGCCAGGGACCTCCCTCCCCTGCTATTTAGCATGTTCTACCTAGTTCCCCTGTTTGTACTGTAATTGTGTACTGTTACTGTATTATACAAATGTACAGCTCTGTCTATGCAGTAGAGTTCTATAAAGATATTCAAACGTCAGAGACATTGGCCTCCAGACCAGAACTGTATACCCTATAGTCATACCTCCCAACATTTTGTAAATAGAAAGCGGAACCAAAACTTTTGACTACGCCCATTTTGCGGCCACACCCCCTAATTACCATGTTCATTTTCTGAAATTGTCAGGTTATGAAAGTTTGAACACATTTATGTGGTTTTTATGTGTTATTACAGAAGGTGAATTGCCCTTTAAGCTGCAAGTCAGTTTCTCCAAGAGACCTGCTTATCTTAAATTGTTACAATTGTTTCGTTTGTATCTAAGTGCGCCTGTATAATATCAGTTTTAGAAACATTGTATCGTTTTCTGGCTGTTCAGTGCAGGAGATCAAAGAGAAAGTCAGGATATTTCAGTAACAATCCGGGACTTCGGGCTGAGCTGTCAAAATCAGGACTGTCCCGTGAGGAGGTATGCATATGGGCAGCACCCAATGGGTCATGTCTAGGGTGACAGCTTCAGGGGTGCAAGTCTTAGGTGACTATATGGTAAATAAAATAGACCCTTGAAAAAACAAAATCCCCTCAGCCCTCCATTAAATATTTGCTGTTAACTGTGGGGGTGGTGTGTGCAGGACAGCCGAACCACTTGTGCCTGTGCTGATTACTGGGAGAAGGAGGGAGGCAGAGATCCCGGGCCTTGGGCAGCAACTTGGCAATGCCCATGAATTGTATTTTTTTTTTTAATTATTAGCCTTCCTTTTTGGCTCTTTCCAATCGAAAGATAAAAATGCAATCTGGTTGTTGGGGTCAATGACCCTGGCAACCAAAAATATAGATTGGCTGTAACTGTAAGACTTCTACTTTACGGCTATTCTTTTTTATTGTCTGTTTACATTTTCAAGGGCCCCTCTTCTATTCATCTTTGACTGTCACTACTCCCTGGTTGCTAGGGTAATTAATCCCTAGCAGCACACATCATCCCAAGCCTGAGTGCTGCCGAAGAAAAACAAAGCAACTAATTAAAAATAGTAAAAAAAAATACAAATTGTCTTAGAATTCTGCTGTCTGTATCTTATTCAAAGTTAGTTTTAAGGTGAGCTACAGTATGTCCCGCTCCAGTCACAGAAATATAGGAATAGTCTGACTCACTGGGATATTACATAAGAGATGTGACTCATTTCCCATATCCAAAGGAATGGAATCGTGCTCGGTGCAGGGAATTATGGTGTGCACCCTGCAGGTCTGGCACCCACAGCTTCTTTTCACCCAGGATCTGATCAGTGCGTGTTGGAACTGATTCATCCAACTGACAGATATTAATAGAGCAGACTTTTAAATTCTTCACCATTGGTTAATATCCCTATAATACACAAAAGCCATGAATATCTTGTAAATTATATCCTTATAAACGGTGAATAGTGATGTCATCAGTTATAAACGGTGAGTAGTGATGTAATTTCTGTCACATGACTCACTGAAATTTGTGTATTATAATAAATAAAGTACCCCCAGTTGTAACATATGAGGATATTAGAAGTTACCTCGGAGTTCCATGACCTGTATAAAAACACTCGGCCTTCGGCCTCGTGTTTTTATATGGTCATGAAACTCCTCGGTAACTTTTAATATCCTTATATTTTACAAGAGGGGGTACTTTATTCACTATATCTTTCCTTTCTTCTAATCCTGGAATTTTACAGATAATCTTACAATGACCATACTGCTGCCTGAAGAGACCTGTAATACGGGTATGGGATCCGTCATTTGGAAACCCATTATCCAAAAAGCTTTGAATTAATGGCCGTCTCCCCTAGACTTCATTTTAAACAAATAATTAAAATATTTCAAAATGATTTCCTTTTTCTGTGTAATAATAAAACAATAGCTTGTACTTGATCCCAACTATGATATAATTAATCCTTATTGGAGGCAACAACCAGCCTATTGGCTTTATTTAATGTTTATTTGATTTTCTAGTAGACTAAAAGGGGTTATTCACCTTTAACTTTTAGTATGATGTAGAGATTGATATTCTGATACAATTTGCAATTGTTTTTAATTTCTTTATTATTAATGGTTTTTGAGTTATTTAGCTTTTTTTTCGTTATTTAGGTTTTTTCTTTGGTTTTTTATTCAGCAGCTCTCCAGTCTGCAATTTCAGTAATTTAGTCACTAGGGTCCAATTTACCCTAGCAACCATGCATTGATTTGAATAAGAGGAATTGAATAACAGGAATACGAACAGTAGACGACTTGAATAGAAACATGAGCAATAAAAATAAATTTGTAGCTTTACAGAGCATTTGTTTTCAGATGGGGTCAGTGACCCCCATTTGAAATCTGGAAAGAGTCAGAAGAAAAAGGCAAATAATTAAAAAATACTATAACAAATAAATAATGAAGACCAATTGAAAAGTCGCTTAGAATCGGCCATTCTATAACATACTAAAAGTTTATTGAAAGGTGAAGCACCCCTTTAATGTGTGGCAATCCAAATTATGGAAATCCCTTATCCGGAAAACCCCTAGTCCCAAGTATTCTGGATAACAGGTCCCATACCTGTCGTTTAATACTAGAGCCATATGGGCATATATATGTCAAGCACTGCGTATCTTGACAGCGCTATATAAATAAATGATGATGATGATGATATATCATTTAGCAATGCCCTCTCTCCCAAACATATAAAAGATAATTAGTACAAGTCACTTAACGCCCAGCGCACTTATGTCCTATCCTCACTGCTCCATCTTGTGGTGTGACAAGCTAATAACACAACCACACAGGAAATACAGAATGCTCAGGACCTGTGTTTTGCAGATAACGGATCTTTCCGTAATTTGGATCTTCATACCTAAAGTCTACTAGAAAATCATGTAAACATTAAATAAACCCAATAGGCTGATTTTGCTTCCAATAAAGATTAATTATATCTTAGTTGGGATCAAGTACAAGCTACTGTTTTATTATTACAGAGAAAAAGGAAATCATTTTGATTTTTTTTAATTCTTAGTATAGTGAATGTTTACTGAGAAGTTACTTTTACTTACAAGTATAGGATCTGTTATCCAGAATGCTCGGGACCTGGGCTTTTCTGGACAACAGATCTTTCCATAATTTGGATCTTCATACCTTAAGTCTACTAGAAAATCATATAAACATTAAATAAACCCAATAGGCTGGTTTTGCTTCCAATAAGGATTAATTATATCTTAGTTGGGATCAAGTACAAGCTACTGTTTTATTATTACAGAAAAAAAGGAAATCATTTTCAAAAATTTTGATTATTTGGATAAAATGCAGTTTATGGGAGACAGCCTTTCTGTAATTTGGAACTTTATGGATAACGGGTTTCTGGATAACGGATCCCATACCTGTCAGCTGTAGTAACCCATAAACACCTTCCATTCAGTACATTTCCCCAGTAGAGACAAGCCTATAGTCTGGGGATAAATAAATTCTTTGTGTAGGACAAATCCAAGGCAGTAGTGCTTTGACTGCAATTTAATTTATTGAAGGAGTGGATACACCCTACATGTTTCGGGCTAGGCCCTTTATCAAGTGTGAAGGAACATTCCAAAGTCAAACCTATAAAACTGCACGTGACCTTTCACCTGTGTCAAAGTGCATCATGGGTAATGGACTTAAAGTGACCGACAAGTAAAAAAAATCCTTTAACAAAACCATATTGTTTTAAAGCAACCGCCTTCATTCATAAATAGATAATTACAACAATCCATTAAAATTCAAAAGTCCAATTTACATGAGGTGGGGTAATAAACCCAATGTAGAGTCCAACAAAAGTCCAGGTAAACTGCTTAAAGGGGTGCTTCACCTTTCAGATAACTTTAGTATGATGTAGAGAGTGATATTCTGAGACAACTTGCAATTGGTTTTCTTTTTTTATTAGTTACGGTTTTTGAGTTATTTAGCTTTTTATTCAGCAGCTCTCCAGTTTGCATCTGGTAACTACGGTCCCAATTACCCTAGCAACCATACACTGATTTAAATAAGAGACTGGAATATGAATAGGAGAGGCTTCTGGGGGGGGGGGAAGGGAAGGGTGATATCACTCCAACTTGCAGTAAAGCAGTAAAGAGTGACTGAAATTTATCAGAGCACAAATCACATGACTGGGGGCAGCTGGGAAACTGACAATATGTCTAGCCCCATGTCAGATTTCAAAATTGAATATATAAAAATCTGTTTGCTCTTTTGAGAAATGGATTTCAGTGCAGAATTCTGCTGGAGCAGCACTATTAACTGATGCATTTTGAAAAAAACTTTTTTTTCCCATGACAGTATCCCTTTAAAGCAATGTCATTGGGTTATAAACCTCCCTTTCAATAACTATAGGGGTCAACCTGTGACTCTCCCTGGAAACTTGGAGCAACCAGTAACTCTGCATTTGGGGCAAATCTATTCCTAGTTCGGATTTTGAAATAAAACTAAAGAAGTTTTCTTCTTTTGCCTGAGGGTGGCGCTGCTGGTGTTTCACAAAGCATTGAATCATGCCATGTCTTTTCTATTTTACTCTTTAGGCAGATTCTAAAAAGCCACATATGACTTTTATATATTACAAACAAAGTATGAAGACATAGTATGTGTAGGACTGCTGTTAACAATGAGGGGTCAATGCAGCAAAGCCGAGGGCCTCGTCCCTGGATAGGACCTGTTATCCAGAATGCTGAGGACCTAGAGTTGTTCAGATAACGGATCATTCCATAATTTGGATATTCATACCTTAAAGGAGAAACAAACCCTTAATAAAAAAAAAACCCTAGCCCCTCTAACCTACATAGACTCCCCTCCCTCCTCCCCCACAGCCTAGCTGCCCCCGGGCAAATGTCCCTACCGCTTTACTTACCCCTCCGTGCAGATTCTGTCCAGCGAAGTTCATGGCGCCATCTTCAGCCGCTTCAGTAATCTTCGGAATGAGACCGGCAAAGTGGCGCATGCGCAGTTGGAGCAATTTTACTGTTGCGCAACAACTGCGCATGCGCCGAAACTCACTTAAATTGTCGAAGCTACAGTCTCATTCCGAAGATTATCGAAGCAGCTGAAGATGACGCCTATGAAGTCCGCCGGACAGAATCTGCACAGAGGGGTAAGTAAAGAGTTTGGGGCATTTGCCCGGGGTAGCAGCTAGGCTGGGGGGAGGGGGTCTATGTAGGGTAGGGGGTAGGGTTTTTTATTATTAAGGGTTTGTTTCTCCTTTAAGTCTACTAGAAAATCATGTAAACATTAAATAAACCCAATAGGCTGGTGTTGCTTCCAATAAGGATTAATTATATCTTAGTTGGGATCAAGTACAAGCTACTGTTTTATTATTACAGAGAAAAAGGAAATCATTAAAAAAAAAAAAATAGAATTATTTGGATAAAATGGAGTCTGTGGGAAACAGCCTTCCCGTAATTCTGAGCTTTCTGGATCGCAGGTTTCCGGATAACAGATCACATACCTGTATTCCAAATTTGGTAGATTAAAGTAGCTCACCTATAAGGTAATCATGCGCCTCCTGTAATTACCCGTTTATCATTGTTATGAACAGTCATTTGTACAGTTTCTTGTGCTTCATCAGTGGGACGCATTGAGATGTCTCCTACCAAATGGGTTTAGAGTGGGGAACCTGGGCAAAGGGGATGCTCCAAGTTAGTTGCTTGTCCACTGATTGATCTGGGAAAAATTAAGGTCATTGGAAGTTTGGTGAAGATTCTGAAAATATGGCCCTTTCGAAGTAAAGAAATTGCAGGACCCTTTAGAGTTCATAGACTTGACTCAGGAGACAATGACCTGATCTTGGGAGAAATGCACTAATTCACCATAAAATTGTTCAAAACAAAAAAGAGTTGTAGATCTACGAGAACTTAAGGTGGCCATAGACATAGAGATCCACTCGTTCGGTCATGTTGCCAAATGATCTCTCCCCGATATGCCCACATTGAAGTGGGCGATATCCGGCTGATCTGATACGGGTGGTCGGATCACAGGACCACATAGAAGCACAGATGCGGCCGCGGGATTTTTTAACCTGACCGACCGAGATCTGGCTGACTTTCGGCGGGATATAGTTCGGGGAAGCCCGTAGGATGGCCACACACAAGGGCCAATAAGCTGCTGACTTTTATCTGCCCATGTATTGGGGCCTTTGAGGATCAGAGCCTCCCCCCCCCCCGAAATGTGTTTTGCCCCAGCACTACTTGCAACAGTCATGTTCATGACTTGAGTCCATCATGTTGGTGTTCCTTTATTCTCTTGCTTTGAAATTGTCTGTTTCAAGGGGAACTTGACTAGTAGAAATAATAAGGAATATACAGTGTATTTGGTTGCGATGTGCTGATCCCATGTGGAACTTGACTGCAGATCTAGTAACAGGCCATAGCTGAGGGAGGTCAAAAAGTCTGCTGTCAGTCAGGATATATATAAACAATCAATGTGTCAAAAATACTGACTCACAGGACTAAAAAAATATATAGTTTATTACAAAAAATGGACTAAATGTGAGTGTAGGATTTTCGACAGCCCCTAGGATCCTTCAGCCCCTAGTTCCTGTTTTCGAGGGTGTACAGAAATAGGTGACTATATACACATATGGTGGACCCCAAAGCAGTGACATATTGGATATAAATTTTCCAAATAATAGGGAGGGTCCTCAATAAATCCATCACCCTGGATGTTCACACTGCAATATTAGCTCTTGCTTACAAAGAGCTCACAAGACTCAAAAAAAACCCAATGTTTACAAACAGCGATAGAAACTCACGGAATAGAAGAAAAACACAAAACCTGTTATATTTGACAGCTTTATTGGAGGAAAAAATAGACAAACATACAGAAATTTGGACACCCTGGAACACGTACAAAGAGACAGGTAGTAAGAATAATAAAAAAAATAAAAGAAAATTCTGGTTGATAAGTAAAAGTACTGGCAAGTTAATTACATATATGCTATTTCTTTTCATCTTGTGTATTTCCCCATACTAACATCCCCTTCCCCCCCAAAAAAAACATTGATGGGCAGATTTACAAAAAAGTACAAAAAGTTCAAATTTCGAAGTAATTTTTTGGATACTTTGACCATTGAATAGGATACTACGACTTCGAATTTACTTCGACTCGAAGTAAAAATTGTTTGAATATTCGATCATTCGATAGTCAAAGTACTGTCTCTTTAAAAAAAACTTTGACTTCAATACTTCGCCAACTTAAACCTGCCGAAGTGCTATGTTAGCCTATGGGGACCTTCCAGAGCATATTTCGAAGTTTTCGGGTATCAAACGAAAATCGTACGATCGTACGATAAAATCGTTATAATTGTACGATTCGAAGTATGATCGTATTTCGATCAGAATACGATCGTACGATGAATAAAATCCTCCGACTTCGAATGTCGGAGGATTCTGTTCGATGGTCGAATTTCAAAGTATTTTCCACTTCGAAATTCGACCCTTGTTAAATCTGCCCCTGAATGTTTGTATTTACATTATCCTATGAAAAGCAAAAATAAAAGAGATAATAAAAAAAACTAGAGAGGTACATTTCCTGAAGAAAATGTGAGTGGTGCTTGCCGTGGCAAAACTCAGGCCCAAATCTGATTGGCTGTTGTTGCCCCGCCCCTTTTTTTCCTAATTGTGAACCACAGTCACTCAGTGACTAACATACCAAAGTTTGGGAATGCTGTCATTTAATGTGTAAAAATGGCAGCATTTCTATTTTTTTCTATTGAAAATCAATGAATGAAATTTGATTGGTTGTTGGTGGCTCCGCCCACTTTTTCTAAACTTGAAGTGGAAACCCCCAGCGACCACATTTGTGATATTCAAGGTCCCTGACATCAATACTGAGAGAATGGCAGCCTTCTTAATTTTTCCCATTAAAACCAATCAAAGAAATCTGATTGGTTGGTTTTGGCTCCACCCACTTTTCTTAATTTTAATCCCAGTCCCCCAGTGACCAACTGTGCCAAGTTTGAGGAGGCTGCCATTAACCGTCTAAGAGCGGCAGCAGTTTAAAATTTTCCTATTTAATTGAATGGCTGAAATTTGATTGGCTGTTGTAGACTCCGCCCACTTTTTGTAAATTTTGGCCGCAGTCACCCAGTGACCCACGGTGCCAAGTTTGGGAGCTCTGGCTTTATTACTGTGAGAATTACAGCTGTTTACATTTTCTCATTGAAGTCAATAGGGAAAATCTGATTGGTTGTTTGCGGCTCCGCTCACTTTTTTGGGTCCCCAAAATAGGACAGAAAAGTCACAACACCCCATTCCCGAATAAGCTGAACGGTTTGACACCTCATTCATGGGTCTGCGACAAACTAATTATTCGATAAATTCCCCATTATAAGTCAATGGGGCAAATTTGGGGACCTCTCCTGCCCCGGGGGTAAAACTTATACCCTCGTGTGGGGTATCATCTGACACAGGTCGCAAACCTCTTCAAATGTGGTAAATTTAACGTTTCTACAAGATTCCCTCTCTGCGCTAGAATCCGTCAAAAGTTGGCCTCAATGTTAATCTATGGGACTTTTCGGGGTGGTTAATTGCCCCCGCAAGGGGCAATTAACCACCCACCCCTTAGAAAAGTCATACCACCCCATTCCCGATTAAGCCGCACGATTTGACACCTCATTCATGGGTCTAGGACAAACGGTGCGGGACTAGTTACGCGCCAAACTTTCATACGGAAGAAGAATAAAAATAAGTTTGCAAGATAACAGTAGTGATGCTTTGCTTCGCAAGCACCACTAATTAAAAAAAGCCTATAGAACCAGGACCAGCAAAAAAAATATATTAAAAAAAAAAGTGATTTTATTCAACGTTTCGGCTACTCTACTTGAATCGTCTTCAGAAAGTGAAATCTGTACAAAAAAGCAGATCTATTTACAATGAAGAAAAGGCGCCAAATGCTAAGTGACGTGAACAGTGAGCGTGATCTCACCCTATGAACCGTTATCACGAACAATTATATAGAACAACCAAAATATTAGGGGCAAATGGACTTAAGGTCGAATATCGAGGGTTAATTAACCCTCGATATTCGACTGCCGAATTGAAATCCTTCAACTTCGAATATCGAAGTCGAAGGATTTACCGCAATTCGTTCGATCGAACAATCGATCGAACGATTAAATCCTTCAAATCGTTAATTTTAATCCGTTGATCGAACGATCTTTCTTCGAGCTAAAAAATCTAGCAAAGCCTATGGGGACCTTCCCCATAGCCTAACATTGACTTCGGTAGCTTTTAGGTGGCGAATTAGGGGGTCAAAGTTTTTTTTTAAAGAGACAGTACTTCGACTATCGAATGGTCAAATAGTCGAACGATTTTTAGTTCGAAGTAGCCCATTTGATTGTCGAAGTAGTCAAAAAAAACATTCGAAATTCAAAGTTTTTTTTCCTCTATTCCTTCACTCGAGCTAAGTAAATGGGCCCCAACAAATCTCCTTGCAAAAATGTGAAGATAAAAACATAGCAGGGACTATATCCCTTTCTTTTGTATTAATAAAAGCAGAGAAACTCTTAGGGGCACATTTACCATGGGTCGAATATCGAGGGTTAATTAACCCTCGATATTCGACCATCGAAGTTAAATCCTTCCAATATCGAAGTCGAAGGATTTACCGCATTTCGTTCGATCGAACGATTCGAAGGATTTTAATCGTTCGATCAAAGGATTTTCCTTTGATCAAAAAAAGCCTATAGGGACCTTCCCCTAACATTGGTGCTCGGTAGGTTTTAGGTGGCGAAGTAGGTTGTTTTTTTTTTAAAGAGACAGTACTTCGACTATCGAATGGTCGAATAGTCGAACGATTTTTAGTTCGAATCGTTAGATTCGAAGTCGTAGTTGAAGGTCGAAGTAGCCAATTCGATGGTCGAAGAAGCCAAAAAAAAAACCTTTGAAATTCGAAGTTTTTTTCCTTCTAATCCTTCACTCGAGCTAAGTAAATGTGCCCATTTACTATACCAATGCGAGAAAGTTAGAATAACCATACGATACCCTGCCAGGTGGCTAGTTTGAGCAGATCGTACCCACGCTAGCCAACTAGCAGGTAAGAGTTTCTCTGCTTCTCTGTGAATAAAATCACTTTTTGATTACATTGATGTCCCGTGAGTGCTGTTTGCTTCGTAGTATATAAATATAAACTGGAATAAAGAAAATAATGAGGGCTCCCATGTTATCAAGTTGCCACATTTCAAACCAATCTGTGGCACATGTAGAGACAAGCTCTAAGCCATGGAAACATATTACCTCCAGTGTGTTTATTGTGCTACGAACACAGACCCCATCGGTACACGGGGGCGCAAGAATTCTTATTTGAATCTATTTAGAAATCCTTTCCCTTCAGCAGAATTAATGTCCCCAGGTCTGGCCTGTATCTCCTGAACATTTATTTGGGAGGAACTGACCTAACAATGTAGAAATGGCTTCTACCGTAAAAGGGATTCATCTCCCAGCGTGCTTTAGAATTTCCAGGAATCATTTTCTGTTATGCGCGAGCGCTCGCCGAGAAGATAATGTCCAGTCAAAGTTCACGCTTAAAACTCTTCATTGGGATCTTGCCCTTAAACACCTAAACCCAATCTACATGCAATTTGTCTTATACCTCGGAGAGAAACGGTAAATGTGAGGTTCTTTCTTGGCTAATCGAATGATCACACCCAGTGATAAACTAGCAGCACTTATCCTCCTTAACAGCACAACACTAGAGCTTACAGCAAGCGTTTATGAGCAACTGTAAATGGGCAACTGCCGGGGGAAGATTTATTAAAGACTGTTGAAAATTTCTCACCTGTTTTCAATTTCTTCTGCCAGGGAGAGAAGGTTTTTTTCCTGCATTTTTCACCAGGGTTAATATTTTTTTGTTTTTCAAGTATTTGCTATTAATTAGGAAATATTTTTTTTTTCTAATGCAAAAACACTCAAGAAAATCGTGGAGGGATGTGAGTAGAGCGTGAGACTCTCTGGTTTCTCCATGTGTCTGGAGAAAGGCCATGTCGGAGAAAGTACCATTGGTGAAGGCTGATGTTGGAGAAGTTGATCTCTGATGGTGGATTGTGAGTAATAAGGTGCTAAACTTGTGGGTTTCAGTGTTTGTGAGGAGCCTTGGAGAAGTCAAGAGGACTACAGTCTTTTAGTTTTTCAAGAATTTTCTATTAATTAGGAAACTTTTTTTTTTTCTAATGCAAAAACACTCAAGAAAAAGCTGAACCTGCAAATTGTGGAGGGGTGTGAGTAGAGTGTGAGACTCTCTGGTCTCTCCATGTGTGGAAGACTGTGCCTGGAGAAAGGCCATGTTGAAGAAAGTACTGTTGGTGAAGGCTGATGTTGGAGAAGTTGATCTCTGATGGTGAATTGTGAGTAATAGGGTTCTAACCTTGTGGGGTTCCAGTGTATGTGAGGAGCCTTGGAGAAGTCAAGAAGACTACAGACTCTTAGTTCTTAAAGAATTTGCTATTAATTAGGAAACATTTTTTTTTCTAATGGAAAAACACTCAAGAAAAAGCTGAACCTGCAAATCATGGAGGGATGTGAGTAGAGTGTGAGAGTCTCTGGTCTCTCCATGTGTTGAAGACTGTGCCTGGAGAAAGGCCATGCTGGAGAAAGTACTGTTGGTGAAGACAACTTGGAATGTGACTGATGGTGAATTGTGAGTAATAGGGTGCTAACCTTGTGGGGTTCCAGTGTATGTGAGGGGCCCTGGAGAAGTCGAGAAGACTACAGTCTCAGAGGCAAGACACTGTTTGATTTTGGTGCTGCCCAGGGCCGGAACTAAGGGTAGGCAGAAGAGGCATGTGCCTAGGGTGCAAAGTTGAAGGGGGCACCGGGCATGTACCACTTCCAACCACTTACCCCTAGTCCGGGCCCTCTTCCACACACTATGTGCGCTCTCTGGTGCCCCCTCCTGACATGAGCGTGCGACAGAGCGTATGCACTCGTGACATTGGTGCACTAAGGAGCACAAGGGACTGTCCGCGGTGGCTTGGCCTGGTTCTGGTGCTGCCTTGTGAAGGAAAAGCACCCTGTTCATATTTTCTTCAGTGGAATAAAGTAAAAGCAAAGTTCTTTTTTCAGCATTTTTGTCTCTTTTCTGCATAAGAAACTTATTTGGTTGAAATCAATGTTGACATTGGGGACATGAGAAAATCACTGAAGCTGAGTCAAAGCTAAAATGGGATTAATATCTATGAAATAATGTTTAGACTTGTAAAATGTTTAAACTTCTCCTGAACAGACACATTTTCAGCTTTTATTGTTAATGATTTCTAATATGGTACAAAATGAGTTAAACTCGTTACGTCTCTGATTGGTCGGTGATCTGTCGTCAATGGAATACTCAGCAAGTTATTGGCAGGGCCAGGCTTCTATAAAGTTGATGTTTGATCTGACTAGGGAGTTTTCAACTGAAAATGAGATGCTGAAGGTTATGCCCATTTGTGCCCCCTTTAGAGACAACAGGATGGCAGAAGGACTGCACTGGGGAAGCAGTAGAAGCAGCAGTCAGTCAGTCAGTCAGTCAGTCAGTCAATCAGCAGAAGTGGAAGGTCAAGGCTGGTTTGCTTTTGAGTAAGGGTGGCCATACGAGCAGATCTTTCCCCACTGAATGGTGATATTGGGTTAATCTTGATGTTTATCCCAAGGGCAGAACGATTGGATTAGAATGAAGAGAATGGGCGCTAACAAATCATAGGACTGTATCAACTAGCCGATGTGGTCCTCGATTGCAGGAAAAAGTAAACCTCCCTGATCGATATCTGCCCGATTTTTGGCCTGATATCAAATGGGAAGACCAGTCAGAAGCCCCAATACACTGGGAGATAAACTGCTGAATTGGTCTAAAGGACCAATATTGGCAGCTTTAATCTGCCCGTGTATGGCCACCTTAAAGGAGAACCAAACCCATAATTATTAAAACCCCTACCCTACATAGAACCCCCTCCCTGCTCCCCCCCCGCCTAGCTGTTACATTCGACAAATGCCCCTAACTCTTTACTTACCTCTCTTTGCAGATTCAGCGGAGCTCACGGACGACATCTTCTTCTCTTCGGTAATGTTCGGGAAGTAAGGGCCGTATCAGAGCATTTGTAGCAGTCTTCCAGTTTTTGACAACTGCGCATGCGCCGAAATTGATGGAAATTGCCGAAGCGCCAGAAGAAGACCCAAAGACTACCGAAGAGCCAATGGTGGCTGTGAGCTCAACTGAATCTGCAAATAGAGGTAAATAAAAAATTAGGGGCATTTACCCAAGGTAACAGCTAGGCTGGAGGGGGGCAGGGAACGCGGTCTATGTAGGGTAGGTGGTAGGGGTTTTTATCATTAATGGTTTGGTTCTCCTTTAAGGGCCTGAGCATAGCACGAGGACGACAAATGAAGGATCTTTGCCCGATGTGGCCAAATACACTCTGGGAATAACTCGGCTGATTGGATCCTTTGAACAGATCATGGCTGATGTCTATGCAGGTCCGTAGAGAGAGGACCACATCCAGGTGTTGTTGCGGCCCCTGTGCCGATGGGATTTTCAAATCTGCTCAATAAGATATCTGGACAATTTTAGGCCCATAAACGGGCAGACAAATTGCTGACAGGGGTTGAATCAGCAACTTAAATCTGCCTGTGTATGACCTAGATTTAGTCCAAGCAATAAGATAACACTTGGACATCCTATGCAGGGGGTTCACATATTTAATTTGGCCTTTATGGCTACAAAGTAATACCAAGGCATATGTGGGGAGCAACAAACTTGAATTTCATCTTGTTGAAGGTGTTTGTCCCGAAAGCTTGTAAAAATCCCTTTCTGCTATTAATAAACTCTGTAAGGAAAGCCCACGTGCACTCATTTTGGGGGTCTGAGATAAATCCACTTCTAAATCGTTTGGCCTATCCAATCTATCTAATTGATAGGCCAGCAGGATGAATTTTTGAAAAATTCTAGAACAGACGGAACAGGTGGGGATCCTGCTGTTTCCAAGCTCCATCCTTGATAAATCTGCCCGTGAGCACAAAGCATGAGAGATCAGCGTCGTACAGCAAAGATGTTAATGTATCTTTTCACTGTAACGCCATTTTTATAACATGCTGTAGCCAGAACGTCCTTTTCCTAATAAATTACGGTATGAAAATGTAACGACTAAGCAGGGCGCAGAATACACGGATCGGCCTATGAAAAAATAAATGAAGAAAAAATAGTCTCCCAATTGTAAAGGCAGCAATAATCGATGAAATAGTGCGCAATTCCGCCAAATCTTCATTTATTATAACAACACTAAACATTCTTCACTAATTCCAGTCCAGCCGGGTCCCACTGGGAATTGGATCCCCTCCAACTTTTAATGAACAACATTGCACACAAAAAAAAAGATTTTTTTGGCAGTAAAACGGGCGAAATAAATCTGCTACCGAAATGTGATATGTTTTGTTGTTAATGGAAAATGTGCACCTAATTTCCTGTTCTTCATTCCAAAGTGCGACCTTTCATTATACGAAAAAGCGTTAAATCGGCGGGTATTTCAGTCTGTTATCTGAGGGAGGAATTAATGGAACTGGACGAATGGGGAATAAAATCTTTATTTTTTTAAGGATTCACAGGGTTGAAAAGCTACGGTTTTCTTTTGTTTTAGAAGCTAAATCTGGAGGCTGGAAGCAGGGCGCTAGATTTCTCTATTCTTTTAGTAGCAGGTTGGACTGGGCCAGTGGGATATGGGAGAAATGTGGGTGGACCATACTCCAGGCCCGCTGATGGGCCATGATCTGCAGACGGGGACCAGAAGTTGCAGCACCCAGCACAAGCAGCAAGATGAGGTAGGTGCCAGAGGTTTTTATGAGAGGGGTGGGGGCCTCCGTGGCTAGAGTGGTGGGCCCTTGGGTTGATAGCCCACGGAGGAACCCAGATACCCAGTACAAAACTGCTTAGTAGCCTCAGGTTTCAACTGAAATATGGTAAAACAACAAGCAACAAATAGCCTGAAATATAACCCCGGTTACCGGGGAAAAGCTAAATGTGCCAAGGCCCAAGTGATGGGATCCTAGCCCTTTCTATTGCAAACATATAGCTACGTTCAGTGGTCTTGATCCAAATGTCCAATGATTGCTTTAAGGCCTGGAAAGATAAGAAAAGGAATATTAGAATCATGTGACTATTTTCTTGAGTATTGTAAGTGAAGTCAGCCGGCGCTCCGGTCCCATGGACAAGATGGCGGCGCCCAGGATACCCACGTGGCACGTTCTGATGCCAATGTGGCAAACGTGTGCAGCGTCATGACGTCGGCGAGTCAAAACACGACGTCAGCGCGTGACATCATCACGCTTGTTTTGGCGTGAAAAGATGCCAGAGCCTTGCACAATTATAGGTTCCACTTATCGTGTTCCTGGGTGGATGTACTTCTTCTGACCTTGATTCCTGTTATTGACTTCAGTCTTATTGACTAAGAACCTTGCTGCCCAAACTGACCTTTGCTTAGATTTGACTGCCGGTACTCTTCTTCTTTAAACCCCTTGGATATCGTGAACTGTGTTGAAACCTGCTGCTTCCTCCTTGGTCCACAATCCTAGCGAAGCCTTCGGGCCCTGACAAGTAGATGACCAATCTTCCCACAGTCTATCGACTTGTCTATTCAAAATGCATATGGCTGTGCCATTGGTCAGATATCTCACAAGCAGACCCATGTTCGCTCCCCCTGAAAAACCGCTCCGTCAGTTGGTCTTTCTTCATTTTACGACCATTGCCCCTAAAAAACTCCTATACTGTGTTTTTTCTTTACCCCAACATAGGCCTGAGAGACGAGTGCACTCCCAAATACGATGCCATTAAAATCCAAGTGAGAAGGCCTTCTAGGCTCCATTTAGCCAGGCCACCATTCAGCCCCAGCACCCCGCTGCCCACGCTTTATTGCCGTTTACTTAAGCCCTTCGGAAATGATTCCTTGATGATGACTTAAGGTGGAAACTTGTTGATAAGTTATAACACTTTGTGTACGGCGGATCAGCGCAGTCTGTATATTAATCTGAATCTGGTCTTTTCTCTGTTTATAACAGTGTTTAACACTTTGAACTGGTGGATATTTTATCTGCCGTAATGGATGATAATGTACTTCCAACAGCGCAGTCATCCTCTCGGAATACATTACCGCCCTTCCTCGCAATGAATTCACATACTTTAGGTGTCCAGGAACACATTATGGATTTATTGTGCGATGAACTGAATAAGTAAGTAACGTGGAGCGACGACAGGCTGGCCAATTATTTGCGAGAGCCGTTGATGGAGATTAATGGAAATTGAACACTTAAGCCACATCAATGTTAAAGATTTCACTAAACAAGTGAAACACTTAGAGGGTAGAAAGGATTGGGGGTGCTGGTGGCACAGGGAGCTCAACACTGGGAGCCATCAAATATGCAAATTGGCAACATGTATTGCCATCTATACTGACTGTACAGAACCATTGGGATTTGGCTGCACCCAAAGGAGTATCACCTGGTGATCATCATTCCAATGACCATTGTTCAGTTTAGGAGCAGTGGTTGAGATATCTGTAACCTCAGCGTCTATTAAAGGAGAAGTAATGGAAACAAATTCATTTTAGCGGAAGCTAAAGTTTTGAAATTAAAGGATAAGTAAACCTTAAAAATCAATGAATGTAAAATGGATGAAAATGCTATTTTAAGCACTTTTGCAATGTACATTCATTATTTATTTTTTTTAAATTCCATTTTTTTTTAATACCAGCCTCCTACTGGTCATTTTTCGACTAATCTGACCACCAAGTAGTCAAGGAAGTTGTCCGGAGAAAGAAAGAGGCTGCTCCGATGTTCTTTTGCTTAGGAATAAAATCAGAAACGTTTTTCAAATCTTTTCTCAGCAGAAGAACATCAGAGCAGCCTCTTTCTTTCTCCTGACAACTTCCTTGACTACTTGGTGGTCAGATTAGTTGAACAAATGACCAGCAGGTGGCGCTGTTGTAACACAATTAATTCATATTAACAGTACATGTATCCCTTAATATCTTGGAATTAAAAAAAAAAAGTAATGAATGTACATTGCAAAAGTGCTTAGAATAGCACCCTCCTTCATTTTGAATTCGCTTATTTTTAAGGCTTATCCTAACTAGATCTGGTGTCTGGATGCATCTATATTCACCCTCAAATGTGTTGCTTTTTAGGGGGCACAGGTTCATGACCTCATCCAAAATGCTGCAGAATTGTAACTAATACCTCGGCTGCAGAATTGCACATTGGGTGCAGCTGCACCATTAATACAGTCTAGTAATGGGCATAGGGATATATTTTATACTGAGCCACAATGGCATGCCATTCCATGAAGTGGCCCAGATTCCAATTAAACAATGGAGTCATCCAAATAGGTCGGTGGAGCTCACGGCCTGCTGCAAGAAAAATCACAATATCTGGTTTCGGACCTCCAGTTTTAGCATTATAACTTTGCCCATCTTATTAGGAGAGGCCCATAACAGCTTTCTGATATAGAGTAAAACAGGAGCAATGGATGGAACTGAAGACAATAATCTGATTTTATTTCTGACCGTAGCACTGAATTTAAAGATTTTCATGGAGGTGACATCAGGCTTGGCACTACTTACTTACCTTTAATACCTAAAAAGAAAATACATGATCTAATATATAGGGGCAGATTTATCAAGGGTCGAATTTCGAAGTGGAAAATACTTTGAAATTCGACCATCGAATTGAATACTACAAAATTCGAAGTCAAATTAGTAGGATTTTTTGCATTGTACGATCGTATTCCTTCCTTCGAATACAAAAAACTTAGAAATATGCTCTGGAAGTATTGAAGTCAAAGTTTTTTTAAAGAGACAGTACTTAGACTATCGAATGGTCAAATAGTCGAACGATTTTACTTCGAAACTAAGGTTTCTTCAAATTTAGAGTTTTTTAACTTCGAAAATTCCCTCGATTTCACTTTGACCCTTGATAAATCAGCCCCATAATGTGTAGCCATTTTTTTCAACAGCTATTCATGAATTAGTCACCATTTTCCTGCATGTTTTACTTTTGAGAACTCTTTTCCCAGGATCAGTGAATTCAACCCCCAGGATATGAGAAACACACACATATATATCAAGTAAGGGAATAACAATAAAGACCCTTGAAGCCCAAGCTACTTCCTCAAATCTATTGAGACCAAAAAGCCAATACTGTTTCTCCACGGACTGTATCCCTATAATGTTGTCCATAGATTGGGTGGTGTTAGGTTTTGACTAGGGCACTCTTAACTCTGATAGACCAGGATAGGGGGCTAGATCACATTTGATCAGCTCTTGGTCAAATATTGATTGGACTGGCTTGAAGTTGAGCAAAGAATGTTGAGCAAAGAATGCATTGGGCCATTGATATAGACGACCCCGGATTGATCTACATGTCCCTCATGCCATATTACTGTCAACAATGGCCAAATAAGACATCTCTCTTCTTTTTTTGACTTTCCCAGATGAGTGATATCACCAGTTTGTGTTCTTTACCTGTTTTTAGTTTGTTTAGGCTGTCCAACTTTATCAACAGAGTAGGCCAAATATCTCATATACCAAATGTTTGAAAGGCTATAAGATATTCACATATTGATAAAAAGAAAAAATAGTCTGCGGACCTTCTTGAAAGTGTGGGTTGCGACTCAATTCCCATGTGAAGTGTTGCATCCAGCCTGCTTACCTTCTGTTGGCCAGCGCTTATGTAAAGTAATGATGTCATAGCTGACCAATGCAAAACGACTTCATTAGACAAAGGAAAAGTAAATTCTAAAAATGCTTAAAAATGGGGCTAATGATGCCTAGTAATGATGTGTGGGTTTACCCAAAAACCAGTGGGGACCAGCGGGTTCACTGCTGGTTGGGCAGGTTCGGGTTGAAATGGTTGGGTATGGGTCACACTTCCTCTGCATCCAAAGATTCCCTGTCTTGGAAACAGAGAAGCTCACAGAAGTAGTGTACAGAGCGAGAAGATGCGGGATTGGGTTGGGCGCGGGTCTTACAATGGCAACATTTTGTAGGTTAGGGTTGGATGGGGTTGAGTTTTTCCTAACCCGCACATTGCTAATCCCTCGTTCTGGACCTATAGAAAAAAAAAACGCAGAATAATAGTCATGCGGATATATCCAGTGCGGGGAAGTGCAAAAAGGCAGTTGTGTTGTTTGAAATAATATTTAATAGGTGTTCATGTATAACCATCTCCAAAGCATTGACTGTACTACATGACCAAAAAAAGAAAAGAATTACAAAAAATCCTGTACAGAATGGAAACCAAACATTTAGCTCATTTATATTCACAACTGTTTATAGACCAATCATGATGTACATTGTACAGAATCACTTAAAATGTATAATCCCACCTGTCGCTTTTGTTGTCGCTTCAATACAAAGGGCAAATAAAATACTATAAACGACACATTGGATGGCGACTGGCGTGTGCCGAAGGTAGTGAATGCAACAAACTTTAGTGGAAACAGTTAAAATTCTGTTTATATATATATTTATAAATACTTCCAGGTGTGGGAGAAACAAATTGATTGGCTGCAGCAAAGCTTTTCCCACGATTCCCTCTGTTATAACTGGATATTATTTCTTCTGAAGCTTCGGAACCCTGTTTTAAGCCGCAGAAGATTTCTGGGTAAGTTGCGATGTTCTTCTTTGGTTGAGAACGCTGACAGGGCTGGGTTTCCGGAAGGTCAGAAAATGAATGGACTCCAGGCGTGTGTTCTAAATTGAGACACTGTCATGTTTGGTGTCTAACCTGCAGTTCTCTGCCTGTTGCTGAAGTAGCCCAACAACAACGAGAGTGTCCCAGAATGATCATGGAACACATACTGTATATCTTCTTCTTGGAGCAGCCTTCCCACCACGCCTGAGGCTTCTCAACGCTAATTCCCGGCCATGTTCGCAAACAGATAATCCTAACAAGCTGTATCAATGACAGGTTAAACTTAATTCAGCCATAAATCAAGGCAGGTTTTTTTTTTTTTCATACAATGAAGCTTTTCACCTATCCAAAAACAGCTACAATTGACGTTGTTATTAAAAGTAGGCACTAGTATCTAGTCCCTCAGCTGAGCTCAAAGCCAGCGGCACACTCAACGGCATAAAGCAGCTTGCTCCTCATGAGATGCTCATCATAGAACTCGGGAAGCTTTAAGAGGTTCATACAAGTACTTGCAGTCGGCAGCCGTTCCAAATCAGAACCTCCGTTGTGGATGCAGAAGGCAGGATACAGCTCCTGGGGGGGGCAGATAGGAAGCAAAGTGTATTTTTTAATGCATAGGTGTCCAATGGCTCCTGTACATGCACCTGACCAGGTAAATTAAATTCTAAATAAAGGGGAGGCTGCTACTGTGATGCACAAATACACTGAGCTTAAATGCATGTATAATACGTTTCTGAGACTTAAAGGAGAAGGAAAGGCTAAAACTAAGTAAGCTTTATCAGAAAGGTCTATATAAATACACCAGTAAATCCTCAAAGTAATGCTGCTCTGAGTCCTCTGTCAAAAGAAACACCACATTTCTTTCCTTCTATTGTGTATACATGGGCTTCTGTATCACACTTCCTGTTTTCAGCTTATACCTCCAGGGCTTGGGCTTGAGCATGCTCAGTTTGCTCCTCTATCTCTCCCCCTCCCTGCTGTAATCTGAGCCCAGAGCTAAAGCTGGCCATAGACGCAAAGATCTGATCGTACGAATCGAGGATTCGTACAATTTTCGAACCGTGTGTGGAGAGTCCCGACATTTTTCGTCCGGCGGAGATCGGTCGTTTGGTCGATCGGACAGGTTAGAACATTTCTGTCCGCTGCCGATAATATCTCTGCATGTATTGCCGATCGTACGATTTTCAGTGGGAGACTGTCACTAGCTTTGGTTGGACATAGATATCGTACGATTGCTGTCAGGGGCAGAACATTGCTGATCTGTTCTTTAACTAATCTGACTGGTAAGACTTTGATCTGAATGGTTAGTGGCGGGTCGGGAGATGGGAAAGTCCGATCGTACCATGATTCGTACGATCGGATCTTTGCATCTATGGCCAGCTTTAGAGTGAGAAGGGAGAAACTCAGGCAGAAAGTGATGTCACAAGCTAATATGGCAGCTGCTATCCTAAACAAACAGAGTTTCAAGAGCTGTTGACTCAGGTATGGTAAAGCATTCTGCAGAATAAATATAGTGTTATAGCTTGCCCTATTGTGGCTAATCTATTGGCAATAATCTGCTTCTGTAGCTTTTCTTCTCCTTTAATTATATTTTATGAGTGAGCTCTCATCTCAACCAAACATTTTATGTGACAAACAACTTGCTGTGAGTCCCGGACTGGTATCTGGCAAATGAATGTATTTGATACAATATAACTGTAATTACTGGTCACTTTCATTCATTTCCCTATAACTGTTGAGCAAAACAAATTCAAATCAGAGACACTGGGGCTTATTTATAAACAGTAGGTAAATTTGCACCTGGGCAGTAACCCATAGCAACCATTCAGCGATTAGATTTCTTTTTCAGCCAGCTGCAGGTTGAACACTGAAAGCAACCATCACATTACATTACATTCTGATGAGCCACAAAGCAGGCCATCAATTGCCCTACTTCTCTTGGTCAGTAAAGTTGGTCAAACACAATAAAGACATGTTCTAGAAAGACAGACTTGCCCTATAAATACCCTTACTTATCTTATGTGGAGTGCTCAAACCCTTATTTTCACAGAGCCCGAAACATTGCCCTAAATTTGTAGGCACATGGGCTAAATAAACCACGGATTCGTTCTATAAATTCCCTTATGCTTTCAGAAACATGCAATATAGTTCAAGACTTCCATATGAAAACTTGATACACCCATAAATCATCAACGTAACAAGCCCATTTAACTAATTATAAGGACAGTTTTTATCATGTGTGTTAATGTGAGGATACACAGCAACCTGTAGAACGCAGAAGTCCTCCTGGGGCAAATTGAAGCATTGAAGACTTTTAGAGAGAGAAATGTGAGTGGTAGAGAGCGACTTTACAAATGCACTTTGCAGCCAAGCTGCTGTATTTCAGAGATATCTCAGTGCGGATTATTGGCTTCCCCTACTTTGAAGTTTTTGTCATGTTTTTGTCATAGATTTGCACCAAGTCTAGTGACCCATGTTTGCTTTCAAAAAAGCAACTGGAAAATGCTGCTTGCTGACTGGTTGTTGTGAGTTAGTAGACCTGGTGCGTCCCTTGCACCTTTTATTACATTATCCTATTATGCTTTAATTTGGTAGCCCTTATGTGGACTGGGATCCTACAGGAGGCTCTGTTTGGCAGGACATCTGGTTTTTATGCAACAAGAACTTGCCTCCAAGCCTGGACTTCAAAAATAAGCTCCTGCTTTGAGACCACTGAGAGCAACATCCATGCGGCTGGTGTTGCTCACGAGATACTGGATGGGAATCACTGTTATAGAGGCTACAATATTCTCCTATCTTCCTGCAGTCGTAGGGTTGTGCTAAACCTTTTATTGGGGCATAGGCCTAATTCATCACCCTTTAGAGAGAGAAATGAGCAAGTGTTTCCAGTTTCTTTGCCGGCATTATCATAATAAAAGTGTAGGTATGACCATCAATAACCTGCTCAGTATTCTGATAGGAAAAAGGGTCCTTGGTAGGGTCGTAGAGAGAGAGCGCTTAAGCGACTTTACATATGCATTTTCCAGCCAAACTGCTGTATTTCAGAGATATCTCAGTGCGGATTATTGGCTTCCCTACTTTGGAGTTTTTGTCATGTAAAAAAAATGGAGCTCTCCAGTCACATCCCATGGCGTGCCAGCTCGACTACTGCATAATGAAATGCTTTACAAGTGGGAGACACACCAGTGCACAAGAGAAATGGATCAATTTATTATTCTGACCTGACTGGAACTTTACATTTTTACCCACTTATACAATTTCAGGGCTTTTTTTTCCTTTAAACTCTATGGCAGCCTCATTTATTAAAGTTATTAAGCTTTAATTAGTTTTAGAAAATGCTACCGTGTAACGTTTAATCTGGCTCCAAATGGGCTCTTAATTTCTTAATGGTGTGACCTTATGATAGCGAAAGTCTACAAACTGTAAATAATGTCCGAGAGCTGGGAGGATAGAAGCATCATAAAGACTCGGAGGACATTTTGAACAACTTCCTAACTGAATTTAATATTCTTTTCCTATGCAAGAGAAAAATATGAGTGCCTCGCTTGCTAGAAGGAGCATGGATTTGTGTCCCATCCACATGGTTACCATCTTCATTTACAGGATGACTATGAACTACATAGGGATCACATCACTTTACAGGGCTTTTCTAGCCTCCATCAACAACGTTACCCAACAGGAGACCCAGGGCAGGTTCTAGTGTGTGTGATTGTGGCACAAATAGTGGAACCACCCAATTACTGTAGACCAATGGATCAGGACAAAGGGCCTTCTGTCTTCCATTTCACATCTCTATACCTATTATACCTACAAAAGCAGAGGTGATGTATCCTCAACAACACATGCAAAGCAGCCTCAATATACAAAATACCTACTGGAGGACAGCAGAACAAAATACATGACTCATTTGTATGGAATATTCACAGTAAAAGTTATGAGCTCAGGCCCGGACTGGCAATCTGTGGGTTCTGGCAAATGCCAGAGGGGCTGCTGTATGGTTCCATAGAAAGTTACCATATAGTGGGCTGATAGGGGGCTGTTTGGGCCTCTGTGTACTTGGAATGGCAAGGCCTATTTTGACTCCCAGTCCAGGCCTGAGCACCTGGCAGGCAGAATCTAGGAGCAGAAAGAGTAAACCTTACTGATACTGATATATGTTTACTCCCTATGTGGAGGTAATAAAAGTCACAACATTTGCACCAAGTCTAGTGACCCATACCAACCAATCTGATGTTTGCTTAAAGGAGTATTGAAGCCTTTACCACAAAAACCCTATCCACATCCCCCACCCCACATAGACCTCCCTCCTCCCCCAGCCTAACTGCCCCTCGGGGAAATGCCCCAAACTTTTTACTTACCCCTCAGCGCAGATTTAGGCATCGGAGTTCACCGCAGCCATCTTCCGGGTTTTCTGGGTGGACGGAAATTGCAGAAGAGCCAGAAGAAGACACAAAGACCCAGAAGATGGCTGCGGTGAACTCTGATGCCTGAACTGAGCCAAGGGGTAAGTAAAAAGTTAGGGGCATTTCCCCGGGGGGCAAGTTAGGCTGGGGGGAGTAGAGAGGAGGGTCTACATGGGGTGGGGGAAATTCTCCTTTAAAAAGTGAGTGGAAAATGCTGCCTGCTGACTGGTTGTTGTGAGATACTAGACCTGGTGGGTCCATTGCAGCTTTTATTACATTATCCCATTATGTTTTAATTTGGTAGCCCCTATGTGGACTGGCAGCCTACAGGAGACTCAGTTTGGCAGTACCTCTGGTTTTTATGCAACCAAAACTCACCTCCAAGCAAGAAATTTAAAAATAAGCACTTGTTTTGAGGCCACTGAGAGAAACATCCAAGGGGTTGGTGTTGCTCATGGGATTCTGATTGGGGATCACTGTTTTAGAGGCTACAATATTCTCCTGCCTTCCCGCAGTCATAGGGTTGTCCTAAACCTTTTATTGGGGCACAGGCCTGATTCATCACCCTAAACATTTAACCAAAATGGTGAAACCTTCTAGATCAGCGGCTCCCAAGCTGATGAGAATCCCACCCCAAAGGGGACCCAAAATAGTAGGACTGAGCCTGAAGGCCAATAATGGTAAGGTTTGGGGTTAATGTTTATTATCTTAACTGCTAATATTTCCACATATGTGAAATATTGTTATGAAATGGGGTGGGGGGAGAAGTGTTGAACTACAGGTGAAGAAGCTGAACCCAAGCTCTATTTTTTTTAACCAAAACACAACTTTTATAGAGACAGTAGAAATCCTATTTCCTGCAAGGTCAATGCCGCTAGGTTCCTTGTAGAAACAAGTAGACCCCATTGTGAATTCATATACGGAAGACAAATGTCACCAAGATTAGACAGATGCCATTTTGTAAGGAGTGTTTGAGGAATCCTTTACTTATAAAAGCTGCCATGTTTCTCGGCATTTGATGGATAGTGTTTTGGCATGTGCCGTGCGGGAAGCAAAATAGAGTCGACATCAATCAGAATTCATTTTAAACTATTTAGACAAATAAATGTTTGATCAGGTATTTAGGGAGAGCAAATATTCTCCGCCTGGCTATTGAGAGAGAGAGTACAGCGAAAAGGTAAATCATACCCACACCTTTCATTGAAAGGAAAAGGTATAATTACTCAGTAATCTAATACTAACAAGTCTGGCCTTTCATGTACAGTTCCAGTACTTCCTATAGATCTCACGTGTTTGCTCTGGGCTTATTCCCTTTATTTGTCCTTAGCTAATGTCAAGTACACTCCCTGTTCCTACTCCAGTTCAACCTCAAATTGTCTTTTAATTTAAAAGGTCAGGAGCTATCGTTGTAACGTATAGGAACACTAGGTGGCAAGTGGGTGCAGAGACACAGCATGGTGGCAATAGGTCAAGAGCAAAGCAACAGAACTGGCCATTTAAACTCAAGGCAAAAAAGGACAGAGATTTTGGAAGTTCCGTGGCTCTTTATATTTGTGGACCCTTTATCTTCCATCCCATTGTGAAGACTAATGCAAAGAAGGTCTTTAAAGAAGAACTAAAGCCTTACTAAAAAAAGTAGCTAGAAATGTTATACATTATGTTTTGTGCTTCTGTACCAGCCCAAGGCAACCACAGCCCTTTAGCAGTAAAGATCTGTGTCTCCAAAGATGCCCCAGTAGCTCCCCATCTTCTTTTCTGCTGATTCACTGCACATGCTCTGTGCTGCTGTCACTTACTGAGCTTAGGGACCCACTCACAATATACAGTACACATAGAATAGAAATGTCACAATACAAGACTCATTAGTAATTAATACAGATAATTACTACATGGCAGCACAGAAACCAGTGCAATTAGCATCAGAATTTAATAATCCGCAAACCTGTAGCATCAGCTTATATTACAGGGGAAGCTCATTTTCTGCTGGATAATTAGTGCCGAGCCCTAAGCTTAGCTTCTCAACAGCCAATCAGAGCCCACTGAGTATGTGAGTGTCACAGACACTTTCCAAGATGGTGACCACCTGTGACAAGTTTGAAGTCCTGGATCATTGCTGCTATTGACAAGCTGAAACTTTAGGCCGGTGCAATAAGGTAATTATATAAAATATGGCATTTTTAGCCATCTTTATTTATAGGGTTTAGTTCTCCTTTAAGTACTGTGTTTGTGCTTCAGCATTCCCTTTCTATAGGTGAAGCAATGACCATATCCCATATGTCACAGCAAAAGCCAAGAGCATTAAAATCTCAATGGATGGCACGTTGTAGGTTAAACTCAAGGGAAACCACTAAGGCTAGGGCTATACGGTGCCAAAATCAGCCTACTGAAATCCGCAGGCCAATTTCAGCCCCTACCACGAGCAGTTGCCTCCTTCTTCATTTGTGTCCAGAATCTTTGTGTTGGCTCCGGTGCAAACTCATTTGGTGAGACTTATCATTTTGCACCAAAATCCGCCGAGAGAGTTCGCACTGGAGCCGACACAAGGGTTCCGGATGAAGATGTAGGATAGCTCTCGTGGTAGTGCCGACTTCGGCCCTCTCTGGCCCTAGCCTAATAGAAAAATCTACTGGGCATGTGCTAATTAAAGGGGAACTATAGCAAAAATGAACATTTAACATTAGCTTCAGCATTATGAAATAAGAAACTTTCCAAATACAATCAATTAAAAATTTTGTACCGTTTCTGAAAAAATCACGTTTATCTTCACTATTCTTCTCTCAGCATCTGTTTCTCCTTATTCTGTCTTCATCCAGAAGTTGACAGATAAATAATCCAATATATCTTATAGGGGGCTCATTTTGCCTAGAAGATGTATTAGAGCTCTCTCTATTAAACTCACCAAACATCATGTCTCTCTACATGCAGGATTTGTGCAAAATGCAGTTATTTTGTTAGATTATGTTTGTACTGGAATTAGCTGAATGATCTCTAATACATCTGCTAGGAAGGAGAGCCCCCCTATAAGATATATTGGATATAACTGTCAATGAATATCTGACACCCAACTGCTGCATGAAGAGAGAACAAAGAGAAACAGATGCTGAGAGAGGGATAGTGAACATAAACTTGATTATTTCAGAAATGATGCAGAATATTAATTGATTGTATTTAAAACATTTCTTATTTCAGTACAATACACAAAAGCCATGAATATCTTGTAAATGATATCCTTATAAACGGTGAGTACTAATGTCATCAGTTATAAACGGTGAGTAGTGATGTCATTTGTGTCACACGACTCACTAAAAACGTGTGTATTATAATAAATAAAATACCCCCTGTTGCAAAATATGAGGAGTTCCACGACCTGTTTAAAAACACTCGGCCGAAGCTCATGTAACTTATAATATCCTTAGAATTTACAGGAGGGAGTACTTTATTCACTATATAAGGAAGCTTATATTAAATTTTCATTTTCACGACAGTTCCCCTTTAAAATCTGTGTATGGGTATATATATTGGGTGTACACAAGAATAAGAAGAGAGACAATGATATGGGCGTTTTTTGAAGCCCACTATGACTATGGAGAGTGATAGGTCAGTACATACTTCTCCCCTTTTGACCCGAAAAATCCCACTCCTAAAGTGGAAGGCCTGATTCTATAGCAGCCCTCCATTGCTAGTTACCAGTAGGATTGTATTTTCTGAATATGTAGAGAGTGCAGATTATAAATAAAGGGAGTGAGGGACACTTAGACAAAGGCATTTACTCAGGTTGATCTGAGTGCTGAGTTCACGCTCATTCACACAGAACAGAACTTACTTTAAAACCTAACAATGGCGGCCGGGAGCAGCTGGTGACGAATTTCAGCAGTTTGCGCTTTTCTTCATCGGTGAAATTTTCCACAACCCTCCAGAAGATTTTTATCACCGGATGGTCAGCAGAGTATCCCCCTAAAATGTAACCACACAGGCATTTCATTCAGATGCAGTTATTCTTCAGAACATTGGAACTTAAGATATGAACCCCATTACTGTAACCGATAGACTTATCCTAGGCTGATTTATCACCTAGGGATGCACCGAATCCACTATTTTGGATTCTGCTGAACCCCCGAATCCGTCACAAAAGATTCGGCCGAATACCGAACCGAATCAGAATCCTAATTTGCATATGCAAATAAGGGGTGGGAAATATTTTTTACTTCCTTGTTTTGTGACAAAGTCACGCGATTTCCCATCCTGCCCCTAATTTGCATATGTAAATTAGGATTAGGATTCGGTTCGGCCAGAAAGAAGGATTCAGACAAATCCGACTGAAAAAGGCCGAATCCTGGCCGAATCCCGAACCGAATCCTGGATTTGGTGCATCCCTAGTATCACCCTAATATACTGATGCCCCCCTCCTTCCCTAGTCTAGTTTAATACATGCCTGAATAATTAGTAAAGGACTTCAGGTCATCCAGGCAGATAGGAACTTGTGCTCCGGAAATCAACACCTAAAAGACAAGACAAAGTCATTACAGGAGGAGTGAGAGGGGGGTCTTATACATGGACTGATAAAAAGGCGATGCAATTATTTCATTATAAGAATATGAACTGATGTATATTCATTTATATGGACATTGCCGGGCTCTCTACTATAATCAAACTGACTGGCTGCTCATGAACAGGACCTTTAATTCACCTGCTGACTTTCCCTCCAACATAGGGGATTCGTTATCCGGAAACCTGTTATCCAAAAAGCTCTGAATTAAGTGAAGGCCATCCCCACAGACTCCATTTTAATTAAATAAATCAAATTTTAAAAGTGATTTCCTTTTTCTCTGTACTGATAAAACAGTAACTTGTACTTGATCCCAACTAAGATATAATTAATCCTTATTGGAAGCAAAACCAGCCTATTGGGTTTAGTTAATGTTTATATGATTTTCTAGTCTTCCCAAATTATGGGAAGACCTGTCATATGGAAAACCCCAGGTCCTGAGCATTCTGGGTAACAGGTCTCATAACTCTATTAACAGCGTTAACATTCCATACACTTCCACTTATTGAACGGAATTCCTTAAAGGGGTTGTTCACTTTTAAATTAACTTTTAGTATGATGTAGAGAGTGATATTCTGAGACAATTTGCAATTGGTTTTCATTTTTCATTATTTGTGGCTTTTGAGTTGTTTAGCTTTTTATTCAGCAGCTCTCCAGTTTGCAATTTCAGCAGTCTGGTTGCTAGGGTCCAAATTACCCTAGCAACCATGCATTGATTTGACTAAGAGACTCAGATATGACTTTGAGACGATCTGAACAGAAATGTGAATAATAAAAAGTAACATTAAATTTATAGCCTTACAGAGATGGGGTGAGTGACCCCCCATTTGAAAGCTGGAAAGAGTCAGAAGAAGGAGGCAAATAATTAAAAAAACGAAGGGCTATTGAAAAGTTGCTTAGAATTTTCTACTCTATAACATACTAAAGGTTAACTTAAAGGCGAACAACCCATTTAACAACTCCTATAACCCTAATAACAAGAAGTCATAGGCACAATGTGATGCCATTACGGATATGGTCAGCCAAGCTGTAGATGGTAATTTGTATAGCAGGAACAAGGCTCTAGGGTTCCCATATTCTATTTCATACATGTCAACTCAGCTATTCCCCTGCCTTAAAGGAGAACTAAACCTTAAAAATAAAAATGGCTAAAAATGCCATATTTTATATACTAAACTTATTGCACCAGCCTAAAGTTTCATCTTGTCAATAGCAGCAATGATCCAGGACTTCAAACTTGTCACAGGGGGTCACCATCTTGGAAAGTGTCTGTGACACTCACATGCTCAGTGGGCTCTGATTGGCTGTTGAGAAGCTAAGCTTAGGGCTCGGCACTAATTATCCAGCAGAAAATGAGCTTCCCCTGTAATATAAGCTGATGCTACAGGTTTGCTGATTATTACATTCTGATGCTAATTGCACTGGTTTCTGTGCTGCCATGTAGTAATTATCTGTATTAATTACTAATCAGCCTTATATTGTGACATTTCTATTCTATGTGTACTGTATATTGTGAGTGGGTCCCTAAGCTCAGTAAGTGACAGCAGCACAGAGCATGTGCAGTGAATCAGCAGAAAAGAAGATGGGGAGCTACTGGGGCATCTTTGGAGACACAGATCTTTACTGCTAAATGGCTGTGGTTGCCTTGGGCTGGTACAGAAGCACATAACATCATGTACAATGTTTCTAGCTACTTCTTTAGTTGGGCTTTAGTTCTCCTTTAAGCACTATTCCGCAGGACAGCTGATACTAGAGTGGCTTTTACATCTTTAAATACATTTCAGTGTTTTCCTGTGTACAGTATTTTCTGTCAAAGGAACAATATTCTTTGCAGAAAACTGGCCCAGCCTTATCTTTTGGTGCAATCAGACCTGGATCTCCTGCTGATCAAACATTCGGAGCCATTCTAGGTTGACCACGTTGGCGAGCCCCTGTCTGAAGGCGAGGCAGTGCGGCCGGATTTGCTTGTTCAGCCTATAATCGGCCACCAGGTGGATGTAGGCTATTCTGTTGGCGCTGGTCACTGGAATATCCTTCCCTCCTGTTTTCAGTTCCACCACCTGAAGAATTAGAAAAAGTCAGACAAAAGCTGCCAGAGATACATGGAATTCATTAGCAA
This sequence comes from Xenopus laevis, assembly GCF_017654675.1. Classification (NCBI taxonomy): domain Eukaryota; kingdom Metazoa; phylum Chordata; class Amphibia; order Anura; family Pipidae; genus Xenopus; species Xenopus laevis. Next base: position 16,209,720 of record NC_054381.1, on the reverse strand, counting down.
AGCCAATTCTGTGATTAAAGGGGAACTGTCGTGAACATGAACATTTAATATAAACTTCATCATACTGAAATAAGAAACTTTCTAAATACAATCAATTAAAAACCCTGCATTTTTATAATCAAGTTTATCGTTACTATTCCTCTCTCAGCATCTGTTTCTCTTCATTCTGTCTTCATGCAGCAGTTGGGCGTCAGATGAATGATCCAATATATCTTATAGGGGGGTTCCTTTCCTAGCAGATGTATTAGAGCTCACTAACTGATTCCAGTACAAACAAAATCTTACAAAATAACTGCCTTTTGCACAAATTCTGCATGTAGAGAGACATGATGTCTGGTGATTTTAATAGAGTGAGCTCTAATACATCTTCTAGGCAAAAGGAGCCCCCCTATAAGATATATTGGATCGAACTGTCAGTGAAAATCTGACACCCAACTGCTACATGAAGACAGAATGAAGAGAAACAGATGCTAATAGAGGAATAGTGAATTTAAACTTGATTTTTCAGAAACAGCACAGAATTTTTAATTGGTTCTATTTAGAAAGGTTCTTATTTCAGTATGCTGAAGCTGATATTAAATTTTAATTTTCACGATAGTTCCCCTTTAATGAAGGCTAAGCTGGATGTTACACTTGGCAGGGTATAGAGCCTGAATCATTTATCTCTCTGTACATATATTCAACTATATGATTACAATTCCACCTTGGCATTCCGCTCATTAATAAGACAAGGTTAATAATAAGATTAATAAGACAAAACTGCCCAGAGAACATCAACCTCGCTGTACCAGTGATGTCCAACATGAAGCCGTCATGTGAAAGGTGTGGTTGTTGAGTGTCACTAGATGGTGCAGTTGTGCTGTATTGGATAAAGCAGGAGCTTCTGTTTGTGATGTGGATCAGTCACATCTGGGTCAATGAGACTCAAGCAAATGGAATCGTTCAGAGAGTGAAAATAAATAAATGGGAGATTTGCCTGAGACAATTGCACTGATGGATGTAATGCAGTGATCCCCAACATGTTACTAACCAACACCTCGGGGGTAAATTTACTAAGCAGCGAAAATTCGGCAACGACGGCTTTGCACCCATCGTAATACTTCGCCAGGCGACAATTCACTGGGACAACGCTAGTTTACTATAATGCAAAGTTTCATCCTGCCCGACGGACGCTGGCGAATTTGGGTAATTTGCATAGGGCGGTTGAATGGACCTCTTTCTGTTACATGTTGCATCTAATACATTACATTGACACTGATAACTAGACATGTCCAGGGAACCTTAATAAAGTCAATAGAGTCGTTTTAATGCCCTACACAAAAGCCCACTGTAAAATAATGTTCCATATGTTAAAAATGTATGGGGGAAACCGGTTACACAAAAATATTTTTTTAGGACTTTTGCAGGCTATCACTCTGAAAAAAGGAAAAGACGCCAGCGTTTTTGGAACTTAGAAGTGTGAACTACATTGCACTTTGCCTGGTCTGAGCTGGCGAAGGCAAGTCTGGCAAAAAAAGTAACATTCAGTAAAATCCGCATTTTACTGAATTTGCGGAGTAACGTCCATTCGCCAGAGCGAAAAGTCACCTGTCAATAGAGTGCGAATCACCGATAGCGTCTTATCTCCTTCGCTAGCGAACTTCGCTAGCGAAGTGACGCCTGCACCCGTTAGTAAATCTGCGAAGTCACTGCGGGAGTTAACACTTGCGAATCGTCGCCAGCATTAGTACCCTTTGGTAAATCTGCCCCTTGAATGTTGCTCTCAATGGCCTCAAAGCAGGAGCTTATTTTTGAATTCCAGGCTTGGAGGCAAATTTTGGTTGTATAAAAACCAGGTGCACTGCCAAACAGAGTCTACTGTAGGCTGCCAGTCCATATACGGGCTACTAAATAGCCAATCACGGCGCTTAATTCACCCCCAGTGACTGTTTTCATGCTTGTGTTGCTCCCCAATTCCTTTACATTTGAACGAGGCTCATTGGTAAAAAAGGTTGGGCACCCCTGATGTAATGTGTGCGGCACAGTTTATGTATGGCCGAGGTTTACAGCACTTATTTCTTCATATTTAGATTTCATTCGGCCCTTGTGTACATTTCTCCAAATATCAACAGTGTATTCTACGTATGTCCTCTAGGAGTGCTGTTTTATTGCTGCTGATGGAAACTGTCTGGGCTGCAGCAAGGGCATGTGAGTGCAGCTAGCTTCAGCACAGGCATGAGTGCATATATATATATACATATACAGTATATTTAGCTATGCTAAAGATGCAAACACTTTTAAGGGACCCCCATGATCAAACTCTAGGGGAAGATGATCGTTTAGGAGAGATTTCTTGATAAGGCACATGGACCCTCTTCTACTCTCTCCAGGGGCCTGTGTGAGTCAGACATCTCACGGAGCCACGAAGAACCTAGAATCTCTCTCAGTGCTCTGATAATTCCCTTTTCTCTTTCAGTGAGACAGAGTTATGGGAGGAAGAGAAGCAAATTCATACAGAATAGCCATAACCTTCTCTGGCCAAAGAACAATCACCCATTAAAATTCCTCTCGGCGCCTGGGAAAAAGTTCTAACTGTGACTTAATGTCCTCAGCATTTGGGATTATTGCTCCATTATTACCCAGCTAAATACAGATTCAACACAGACTGGGGGGAAGTCAGTGCCAAGAGCAATTTTAAGATAATGTCTGATCTTTAAAGGAAAACTATACCCCCAGAACAATGTAGGTCTTATATAAAATATATAAAATGATATTGAATAAAACAGCTCATAAGTAAAACCCTGCTTTATGTAAATAAACCCTTTTTCATAATAATATACTTTTTTAGTAGTGTGTGCCATTGGGTAATCATAAATAGAAAATTGTCATTTTAAAAAAATAAGGGCCGCCCCCTGGAATCGTAGGATTCACGGTGCACACAAACAAACCAAGCATGTTAGGTCACATGAGAGTTCTGTCTTTTGCTTCCACACTTCTTCCTGTTACTGTTAGGGTCAGGGCACACACTCAGATTCGGGGAGATTAGTCGCCCGGCAACAAATCTCCTAATCTTCAAGACGAATAATCTTCCCGGACTGCCTCCCGCCGGCTAGAATGTAAATTGCCGGTGGGATGGCACTCGGAGCGCTTCGTTTTCCGAAGTTGCCTCACGAGGAAACTTCGGGCAACTTCGGAAAACGAATCGCTCCAAGTGCCATCCCGCCGGCTAAAATGTAAATCGCCAGCGGGATAGCACACGGAGCGATTCGTTTTCCGAAGTCAGGGGAGGCAGTTTGGGGAGATTAGTCGCTCCGAAGAAGAGGAGATTTGTCGCCGAGCGTGTGCCCTGACCCTAAGAGTTGCAGTATTTCTGGTCAGGTGATCTCTGAGGCAGCACAAAGACCAAAATGGTGGCTCAAGGCAAGAGATGTAAAAAGGCAATATTTACTTAAATTTAAATATATATATATATATATATATCAGTTTGGAAAGATTCAATATGCCACTTAATTTGATATAATATAATAAAATCTGCTTAAATATTAATTTTGGGACTATAGTTTGTTGTTGGAAGTTAGTTAGTTATAGCAGTTGTTGGAAGATTTGGCCTGTCTGGGAGGAACATCCAAAATGTTACAGAAAAGGGGTGGGTGTGCTATGAGTCAGACCCAGACGTAACCTCATGTAAGGTTTTTTTTTTTTAAAGTTTGTAGCCAATTATGGGAGAGTTAGTTAGTACATTTTATTTGACGGTACTCATGAAGGGATTCTTGGTTGGCCGTATTTTAGGGACAAAATAGCGTGCTCACCTGCGCTTCTCCCAGGTCGTTATTAACCACGGTAAAGTTCAGGCCTAGTTCCTCCACGTCGCCTTCGTAGCTCTTCAGGAAAAGCAGATTTCTGTACATTTCGGGATCCAATGACGCCAGGTGGTGAATGTCAACGTCGGCGCTGGTACCCAACAGCTTGGACAGGAAGAAACTGGCAAAAGGCAGCTCCACCAGCATGTTTTCATACAGCGCCTGCACCAGGGAAAAGATGCCCATTATTATAATAATACAGAACTCTTATACGTGATAATATTTAGCTTCTATACAGGTGGAAAGTGTTCTTTTCATCTCATGTGTTCTTTTCATCTTCCTGCCAGGGCACTATCTGTAAGGCCCGTGCGTGGGTTTCCTCCCACACTCCAAAAACATACAGGCAGGTTAATGGGCTACTATTAAAATGGATTCATAAAATAAATCCAACATGGATCTATGAATGCACTTTAATGTTTCTGAATATGTTGCAGCCATTTGCTGGTGTCTAAGGTGGGATGGAGAAGGTTATTCAACTGTATTGAACTCTCTCCTGTACATATAATAAGCCTGTTAGCCCCAAGTCCTATAAATCAAGCTTATCCCGGCATTGTATGGGGTTGTGGGCAGCAACCATGTAATGAAGCGCATGTATACTGCTGTTTGTGTACGAGCTCTATCTGATCAGATTATCTTGTTAGTGACAGAAAAAGGGTTTTCACACTTCTCCATTGTGGATCACTTTACACATTCAATCCAAGGTGGCCAAGTGAAGGATCTCAGAGCAAAGCAATTGAAGACTTTAATGACTCTACTTAGCAGCGACGCTGCAATTTCAGCCCCATTCAAAGACCAAGGTCTCCAAACTTCCAATGACCCTGCTGTGTTTGCACACTGGAAGCTTCCCATAAAAAACCACAAGTTAATAAAGCTCAACACCTGTTAGGAAGTTTCAAACCAATGCAGGCTGAGGGCTGTAAAGCTAAATAGTTGGTAAATAATGTCCGCACATGGCCCACCAACTGCCTGTACATTCTGTGCACCTTTCTGAGCATTATTCTTTCTGGAACGACAATTGCTTATCACATGAAACGACCAGGTAATTCACTATTTCACTGTTTGTGTTTCACACCTGTTACAATCCAGATCCCCTCTAAAGGTGCCAACACACTGGCCTATTCCAAAGTGATCACATCACTGAAGAACTAATTAAAGTGGCCACACACGCAGCATTGATTCCCAAATCAAACAGTATAATCTGTGTGTGTCTCTCTCTTTAAAACAATCAATTTGGTCAATCTTCATATGGTGCCATTGCACTAAAGTTGATCATCGAGAACGTAAAACCAGATTCAGGTGACTTGCATGGACCCAAACTCTAAGAGCTTCTGTTAAGTCATCCCCATACTAGTACAATTGGGCAATTTGATGCGTGCCACCTGCGTTCAGAGCTTCCCCATAGCATAATGAGTACAAAGTAATTGAAAAGAACAAGCAGTGTTTCCTCATGTGGTTCCTTGAGTGGTGGAAGGACTGAAGAATCCACCACAAGGAACCGCATGAAGAATCCACCACAAGGAACCGCATCAAGGATCCACCACAAGGAACCGCATGAAGGATCCACCACATGGAACTGTATGAAGGATCCACCACAAGGAACCGCATGAAGGATTCCCCGCAAGGAACCACATGAATAAATGCTCGTTTGAAGGAGCCCTTAGACAGCAAAATGCTCAGAATCGTGCCATGTGCTATTCTCCTAATTCTGACTGACCCTGCCATGGTCAGCCGAGGGACTTCAGATGCCCAGTGGTTCAGTTTTGATGTTTTTGATTACTGGCTTAGAAACCAAGGAGAAGGGCAGTTGGAATACAACTGATATAAAGACCAAATATGTACAGTGAATTCTGCGGTTACAAACTTTATTAATCTGGTCACAAGGTCAAACAGAAGAAATCATGTTCTGCTTCTTCTGTTTGGAAGAGAATGCCTTCAAAATCCTAAAACTGAATGGTCTATAAATGTATTTAATGAAGACTTCCACCCTTCTGAAGTCCTCTATGGCATAACTACTGAAATTATACACAGGCTGATTGTAATTCGCTATCTTAACTTTCCAGAGGGCCTTTGTCTTTAGTTTCTTCCTTGTAGGACAGAGGTTGTAAGACTTTTTCAGTGGAAGCCTCCTTTGGAGGTCCAACTCTTAGCTAATACAGAGAATACAGATATGGCAAAACATTGCTGGATAACAAGGACAGCAAATAAGAATTCACCCTAACTGACCGCTAGGCTTGTCTTTCAGGTGTAGTTAGGACAGAAAATAGGTGCTCACCCCAGATCTTACATTAATTGCTTGTGGCTAAGCCCCCTTGCAACTGTGTCAAGCCCTCCAGATGGCCAGCTCTACAATCGGGGAATCATTGCTCTATTAAGCACATAGAATTGATGAATGCCTTATTACTACAGGTATGGGATCTGTTATCTGGAAACCCGTTATCCAGAAAGATTCGAATTACAGAAAGGTTGTCTCCCATAGACGCCATTTTATCCAAGTAATCAAAAATGTTATCTCTGTAATAATAAAACATTAGCTTGTACTTGATCCCAACTAAGATATAATTAATCCTTAAAGGAAGTAAAACCCACCTATTGGGTTTATTTCATTTCTTTGGAGCCGGCACTCAATGAAGGCAAACTTCCACCAGGAAGTCAATTGAAGGTAAAAGTAGTTTATTGTGTCCACAGCCTTACGTTTTGTGTTAACAAACACTTAATCATAGGCCTATGATTAACACGAAACGCGTAAGGCTGTGGAAACAATGAACTCCTTTTACCTTTGACTGACTGCCTGGTGGAAGTTTGCCTTCATTGAGTGCCTGCTCCAAAGACATTTTCGGTTTGTCCGCTCCCCGTGCTGAGGGCTCAGGGGGGTGCATGTGGTGTTGTGACTTCCAATTTGAACCCCTCCCCAAACTACAGATTTATTCAAAATGGGTTTATTTAATGTTTAAATGATTTTCTAGTAGACATAAGGTTTGAAGATCCAAATTCTGGAAGGATCCCTTATCCGGAAAACCTCAGGTGCCGAGCATTCTGGATAACAGGTTGTATACCTGTACTTAACCCTGTTCACTATGTTATTTTTTCGAGCTCTACTGTGAATGGGGATTGTCTCTACCCATTTATCCTATTGATCCTCCTTCTTTTTGGAGTACACTAATCATTTTATTAAATGACCCTGTGACCCCATTTTTCTAAAATAAGAAATGACTTTTATTTTCTTCCTAAAGTTTTGTTTTTACCATACTCATTGGATGTCCTCGAGCACGATGGGCAACTTTTATATGCAAAACTTTCCTGTAAGCCTTGACCATGAGATCCAAACAAGGCTCTGCTGCAGTCATTCAATGCTAAAATTTCATTACATGGCTCTTCTCTTCCTTGAGTTAAGTGTGAAAAAGTCAACTATTTTTGGAAGACCACCCTGTTATTCTCCTGTAACCTCACCTGGCTAATTTACCTTTTCTCCTTTCAATCCGTGGCCCTATATCACAATGGCATGAAATGCGTAGAAATAATGGTTTCAAAGCAAAAGAGTGGTATATGACTGCTCCGTTTATCCAAGGTGTGTATCTTCAATGTCCTGTTTGTGCAGTTGGCTCTAATAGCAAACTAGAGGTGTAAATAATTACTTTTCAGCAGGAATCCAATGGAAGGTCACTGTTTGCCTGAACAAAACTCCATTGTTATTCAGCGTTAACATCAAAGCTACCCGATGTGGAACTATAAATTCCTTTTATGACTCATGGTATGGAAATGTAGAATATATCCTCTCTTTTCTCTCTTCTCCCCCCCCCCCTCCACCTCTTGTACGGCAGGTTTAAACCTTTAAAACGTCCACTATTGAAATGGGAATAAATGATGGTGCTCAGAAACCATGACCACATCAGCTAAATGGATTATAAATTAAATTTCCATAATGTATGCAACCGAAATCAAGGTGAACATAAATCAGGGTATTTTCTAAACACAGGTTAATTGCGCAACTTCGCAAACTGTCTATTTTTTATGCAAAATAATCCACTTAGCATTTGTCACGTTGGTCCTTGCATCATACACCCCTACCCTACTATCAATTACCGTGTCCCTTAAAGAGAAGAGGGGGAAAAAAATAGCAGCACTAGGTATATTGAAGAAAGGCGCGGGTTATTTTTCACGTGTCTGTCTCCGATGAGTGTTTATAGGCAGAAATTGTGCCAAAATGATTTGAAATGAAATGAATTAATTATGGTAGAAGCCTTTTAATATAAGTGAGTGAGCTCCAAATGTGATTAATGCAAATTGTGTTGCTATCAAGAGAATAAATGGGAAACAACATCGAGGGCCGCTTGTGTTTGCTGCCAAATAACTTTAGTAATTTACTGCATTAAGAATCAATAAAAAAAATAATGCCTTTCAAATGCAGCCCTATTAATCTCTATCCGGCACCAAAGAGAACGTTTATATTTTAATCTAAAAACTATACAATAAGAGGCCGGCGGATTTAAAGAGACCAGAGTAGGGGCGAAGGCCAGGTTCATTCCTATATAATGACTCGTTATGGACTTGGCTAAAATCAGGCTGGATCTAATGATGATCAGCAAGGTGTCTGTTATACATTAAATGATCTGATAAATAATGAAAATGCCCCAAGTTTTAACTATAACTAAAGCCTAAAAATGCTGTATTTTATTTTCAGAACCCACTGTGCCAACAGAGAGGCTCAACAGCCTTATAACATTAATGATCCAGGCCTTCAAAGTTGTCCTCAGGAGCTTCCCATCTTGGATTTTGTTATATAGTTTATTTTGGTTAAAAAAAAAAAGACCAAAGTCCATCAAGTTTGGCCCTTTTAAATGAACCCCATCTTTTCAGTGTCACTGCACTTCCTTTTCATGCTGTGGGCAGCCATTGAGAAGCTATCCTTAGGGGTTGTTGGAAATCATCAAGCAGAAAATGAGGTTTGTCTGGCGTAGAAGCTGAAGGATGATATATACATTTCTGATTCTAAACGCCCTGGTTTCTGAGCTGCTATGTCATGCAAATCTGAATTAATGATTTATTGGCCTTGTATCTTGACATTATATTCTACATATACTGTATATTTAGACTGGATCCATAAACTAAGTTAAGTGACAAAAGCCCAGAGCATGTGCTGAGAATCAGCAGAAGACAAGATGAGGAGCTACTGGGGCATCTGCAAAAGCGCAGATCTTCCCTGCTGCAATCTCCTTGGGCTGATAATATGATAATGTGTAGCATTTTGGCCTTTATTACACCTTAGTTTTCATTAAAGATACTGTAGGGTAAACAAAAAAAAACCCAACCCAGCTACTCTGTTTATAGACCCGACCCACCAATCTCTTGCGACCCACGAAACTATATAGAGGCTGCCAGAGGTGAAAGTCAGCAAACTAAGGTCACAGGCAGGGAGTGCGGAAGGAAGCTCTCAACTTGAATCTACCCACGACCCAGAAATCTTTTACGGAATTTGGCCCAAACCTGCCCCAACCCACGTGTTTTAGGGCGGCGCACACATCGGCACTGTTGGGTACAGGGTGGTTACATTGGTGGCCTATTTAACAGAGACCTTCTTAAAATCTTAAAGGAGAAGGAAAGGCTAAAATTAAGTAAACTTTATCAGAAAGGTGTATATAAATACACCAGTAAACCCTCAAAGTAATGCTGCTCAAAAGAAACACTACATTTCTTTCCTTCTATTGTGTACGTATGGGCTTCTGTATCAGACTTCCTGTTTTCAGCATAAACTTCCAGGGCAGGGCTTGAGCATGCTCAGTTTGCTCCTCTCCCTCCTCCCATCCCTGCTGTAATCTGAGCCCAGAGCTGTAAGTGAGCAGGGAGAGACTCAGGCAGGAAGTGATGTCACGCCAAGCTTATATGGCAGCTTCTATCCTAAACAGAGACAGTGTCTAGAGCTGTTTACTCAGGTATGGTAAAGCATTCTGCAGAATAAATATAGTGTTATAGCTTGCACTATTGTGGCTAATCTGTTGGCAATACCATCTTGGAGTTTTCCTTCTCCTTTAAGATCTTATTAGGTTGAACGCACATGGGGTGTTTTCCCCAATCACTGTACAGGCCAGGCTTCAATTTGACCCAGGTGTCATATGTCTAGATCTGTAGGCAATTAGGATGAAAAAGTGAAAGGCCAGGTCAGCCATTAAAGACATAGGCCTGTTCTTTTGTTTTATAAACATCCAGATTACAGGAGTCTCTGGCAGTGATCACATGGACAGACGCCACCATGAATCTCATGCTTTGGTCAAATCACAGGCTCAGATGAAGAAAAATTGCTGATGTGGCCCATACCAAGAGGCAGCTAGGCATTTGATGTAACTCACTGTCTCAGATGCTCTTATAACAACTCCTTCCCATGAGCAGATTTAAAATGGGGCCATTAAATCACACAAAGCAAAGGTTGAGGAAGAATAAATGTATTTAACTCAACTGAAGACGGCCTCTTGAAAAGATCAAGTTATTACCGTACGCCACACTTAAACTGTTTATTTATTCCCTGTCCTAAAACCTGATTTAAAGGCAATAAAATGCAATCACTACACAGCCCAAAAAGCAGGAATCATCGGCTAATGGAACTTTTAACTGAAAAGCGCCCATTGACATGAGGTAATTCTCCTAATGCAGACTCGCGCGCCGGGACCTGCTTCTGCTTTATCACAGTAAACAATCAGGAACATATGCATTAAGGAAAATTTAAATACATTATGACCCCATAAATATCCCTATCAATCAATACGCTATTTAGTGTTAAAAGTCCACACGGAAATCATCTCAGTGGTGGAACAGTCCGACCATTTATTACGGAGCTGATGAGTTTAATCGCAGTGGATGTGATATACTCGGGCACAAAACGGTGAATTAAACAGTTCGGATATTTTTGCGATGAGGCGCAGTTTTTATGTCCTTAAAGAGACGTGTGGCAATATAAACCCTCCAGAATGCCAGTTATTTACATCTAGAACAGCATATTCAACTAGTGAATGCAGAGTCGCTGCCTAATTACTGATCTATTCCTTATACAGGTATGGGACCGGTTATCCAGAATGCTCGGGATTAGGGGTTTTCCGGATAACGGAGCTTTCCATAATTTGGGTCTTCATGCCTTAAGTCTACTAGAAATTCATTTAAACATTAAATAAACCCAACAGGCTGGTTTTACTTCCAATAAGGATTAATTGTATCTCAGTTGGGATCAAGTACAAGCTACTGTTTTATTATTACAGAGAAAAAGGAAATCATTTTTAAAAATTTGGATTATTTGGATAAAATGGAGTCTATTGGAGACAGGCGTTCCGTAATTCAGAGCTTTCTGGATATCGGGTTTCCGGATAAGGGATCCTATACCTGTACCTCAAGGAAAAGCCCATAATAAAATGGTTGTGGCTGGAAACAAAAAACCCTTTAAAGTTCTCTATCAATGAGGCAGCATTTCCCAGGGTATAGACTAACAGCATTTGAATAACCTTTTAACATTGAAGTATGAAAAAAGAAGACAATCCAGGATAAAACCCTGATCTGTCCAGTTAAAGGAGAACTAGACATTAAAAAATTAATGTGGCTAAAAATTAAACATTTTATATACTTTAGTTATTGCACGAGGCTAAAGTTTCAGCTTGTCAATAGCAGCAATGATCCAGGACTTCAAACTTGTCACAGGGGGTCACCATCTTGGAAAGTGTCTGTGACACTCACATGCTCAGTGGGCTCTGAGCAGCTGTTGAGAAGCTAAGCTTAGGGCTCGTCACTAATTATCCAGCAGAAAATGAGGTGTGTCTGTAATATAAGCTGATGCTACAGGTTTGCTGTTTATTAAAGGAAAACTATACCCCCAAAATGAATACTTAAGCAACAGATAGTTTATATCAAATTGAATGACATATTAAAGAATCTTACCAAACTGGAATATATATTTACATAAATATTGCCCTTTTACATCTCTTGCCTTGAACCACCATTCCGTGACTCTATCTGTGCTGCCTCAGAGATCACCTAACAGAAATACTACAACTCTAACTGTAACAGGAAGAAGTGTTGAAGCAAAAGGCAGAACTCTGTCTGTTAATTGGCTCATGTGACCTTACATGTGGTTTGTATGTGTACACAGTGAATCTTACGATCTCAGGGGGCGGCCCTTATTTTTTAAAATGGCAATTTTCTATTTATGATTACCCAATGGCACATACTAGTAAAAAAGTATATTATTATGATAATGGTTAATTTACATGAAGCAGGGTTTTACACATGAGCTGTTTTACTCAGTATCTTTTAATAGGGACCTACATTGTTTGGGGGGTATAGTTTTCCTTTAAATTCTGATGCTAATTGCACTGGTTTCTGTGCTGCCATGTAGTAATTATCTGTATTAATTACTAATCAGCCTTATACTGTGACATCTCTATTCTATGTGTACTGTATATTGTGAGTGGGTCCCTAAGCTCAGTAAGTGTCAGCAGCACAGAGCATGTGCAGTGAATAAGCAGAAAAGAAGATGGGGAGCTACTGGGGCATCTTTGGAGACACAGATCTTTACTGCTAAAGGGCTTTGGTTGCCTTGGGCTGGATCATTGCTGCTATTGACAAGCTGAAACTTTAGCCTGGTGCAATAAGTTCAGTATAGAAAATATGGCATATTTAGTCACATTCTTTTAGGGTTTAGTTGTCCTTTACGGGTTTGGATCTTCATTCTCATCCCGTGGGTGGTCAAAGCTACACTCACGTGGAGACCTTTTTGTGTGTCCAAAGGAGCAGATTCCAGTAGAAGTTAAGTTTCTGAGTATAAATTTTTCTTTTGTTCCAATTCATAATATTCTATGGCAAAATAAGATGTTCATTTTGTACTTGGGATTATAATGAACGCGTAAATTAGAATTCCTTCCAGATGTGATTGCACCTAATATACCCGCAGCTCCAAGCGATAACCATTAGCTTCGCACTATATCAAAGATGACTAGATCTTGCTGAGACGAAATTCATATTTCTGAACTCATTTTAATTATCTTTTGGTTCTCACTGTTTGAATCTATTTCCCATAGATATTTGGCACGACGACGCCTCAACTCATATATAATGCTCAGGAGCCCACTTATGGATTAAATGTAGATTCGAAAAACCAAATCAATTCAAAACACAATTCTTTCGACTATTAAATCTTGCTAAACTATTTATCATTGCGACTGCATTAAAATTATGAGCTCATCTGCAATGGAATGAGATGTTTCTGCCTGTGTTCTTTTAGAAGTCCAACTGCCTATAAAAAGAACTCGTAAAGAACTTGGGCTCGGACCATTGTTGATCAGCCTTCATAAAAATCAAGCAAATTTCTTTCATTTTATATCAATTAAAGGGAAGAGGTTTTATGGTTTTTTTCAAGTCTGCCAGACACTATGTGAAATGGTCTGCTTGTAAGGATATTTTTGTTTAAAGGAGAAGGAAAGATACAGAAGCATTTTATTGCCAATAGATTAGCCACTATAGTGCAAGCTATAACACTAAATTAATTCTGCAGAATGCTTTACCATACCTGAGTAAACAGCTCTAGAAGCTCTCTCTGTTTGTTTAGGATAGCAGCTGCCACATTAGCTTGTTGTGACATCACTTCCTGCCTGACTCTCTCCCTGCTCACTCATAGCTCTGGGCTCAGATTACAGCGGGGGGTGGGGGGGAGCAAACTGAGCATGCTCAAGCCCTAACCCTGGAAGTTTATGCTGAAAACTGGAAGTCTGATACAGAAGCCCATGAGTACACAATACACCCTTAGCGTTTTAATGTACTAAAAAAAGGGATTTAGGTGGTCACAATGTGACTTTTGCCGCTCATTTGGTTAGGTTGCCAAATGGGGTGATGTTTGTCTGATTTGATAACCTATGGGGTCAAAGATCAGATCATATGGAAGACGGGCCATGCAAAAACTCAACTTGAACCTGACCCTAACCCACAATACCTTAACCTGCAAAATGTTGCCATTGTAGGACCTACACCCAATCCATACCAGTGTCTTTTCACTCTGTACGCTACTTCTGTGTGTGCCTCTGGTTCAAGCACATTTTAAACTCACACTTTATCATCCTTACCTTTCCCAGCATTCTCCCCAGGAAGTAGTAATGTCTAGCAAAGGAGTCGCTAACAAGCATATGAGCAGCGGGATTGGGGTACAGAAGTCCTTCGTTAGTGGTCTTGAAAAAGCCTTGGTTAGGGTTAAAGCCAGATTTGAGAAGCTCATTCAAGAACTCCCGAAATATGCCTCCTCCGTCAATCCCAGCCTCGTCCAGGCCGTGTGTGTTCAGCAAGTGAACACGGAAACGCTTTTTGAGATCGGGCTCTGAAAAAGAAGAGAAGAACTTGCTGAAGCAACGACATAAGGGCAGATTTTTGAACAGGAACTTATGTAGCTGTGTGTTAGACACACAATGAACTCAATGCTGACCATTCTCAGGAGACAGCTTGTCATAAGCATCTTCATAGATATAATTTCTCCTAATGGTGACATTGATTCCATCAATAAATGGTCCATCCCCCTGGACTTCCTGTTTGTCAGCATAGATGAGTCTTTGGAAGATCTAGAAGACAGATTGAAATAGTCCTTGTAAATGTGTCCGAGCCAATAAAGCAAGAGAAAACCAATATAAGGGGTCATGTAAAACAGATTGGGGGAAGAATGCAAAACATACAGGGAATATTTATCAACACTGGAGACAAACATCACCGACGATGCTGCCCATAGCAACCAATCAGCAATTAGATTTGAACAGATCTGATTGGTTGCTATGGGCAACTACTGGTGATGATTGTCTCCAATGTTAATAAACATGCCCCTAAGGGTGCAAGAGCATGTCCTTTTGCCACCTGGAAAAATGGTCTGGCTGTGGTCTGCACCTCACACCGGATAAAAACTCCAGTGCAAGGTGGGGACTGAAGCTTTGGGTGCCGTAGGTCAGCCCTATCTCCAAGAAACATAAATTGCAGCACTCCAAATCCTGTGACAGTGGTTTATTGTGCCAACAAACTAGGACAACGTTTCGGGCCAACGGCCTTTCTCAAGTCTTAAGCTTGAGTAAGGGCGTTGGCCCAAAACGTTGCCTAGTTTGTTGGCACAATACACCACTGTCACAGGATTTGGAGTGCTGCAGCATGTGTTTCTTGGAGATATACGTGGGTCCCAGGCAGGGGGACCAGCAGCTTGCACCCGACGCTACAACAGGCGGTGAGTTATAGTTGAGCATCGCCCGCATTTGATTGTAGGTCAGCCCTATCTTTACCGTCAGCCACTTACCTTTACTCTTTCTTCAAAGGGAACCACAAAGGGGAGTTCCGTCAATATCGCCAACTGCCTCTCTTCAGATACAGACAATGGGGCAGGCTCCAGGCCAACTAAATAAAAATAAAAAAAAAGTATCTGTTAATACAGTTCTATATCTAACGGCTGCAGATTTCAACTGGTGACCCTTTCGGTTGGCAGGAGGGACACCATCCCAGATGTTCTCCATTAAGTAAATGGAGAAGTAATATAGAAATGATTATATCATACAGTGGTTGCAGACAGATAAGGGAACAATGACTTCCACTATGGATTCCCCAATTCGGGGTTAAAACCACTCACTCATGCTATAGTTCCAGGTTTTTATCCCAAGCTGCAGATAAGCATTTACCCCAGTCCTCATCCCAAGGCTGGAACCCCCAATCACGTCTGCCAAACTGTGGTTCATAGCTATAGACCCGTCTGAATAGTCACCCAATTTACAGATGCCATTGGATTTAGAATTATTAATGGGAGCTTGCCAACCCATCAGATAAATATACATTTACCATGACATCTTATTAGTACTAGAAATTGCATTAAAAATATGTATGTAAAAGTATTGCTAAATTGAATTTCCACAGTCCCAGTTTATAAGTCTTACAAATTAGATTTTTTTTGAGCTCTAAGGAGATGAAGCTACTTTTTGGTTGTAACATGCTGATATATATCCGAAATACAGTAAGAATGTTTTAAAAAGCGAAAGAAGAAAGGGTGCATGATTAATTTAATATAAGCTTCAGCATACTGAAATAAGAAAGTTTCTAAATACAATCAATGAAAAATTCTGTACTGTTTCTGAAATAATAAAGTTTATATTCACTATTCCTCTCTCAGCATATGTTTCTTTTCATTCTCTCTTCATGTAGGAGTTGAGTGTCAGATATTCATTGACAGTTAGATCCAATATATCTTATAGGGGGGTTCCTTTTGCCTAGAAGATGTATTCGAGCTCACTCTATTAAAATCACCAGACATCATGTCTCTCTACATGCAGGATTTGTGCAAAAGGCAGTTATTTTGTTAGATTTTGTTTGTACTGGAATCAGTTATTTGAGAGAGCTCTAATACATTTGCTAGGAAAGGAAGCCCCACTTATAAGATATATTGGATCAGTCATCTGACACCCAACTGCTGCATGAAGACAGAATGAAGAGAAACAGATGCTGAGAGAGGGATAGTGAAGATAAACGTGTTTGTTTTCAGAAACAATGCAAAAAAAATATTTAGAAAGTTTCTTACTTCAGTATGAGGAATCTAATATTAAATTTTCATTTTCACGATCGTTTCCCTTTAAAGGGCAACATACCACATTTTAAATGCTGGGTTAAATGGAGCACCAGAGATATATTGGGGATCTAGCAACAGGCCTATGAGCAGAGGCAGGAAGGCACCTCCATGGGAGGTTGACACTCCAGTCTCGGGCTCCACATGAGGACGTCTGAGCGTAGAATGGCAAACTGCTTGTCTCAAGGTGACTGGACATAGCGAGTCTCTGCTGACAACTGCACGATTCCCTCCTACAGCCACTTGCCAGTGCAGCAAGTGATTTTCACTATCCACTTCTTTCTAAATTTAACTGCCTCTCCCTTTCTATTCTCTGCCCTGCTGGTTCTGACTTTTGAAAGAATGTAGCGAACAGACCAGCAAGCAGGGCTGAGTTCTGCTGTATGGCACCAGCAGTGCAGAAAGGAACGGAAGGGAAACGCTCGCATCACATTTTCTTCAATTAAGGCTTTATTTATAGGCATTCTTATCTTGTAGACACTTTCCATTACGATGTCAATGTAAGCAGCCTTAATGTAAGGGTTAAAAGCCGTTTAATAGAAAACTGCGTGTACAGCAAAGGTAAAACGCTATCCAAGTACTCAAGCTCAATTATTCTGCCCAATTAGTCACGTTTATCTACATTTCTCTATCAAGATTTCAATTTCTGGGGAGAATTATGGCCAGAAGATGTCAATACGCTTAGCATTTAGAGCCAGAGGTATGCTATTTAGGGTGAATGAGGGATCGCAAACAAATAAAAGCAGATGTGATGCTTTTCCCCCTAATTGGCTCAATCCATCCCAGCTAATTGCCGAGGAGAACGCTGGCTCGCAGCGAAATGATGAGACTTTGGTTTATTGTAACTACTGAAACATACAAAGCTGTTAACTGAAAGTTCTTAAATATTCATTAAAAGTAATGCGGTTTGTACGGCCAATGAATTTACAGAAAAAAAATTCTGTGTGTGTTCCAGTGTAATGAATACTATTAGAGATTGGTTAAAGGGAAATATATCATGGGCATGAGTTGGTTTTATCTCCCACCTATGTGCTCATAAGCAGGAAGCCATTTAGCTTGTATGCAGGGCCGCCATTAGAAATCACGGGGCCCCGTACAACAACATTTTCTGACCCATCTGGGCCCCCCCCCCCAGATCCAGAGAATATTTTTTTTAAAAAAACATTGGCGGCAGGGGCCTATAGAGTATTAAAATAAGACATTTGTGGGCAGTGGTTAAATAAAATAATAAACACACATTTGGTGTTCAGTAGAACTGAACTTGTGGTTTCAGGACTTCAACTTCGGTTCCTTTCGTGGCTTCCGGACTTCAACTTCGGCTCCTTTCGTGGCTTCGGGACTTCAACTTCGGCTCCTTTCGTGGCATCGGGACTTCAACTTCGGCTCCTTTTGTGGCATCTGGACTTCAACTTTGGCTCCTTTTGTGGCATCTGGACTTCAACTTCGGCTCCTTTCGTGGCTTCGGGACTTCAACTTCGGCTTCTTTCGTGGCAACGGGACTTCAACTTCGGCTCCTTTCGTGGCATCTGGACTTCAACTTCGGCCCTTTGGGACTACATCGCTTCGGGACTTTGGCTCTTCGGGACTACATCGCTTCGGGACTTTGGCTCTTCGGGACTTTGGCTCTTCGGGACTTTGGCTCTTCGGGACTTTGGCTCTTCGGGACTTTGGCTCTTCGGCTCTTCCGGAGTTCAGCTTTTCGTGACTTTTGCTCTTCCAGAGTTCGGCACTGCTTCGTCGCTTTCAAGGGAGGCCCGGTACAACAGTACCCCCTGTGCCCCCCTAATGGTGGCCCTGCTTGTATGTATGGGAACTCACCTAGCCTTCGTGGAGAATTTTTTTAAAGACTTTAAAAGAACAATGCAGTCTATTTGTAAACAGTAGGAGGTGACATTCCATTTTCGTCTATGGAAAATAGCAGAAGAGAATGTATGTGGTTCATACAGAATACGTAATGGAATATGTACATGTGTAAGGCCCTGTCCTGCTTCAATAGGTCAATAATCCCTTGTCCATGCAGAAATGGGTTTGCAAAAATAGGAGTGGGTGGACATGATTGCCCTGCACCCAAGTGAACATCAGTGGGATGAATTGGAAGAATGATTGTGAACCAGGACTGATCTCCAACATCAGTGCCCACCCTTTACATATGAATGGAAGCAAATCCCACCAATAATGTTCCAACATCTATTGAAAAGCCTCAGCAGCAAAGAGAGGACCAACATCATGTGAATCCTCTTGGTTTGGGAATGAGATGTTGGACAGGAATGTGTCCATGTACTTTTGGCCCTTATTGTGTGCCATGCCCATACAGATGAGTGGTAATGGACACACTCTGCCGAAAGATTAGTGGTAGTATTAGTAACTATGGATATATACTGACTGCCCTGGTTCAAGGTGAGATTTTATTTAAGATTGTAAACCCCACATGTAATAAAAATGCAATGAGTTTGCTCAGATGCAGCAACACATGACACCAATAATATGCATGCTTTTAAATATGAGACCGGTAAATGCGACCTGCTGATTTGATTGGGTCTTCATTATTTATATTTTAAAGTTGTTTTTTTTTTAATTATTTGCCTTCTTCTGACTCTTTCCAACTACCAAATGGGGTGTCACTGACCCCATCTAGAAAACAATTTCTCTGTAAGGCTACAAATGTATTGTTATTGCTACTTTTTATTACTCATCTTCCTATTCAGGGTAATTTGGACCCTAGCAACCAGATTGCTGAAATTGCAAACTGGAGAGCTGCTGAATAAAAAGCTAAATAACTGAAAAACCACAATTATAAAAACCAATTGCACATTGTCTCAGAATATTACTCTCTACATCATACTAAAATTAATTTATAGGTGAACAACCTCTTTGAAAGTCAATAGAACGAATGAAATGTGATGGTGTAACGCTGGTATAAGTTTAGCTGGCAATCAGAGTGTTTCCCGTGCATAATGCATTCATGCAATCACTGTGCCATTAGCAGAAAGTCTTTATACCAATTAAATTGTGCTCATAAAGCAATAATGAGCCCAACATGGAAAATATACAATGCAACCTGAAGCAAATCTTACCATCTAATGTAGACTGTAATGGTCCTATTCTGCCCATTCTCCTCACTCTCCACACGTGTCTGGCTGACGGCACATAAAGTTGGGTAACCTGGAACAACAAAAAGGGCATCTTGTTATGTATTTTGATTAGGAGGTGCATCATGGAACGGATCACATTGTCATGACACTGGAAACAACACAACTTAAAGGAGTAAGAAAGGTTAAAATTAAGTAAGCTTTATCAGAAAGGTCTATATAAATACACCAGTAAACCCTCAAAGTAATGCTGCTCTAAATCCTGTGTTAAAAGAAACACCACATTTCTTTCCTTCTATTGTGTACTCATGGGCTTCTATATCAGACTTCCTGTTTTCAGCTTAAACATCCAGGGCTTGAGCATGCTCAGTTTGCTCCTCTCCCTCCTCCCCTCCTTGCTGTAATCTGTGCCCAGAGCTATGAGTGAGTAGGGAGAGACTCAGACTGGAAGTGATGTCACACCAAGCTAATATGGCAGCTGCTATCCTAAACAAACAGAGAGAGCTTCTAGAGCTGTTTAATCAGGTATAGTAAAGCATTCTGCAGAATAAATAGCTTGCACTATTGTATTGGCAATAAACTGCTTCGCTAGCTTTCAATCTCCATTAAGGGGAGCTCCATCCAAATAGTATAATTATACATTATTTATAATAAGCATGAATGGAATTCAAATTTTAGTGAATTTTTAAGTCGTTTCTAAAAGCAACTGATTCTGAAAGCCGTATTTGCACTGCTTATCCTGAGTCTTGAAACAATGTAGCAAAAGCCAGCCAAGGCGCCGATTCTCACAATACCTTGCATTCGTCCTCATGTTGTGCAAATTGAAGCCTTGGCTGGAGAAGAGATGGATTTGCTACATTCAGAACCAGTCAGAACCATTAGTGCAGGGGAAGACATGAAAATAAATAACATTTCCAAATACCTTTAAAATCACTGCAAAATAATTTTTAAAGGAGTGGTTCACCGTTAAGTTTGCTACAGAATGGCTAATTCCAAGCAACTTTTCATTTGGCCTTCATTATTTTATTTTTTTATAGTTTTTGAATGATTTGCCTTTTTCTTATGACTCGTTCCACCTTTAAAATGGGGGTCACTGACCCCATCTAAAAACAAATGCTCTGTAAAGCTACAAATGTATTGTTATTGCTACTTTTTATTACTCATTTTTCTATGCAGGCCCCTCTCCTATTCATATTCCAGTCTCCTATTGCAATTGCAAACTATACAGCTGCTGAATAAAAAAGCTAAATAACTCGAAAAAACACAAATAACAAAAAAGAAAAGCAATTGCAAATTGTCTTAGAATATCAATCTCTACATCATACTAAAGGATAATTTATAGATGAATTACCCTCTCAGCTGAAGACCTACCTTATCAGCTTTAATGTTCTCTTGTTCAGACAGCCAGTGATTTAAAGGGCAGAAGTTTCTCCTTGTGTCCCGAGACTTCAGCATTTTAACCAGATTGGTGATCACCTATAAAAAAAAAAAAAAAAAAAGAAGACAAGCTAAAATGAGAGGGCTGGAAGCGAATTGCTGCTATTGTTCTCTATTAAACAAGAGTACAAAATAAATGCATAGATATATATATATCCATATTATACATATACATACAATAACACTATGTTTTTAGATAGGATAAAGAGAGCCCTTTAAGTGGAAGAAAAACATTTTTGCAAATTAAAAGCAGATTTTATCAGTGAACCCAAGCCATACTGTCAGGGAAGTCTCTTCTACTCCTCCACCCAAGCTTGTGTCTCCATCATCTCCTTCACTTCCATACAGAGACCTGCTAGAGGAGACAATCCCTAACTAACCCACCTTAACTTATGACATAGCAACCTACACCCAAAAGGTGGGATGTTTCAGTGAGTTTAAAGGCTTATGAGAAAATTATTTCCACAAAATTGTCAGAAGTTCCGAAGGAAAGGAAGAGGACCTGAAGAAATCCGAATGCAGGGTGAGAGCAGGAAGGGGGGGATTATGTAGGGTACTGGGTAGGGGTTTTTATTAGTGGGGGGGGGGTTCAGTTCTCCTTTAAAGGGTTACTGTCATGGGAACAAAAAATTTCAATTTGCATCAGTTAACAGTGTTGCTCCAGGAGAATTCTGCACTGAAATCCATTTCTCAAAAGAGCAACCTGTTTTTATTTTTTATATTTCATTTTGAAATCTGACATGGGGTTAGACATATTGTGAGTTTCCCAGCTGCCCCCAGTCATGTGGCTTGTGTTCTGATAAACTTCAGTCACTCTTTACTGCTGTACTGCAAGTTGGAGTGATATCACCCACCTCCCTTCCCCCAGCAGCCAAACAAAAGAACAATGGGAAGGTAACCAGATAGCAGCTCCCTAAAACAGGGTAACAGCTGCCTGGTTGATCCAAGAATAGCACTCAATAGTAAAATCCAGGTCCCACTGTGACACATTCATTGAGTTGAGTAGGAAAAACAACAGCCTGCCAGAAAGCAGTTCCATCCTAAAGTGTTGGCTCTTTCTGAAAGCACATGACCAGGCAAAATGGCCTGAGATGCACCTACACACCAATATTACAACTAAAAAATACACTTGTTGGTTCAGGAATGAAATTTTATATTATAGAGTGAATTATTTGCAGTGTAAACAGTGTAATTTAGAAATAAAAACTACATCATAACAGAATCCCTATAAGTTTATTTCAGTCATTGGACTAATGGAAGCACATAATCCTTGCTCCAGTCAAGGAAGGAGAAGAGAGATGGATAAAATCACCTGCCACCCTGAATGGGACAAACCAAAATCTGAAGATGAGGGTACAGATGGGAGGGTACAATATCTCTTGCCTCTGCTGAGGCATTTTCTACAGCCATCAATAAAACACAAGAGTTTGACTACTAGGTCAATACCTATGATGATGGAATCAGCAGAGGCAGTTCCCACCCAGATATATGAATTCAAATATTAGGGATGCACCGAATCCACAATTTTGGATTCGGCCGAACCCACGAATCCTTCGCGAAAGATTCGGCCTAATTCCGAATCCGATTCTGCATAGGCAAATTAGGGGTGGAAAGGGAAAAACATTTTTTACTTCCTTGTTTTGTGACAAAAAGTCACGCAATTTCCCTCCCCACCCCTAATTTGCACATGCAAATTAGGATTCGGATGGGCAGAAGGATTTGACCGAATCCGAATCCTGCTGAAAAATGCCGAATTCCGAACCGAATCCTGGATTCTATGCATCCCTATCCACACAGCAGGGATGTTCAGGGCAAGCAATAAACTACTGTATGCCCTTATACCCGTTTAAGGAAGACTAAACCCAAGGAATTTATTTCACATGTGCCCTTTTATACAAACTTGCTTTGCACCATTATGATTTCTGTGCCATGTGCGAGTGAATTAAAGATCTTGCACCCTTCTCCCCTTCTTTTCTCCTTTAAGTAGATGCATTAACTAAGTGATTTGCCACTTTATATAAGAATTTTAAATGAAACCCCCGAGTGAAGAGGCGTCGGCAAAGCTCAGCTTATTAGATCACATTAGTGCTGCATTTGCCGCTATCAAAACATTATCGTTTAGTCTCTCTTCTGCTAATGTTCGTGCAGCTCCGGGCTCGGAAGTGAAATGTGTTGTAAAATCAGACAGAATGGGTTGGATAGAGGCTATTGTAGACTTGTAGAATGAATAAGCATTGCTTAATTAGCCCATCAGGTTAAGTGCAGGCATTAATGGGTCCTTCCCAAAGTCTAGCGTGACATCTTTCTCCAAACATGGCCAAGAAGAAAGTTCCATTAGCAATATTAATACAAGCTTAGTTGATCATTTTCATTCAATTAACTTCTTTCAATTAAATAGATCGCTTGACAAAAGCAGTGATAAAAGACCCGAAGGGACAGCTGATGACTCGAACTGAACATTACCGAGCGAGAGGTCGCTGGTATTAAACGGACTGTAAATCTAGCATTCAATTTGGAAAGTGCATTTCTCCTGCACCTACTTCTTTAATGAGCAATTTTAGCTGACGGGATCTGTTTGCTTGAGGGGGGGGGGGGGCAGATTTAGCAAGTCAAGTGGTTCCTTTCCTGCAACAGATAGGACCTTGGTTCCCTCTGTTATTTCCCAGCTGCCAATGCTGACATTGGGGAAAAAACGAGAAAGAGATTTATTTTTCCTATGTTGTCACAGGCAACTGATTTTGTTTTCTTGCCGCACCATTTATCACGTCATTGAACAAGACCAGGATGTGCTACTAATTAAGCCTGACTTCAAGCGTGAGCAATGAGCAGACCCCATCAAATATGGCAAAAACCACCACTTGGTGGCCTGCCCAGAGGACAAAATATATATATTATAACCATCCCTCCCCTTAAATTGTATGCGTCTTTACAAGGGACGGTAGTTAGAGAGATGGAGCCTTTGTACTATTATAATTTGGATAATCTTAAATCCCCCGTACAAGGGCAGATACAGTATAAACTGCTGACAGATTAAGTCAGCAGTTTATTGCTCAGTGTATGGGGCCCTCTGGGCTTCCCTGTTTATAATCTGGATAAAAGTCGGGCAGATGTCGATCGGCCGGGCTTAAAGGAGAAGGAAAGCTACCAAGGCAATATATTGACAACAGATTAGCCCCCAACAGTGCGAGCTATAACCCGTTTTTATTCTTTAGAATGCTTTTCCATACCGGAGTAATCAGCTCTAGACACGCTCTGTTTGTTTATGACAGCAGCTGCCATATTAGCTTGGTCTGACATCACTTCCGGGCCTGAGACTCTCCCTGCTCACTCAGACTCAGATTACAGCAGGGAGGGGGAGAGAGGAGCAAACTGAGCATGCTCAAGCCCTAGCCCTGGAGGTTAAAGCTGAAAACAGGAAGTCTGATACAGAAGCCCATGAGTACACAATAGAAGGAAAGAAATGCTGTGTTTCTTTTCACAGAGGACTCAGAGCAGCAGTACTTTGAGGGGTTACTGGTGTATTTATATAGAACCTTCTGATAAAGCTTACTTAGTTTTAATCTTTCCTTCTATAAAAATCCTATCGGATTAAGGACTGCATTGCATTGATGCGGTCATTGATCAGACCACCCGTTTTCTCCTCATTATCCAATCGTTGGGCCCTAGGCTCCATGAACGGATCAGCCCGATCCACCTCAAGGTGGGCATATCGGGGAGAGATTCGCTCATTTGGTGACCTCGCCAAACGAGCAGATCTCCATATGTATGGCCATCTTAAAGTTATACTAACACGTTCCTATAAAAATAGGAACATGTCGGTATCAGTGAAAAGAATCTGCATGCGAAATATAAGCAACTAAAAGCTCCCCAAAGCTGCTGCCAGCCCAGCAAACCTTCGTAACGGCGACCCTCTGACACCATTAAATTATCTTCTTGAGTTATTTCAGTCAGACTGGGCTGGGGGTGGAGCGATCCCTCCATAGGCTAATTACAAATGAAGTACAGCAAAGGAATTCCAACGGCACACAGGACTGTGAGAAATCTTCAAAAATTTATTTCAATTCGGAGTGCGATGCAACGTTTCGGGGAGTAAAACCCCTTTGTCAAGCATGACAAATGAAAACAGGACTCCAGTTTATGGAGGGATCGCTCCGCCCCAAGCCCAGCGTGACTGAAACAACTCAAGAAGATAATTTAATGGTGTCGTAGGGTCGCCGTTACTAAGGTTCACTGGACGGCGGCTTTGGGAAGCTTTTAGCTGCTTATATTTACGCGTGCAGCTTCTTTTCACTGATACTGACACGTTCCTATTTTTATTGGAACGTGTCAGTATCACTTTAAAGGACATGTAAAGCCTACATTTTCCTACCATGTATATAAGTTGGGCATACCTTCCCCACCCAAGCCACATCAGTTGTACTGCATATACCCCCTCCATTTGCCAGCGCCATCACATTTTCCTAAAACAAATAGTTTTCACCCAGCGGCCATTTTTGCTCTGACACATCATCAGTAACATTGACATCTGCAAACAGGACACGTATGCTGTAAAGTTCATGCAATGCAGAATGTAGGTTTACACAGGCACAACATACTTTGATAAAAAGTCCTGCTGTTGTTGAGCACTGTAATGGTTAAGCTAAGCTCAGAAGAAGTGGTAAGGAGAAAAAATAGGATCAAACAGCTAAAGCAGAGTTTCTATGGGAAACAGTAATGCTATCTCTTCACTGGCTGGTAGACTGGAGGGTGTGTTTAGTAATCTGAGGATAACTGAGCATGCTCATAAGTCAACAGCCAAAGCAAATTCTTGAGGGAGGGGGCAGGGTGGGTTAGAGGAGTGGAAGGATTTCTAAGTGATTAAGGGGATGCTGCAGCCTTACTGTTAACCTTTTAACAACCAGAGTGGCAGTTATTTAAATATTTCAAAGAGGCAGTTCACTAATTACATTTTTGTGTAGGGGGTGTACATGTCCTTTAAAGGAACAGTTCAGTGAAAAAATAAAAACTGGGTAAATAGATAGGCTGTGCAAAATAAAAAAATGTTTCTAATATAGTTAGTGCCAAAAATGTAATGTATAAAGGCTGGAATGACTGGATTTCTAACCTAATAGTGAAACCCAACTTCCTGCTTTTCAGCTCTCTAACTCTGAGTTAGTCAGTGACTATAAGGGGGGCCACATGGGACATAACTGTTCAGTGATTTGCAATTGATTCTCAGCATTCAGCTCAGATTCAAAAGCAACAGTTATGACCCATGTGCCGCCCCGCCCTCAAGTCACTGATTGGTTACTGCCTGGTAACCAATCAGTGGAAACCAAGAGAGCTGAAAAGCAGGAAGTAGTGTTCTGGCTATTATGTTACACATCCAGTCACTCCAGGCTTTATACTATATTACATTTTTGGGTAACTAACTATATTAGAAACATTTTTTATTTTGCACAGCCTATCCATTTACCCAGTTTTTGTTTTTATATTGAACAATCCCAAACAGGATTTAATAACAGAGTCCTGTTATTATCCATTATCTATACAAAGCCAAAACATTCTAAAAGTCTTTAAAGAGATTACAAATTATTCCCATCAGTCCCTGCCCCACTGGAGCTTACGATCTAAAGTCACTATTACATTCACACAAACTATGGTTAATGTTATAAGACTATTGGGTCTATGGAGGTAATGTTATAAATGTCTACTACTTGTCTACTGACCCAAGGAAACCAATCAGCAAGCTAGATTTTCTGGTCAGCTGTTTCAAAACAAACATCTCATTGGCTGCTATGGGTTACAAGACATGCACAAAGCCTCCTTCCCAATACCTTAAAAAGCTGGATCCATCGCTTTTGCTCGGCCTGTATTTGCTTCAGCATTTCAGCGTTTGTGGTCACTCCGATGCTTCTGAACGCCGCCATGTACTCTTCGCGTACTTCGGGCTTTGTCTCGGGATAAGCCAACTTAATGATTCCCAAGCAGGCATCTCGGAGGCATCGGGATAATACCACCAACTGATCTAATGTGAAAGGCATCATCGATGATTGTCTCTGGCCTGCAACTATACAAAATGGAAAGGGTCAGTGATGATTTCTAATTAATCATTCTACAAACTAATTTAAAAGAGTAATTAAAGAAGGTAAAACACTCATCTGTCATTTGTAAAATCTCTAATCCCCTTTCCCCCTCCAAAAACACTAAGATAATACAGGTATGGGAACTGTTATCCAGAATGCTCGGGACCTGGAGTTTTATGGATAACAGATCTTTCTGTAATTTGGATCTTCATACCTTAAGTGTACTAGAAAATCATATAAACATTAAATAACTCCAATAGGCTGGTTTTGCTTCCAATAAGGATTAATTATATCTTAGTCTGGATCAAATACAAGCTACTGTTTTATTATTACATACAAAAAGGAAATTGTTTTCAAAATTTGTATTAATTGAATAAAATGGAGTCTATGGGAGATGACGTTCTGTAATGATGAGCTTTCTGGATAACAGTATTCTGGATAACGGATCGCATACCTGTACTGTTATGTCAGCCTTTTCACCTGGTACCAGTCCATTATTCTTCACAAGAAGTAGTGAGGGTAGAAGCCATGTTGGCTTTCAGAGTGGGCCAGCCCTTATGACCTGCACTCCATTGCTGATAGGTAATTGCCTATGAATGAACTGGGCAAGTGCAAGCAGGGCCGCCATCAGGGGGGGACAGGGGGGACAAGTGTCCCTTGAGAGTGCCAAAGCCTGCGGGCATTTTCGATGTCCCGAACAGCTGAAATTGCGGAAGTGCCGAAAAGCCGAACAGCCGAAGGACCCGAAGCCATGAAAACAGCCTAAGCCAAACTCCCGAAGCGGCAAAAAGACTCGAAGTAGCGAAAACAGCCAAAGTCCCGAATCGGCAAAAAGACCCAAAGTCGCGAAAACAGCTGAAATTGAAGTCCTGAAGCAGCGAATAGACCCAAAGTCAAGAGCAGAGGCGAAGTTGAAGTCCTGAAGCCATGAGTTCAATTCTATTGAACATCAATTTGTGTGTTGTTTTTTTTTTTTTTTTTAATCCCCTGGCCACCAATGTATTATTTTAATATTCTATAGGCCCCTGCCACCAATGTTTTTTGCCCCAAATTTTTTTTACTTGTAAGGGGGACCCTGGCGCCAATATTTTTTTTTAAATATATTTTTTGGGGCCCCAATCTTTTTAACGTTTAAGGGGGTCCTGGCACCAAGGTTTTTTAAAAAAATATTCTTTGGGCCCCAATTTTTTTTAACTTGTAAGGGGGGCCCTGGCGCCAATGATTTTTTTTTTTTTTTTTTTTTTTAAAAACTTTTATGGGGGGCCTTGGCACCATTGTTGGCCCTGACCATCAATAGCTTTTTATAACTTGTGTGTGGGGGTTACTTTTTTAGCGCTGATGTCTGTGTGGTCTTTTAACTGTGATGTGGAGTGGGCGGGATCTGGGGTGGGGCTTGGGTGCTAGAGTGGGCGGCCCTGAGTGCAAGTCTTCCGTGTGGGAGGCGTCTATGCCAAAGCAAAGGCAACAGTGGCAGGGACTCTCCTCGTAGCCACTCAAGTCTTACTCTATTGGGCGCCCATTGTAACCTTTGGACAAAATGACTCTGATATTTAAGAGTATGCTGCCCAAAAATTGTTCCAAAGCATATTTAAATTGGTTGCTTACCTTCTATGGGATCCCCGAAGAATTCATTATCATGTACCGAAATAAGGGAATGGCTAAATAAAGAGCTAAAGAGATAAAACAGGGGGATGATCCGATTGGAATCTTCCAGTGACATGGGGGAACCCCTTGAAATCACCTGAAGGAGCGGCACCCTAGACCTGTTACAGGAATAATAATAAAAAAACAAAAACCTTGATTAAAAATGTGAAAAAAATAGTAACTTAAATGGGTAGTTAATCAAACTTTTAGTGTGTTATAGCATTTCCCATTCTTATCAACTTTTCAAATGGAGCAGTTTTCTTCATGTTTTTTATTTCTGATCTTTCTATTTGGGCCCTCATCTTTCAGCCTCTCATTTAAACCACTGCCTGGTTGCTACTGTAAATTGGAACTTAGCAACTAGATAGAGCTTACAATTCCAAAACAGAGAGCTGCTGAACAACAATATAACTCATTCAAAAAATAAAAGACCATTTGCGTATGAGGACCAACTGCAATTTGTTTCAGAATGTCACGTTAACTCTCCCTCCTTCTCCAAAATGTAATCTAACAAGGTAAGTTAGATTGAAAGCTCTTCTGGGCAGGGCCCTCTTTACCTCTTATCTCATTTATTGTACAGCACTTCCATGTGGGTAAGTACTTTATAAATGTGTGTAAATAAATAATAATGAAAGGTGAAAGCCATGTATGAAATAAAAATGAAAGCTATGCAGTGGCTAAAGAAATACAGTAAGCATTTATTAGATAACATTTAGTATGATGTAGAGATGTATAATGATTTTTCATTTATTATTCATTGTGGTTATCGAGTTATTTTTAGCGTTTTTTCCAGTTTGCAATGTTAGCAATCTGGTTGCTAGAGGTACCCTAGCAACCAACCCTAGTGATTTAACCAATAGACTGGAATATGAATAGGAGAGGCCAGAATAGAACAATGAATAATAAAAAGTAGCAATAACAATACATTTGAAGCCTTACAGAGCATTTGTTTTTAGATGGGGTCAGTGACCCCCATTTGAAAGCTGGAAAGAGTCAAAAGGCAGAGGCAAATAATTCAAAAACTATAAAAAATAGACAATGAAGGCCAATTAAAAAGTTGCTTAGAATTGGCCGTTCTATAGCATACTAAAAATTTACTTAAAGGAGACTTCAACCATAAAGTAAAAAAAAATCCCTACCCCCCTACTCTATATAGACCCCCCCCCTCCCTCCTCAACCCCCAGCCTAGCTGCTACCTGGGCCAATGCCCCTAACTGTTTACTTACCCTTCTGCCAATTGGAGTTCACGGCAGCCATCTTCTGGCTCTTCGGTAGTCTTCAGAATGTGACCGGCGCTTTGGCAATTTCCGTAACGTTCGGCGCATGCGCAGTTGTCACGAAACAGAAAATTGCTCCAACTGCGTATGCGCCGAAAGTCAATTGCAGAAGCGCCGGTCTCATTCCGAAGAGAAGAAGATGGCTGTCATGAACTCTGCTGGACAGAATCTGCTCCTACTGGGCCCTGGATTTTAATCTGGAGCTCCAGGCACAGCATGCAGGGGGTGCAAGTGCTGTCAGAACGAGCGCCATCTTGAACATATACATATATTGCCTTTTAATAGTAGAGCCTTTCTGTTCCTTACAGATTTAAAGAAGAAAACATAATTCTAAGCAACTTTCCAATATACCTTTATTAAACATTTTCAGTGCTTTTAAAGTTATTAGTAAAAACATTTGCTAATGAAAGCAGCATTTGCTCAACTCCTGGTTGTTACTGTTTAAACAATATTGCAAAAGTCTTCGTTCCCCAGCAGCAAAGTCAGGTCTGTGAATCAGCTGCCTTGTCTTATATTGTATCAACAGTCTTAGACATCAGAGACTAGAAAGGGACAAACACTGCTTTCAATTTGGGAAGCACTGAATCCACTATTTTGGATTCGGCCGAACCCCCGAATCCATAGCAAATGATCGGGCTGAATACCGAACCGAATCCTAATTAGCATATGCAAATTAGGGATGGGAAGGAGAAAACATTTTTTACTTCCTTCTTTGGCGACAAAAAGTCAAGCAATTTTCATCCCCGCCAATAATTTGCATATGCAAATTAGGATTCGGTTCGGCCAGACAGAAGAATTTGGCCGAATCCAAATCCTACTGAAAAAGGCCGAATCCCGAACCAAATCCTGGATTCGGTGCATCCCTACTTTCAATAGAAATACATATACAAATAACTGTAAAACTATAGAAAAGTTGTAATACATGTATATTGTAAAGTTGCTTAGAATTATGTTTTCATTTATTAGGCACATTTTTATTTTGGGGTTGATTTGCCCTTTAACATCTTTTCAAGCGACAGTATGATGAAAGAATGCTGGGCCCGCTAGTGGTTGTGCAATATAAAGGTGCTGCATACATACCCTGTAATCATTTTCGTTGTCATTGAAGAAATTAAATACCAGAGATGTCTTAAAAATCTGCCATTGAAAGCCAGACTGTACAGCAACCTAAAAGAAATCAGAAATGAGGTTTTAGTAATAAACACAAAGCTTTACAGACAACACACCCCAGTCTTAGCTTATCAGTTTGTTTGCTGTTTTACTCAGAAGACATAGGCAGAAAGAACTGTAGTTTTCACTGTGTACTAGGATTTTAGTACACACACACACATATATATATAGGAGCTCACCAGTTTGTAGTTTCAGCAGTCTGGTTGCTAGGATCCAAATGACCTTAGCAACCATGCATTGATTTTAATAAGAGACTGGAATATGAATAGGAGAGGCCTGAATAGAAAGATGAGTAATAAAAAGTAGTAATAACAATACATCTGTAGCCTTACAGACCATTTGTTTTTTAGATGGGGTCAGTGACCCCCATTTGAAAGCTGGAAAGAGTCAGAAGAGGGCAAATCATTCAAAAACTATAGGAAATAAACAATGAAGACCAATTGAAACATTGCTTAGAATTAGCCACTCTATAGCATACTAAACGTTAACTTACAGGTAGGGATGCACCGTATCCACTATTTTGGATTCGGCCGAACCCTAGAATCCTTCGCGAAAGATACGGCTGAATACGGAACCGAATCCGAATTTGCATATGCAAATTAGGGGTGGGAAGGGGAAAACATTTTTTATTTCCTTCTTTTGTGACAAAAATTCATGCGATTTCCCTCCCCGCCCCTGAATTGCATATGCAAATTATGATTCGGTTCAGCCGGGCAGAAGGCTTCTTCCGAATACGAATCCTGCTGGAAAAGGCTGAATCCCGAACCGAATCCTGGATTCGGTCCATCCCTAATTAAAGGTGAAACACCCCTTTTATGTGTGAGATCTAAGGTATCTACTGCAGAGAGTTTACTGCACAATGAGAAGTATGTCCTGATATGAACTCTGTGTATATTTATTGTGTGATTTGCCTTCCCCAGTTATACTTTTATACATATTGTGCTTTTATGCAACGTACAGCGCTGCGGCTCCTTAAAGGGGTGGTTCACCTTTAAGTTAAATTTTAGTACATTGTAGAATGGCTAACTATAAGCAACTTCTTAATCAGTCCTTATTTTATCTTTTTTTTTTATAGTTTTTGAACTAATTGCCTTCTTTTCATCTTTCAAATGGGGGTCACCGACCCCATCTAAAAATAAATGCTCTGTAAGGCTACCAATGACTACTTTTTATTACATATGTTTCTATTCAGGCCTCTCCTATTCATATTCCAGTCTCTTATTCAAATCAATGCATGGTTGCTAGGGGAATTTGGGCCCAAGAAACCAGATTGCTGAAACTGCAAACTGGAGAGCTGCTGAATAAAAAGCTAAATAACTCAAAAACCACAAATAATAAAAAATGAAAACCAATTGCAAATTGTCTCAGAATATCACCCTCGATATCGTACTGAAAGTTAATTTGAACATAGCTCATACAGTTATACATAAATACGTGTTTGCTCTATGCTCAGTTACCCAAGGCATTTCAATAAAACCAAAAAAATAAATTCCTTTTCCAGAGTCTGTGCCCCAGTGGAGCTTACAATCAAAGGTTCTTCCATGCATTCTATAGGAAATGATCAGCAATCAATTCTGTAGAGTACGAGAGTCAGGTGCCCTGCCTGATGGGAAGATTTTAATGAAGGCTTGGGGAGAACGAACATCAATAAATGTTCCTACAACAATCAGGATGGACGTATTGTACATGAAGTTGTCAATGTATTTATTCTGCCATGTGTTCTGGGGTTTTATATCTGCAAATCCAGAAGTTCTCAATGGCCCAATCACCTGGAATTGTTCACCTTTGAGTTAACTTTGAATATGATGTAGAGAGTGATATTCTGAGACAATTTGCAATTGCCTTTCATTTTTTATTATTTGTGGTTTTTGAGCTATTTAGCTTTTTGATCAGCAGCTCTCCAGTTTGCAAGTTCAGCAATCTGGTTGCTAGGGTCCAGATTACCCTAGCAACCATGCATTGTTTGATTGAGAATATGGAATATTAATAGGGGAGGGTCAGAACAGAAAGACGAGTAATAGAAAGAAGCAATAACAAAAAATTTGTAGCTTTAGAAAGCATTTTTGTATTTATACGGGGTCAGTGACCCCCTTTTGAAAGCTAGAAAGAGTCAGGAGACTATATAAAAAAAAGAAACTATAAAAAAAATAATGAAGACCAATTGAAAAGTTGCTTAGAATTGGCCATTCCATAACATACTAAATGTTAACCTTAAAGGGGCAGTTCAACATAAGAAAACTTTTAGTATGCGATAGAATGGCCAACTCTAAGCAACTTTTCAATTGGTCTTTATTATTTGTTTTTTTATAATTTTGTAGTTATTAGCCTTTTTCTTTTGACTCTTTGCAGCCATCAAATGGGCGTCGCTGACCCCTTTCTAAAAAACATGTTCTGTAGGGCTACACATGTACTTTTTAATACTCATCTTTCTATTTGGGCCTCTCCTGTTCATATTCCAGTCTCTTATTCAAATCAATGCATGGTTACTAGGGTAATTTGGACCCTAGCTACCAGATTGCTTAAAATGCAAATTGAAGAGCTGCTGATTAAAAAGCTAAATAACTCAAAAATCTTAAATAATAAAAAATGAAAACCAATTGCAAATTGTCTCAGAATCTCACTCTCTACTAAAAGTTATCTCAAAGGCGAAGCCCCCCTTTAACAGCCGCTCACACAGGACCCCCCTCGTGACCATGGAATTGTCATATAAATCAATGGACCACTGTCCTCCCAGGTGACACAAGCCAAGTCAATCATTACTGGAGCCCTAACGAGGGAGTGGGGTCAGCTTGATTATGAACATAGCGGAGAAGCGTCGGTACCCAATGATCCACAGTAGAGAGGGTTTCAGATGGAGACGTTTAACAACCATGAACAAAGGCAATGGAGCCCCGTGTTTGCTAAAGGATAGTGCTGCCTATTTTAGTGTGTTGACCCACAGTGAAAGAAAAGTGGAAGTGTAAAACATACACAAAGAACAAGATGGTATTTTCACACCGCTCTCAATTACAGACCAACACATCAGTAGAAAAAGCACAAAATAACCCACAAGGAGTAGAGTTTTAACAAGCGCCCATGAAAAGAGGGAGATGGGAGATCCGTGTTGCGATTCCCAGAAGTAGGATAACAGTCTATCATCTTTTATGCCCACTAGTGTTTAAATAACCCCTTTAAATGCCTCTTCCCTGTTTACTTTATTTTAATGATTAAAATTCCGGAGCTTTAATATACATCGATATATACAGGTATGGGACCTGTTATCCAGAATGATCAGGACCTGGGGTTTTCCAGATAATGGATCTTTCTGTAATTTGGATCTTCTTACCTTAAATTAAGAGTCCTACACGTGTCCAATCCCATGCCCGAACTGTTGACCTTCAATGCCTACCCAGAGCCCAGGATTAATTATATCTCAGTTGGGATCAAGTACAATCTACTCTTTTATTATTACAGAGAAAAAGGAAATCTTTTTTTAAAATTTAGATTATTTGACTGGAGTCTGTGGGGAATGGCCGTTCCATACAGGTATGGGATCCATTATCCAAAAACCTGATATCCAGAAAGTTCCGAATTAGCAGTCTCCCATAGACTCCATTTTATCCAAATAATCCATCATTTGTAAAGTGGTTTTCTTTTTTCTCTGTAATAATAAAACAGTAGCTTGTACTTGATCCAAACTAAAACATAGTTAACTTATTGGAAGCAAAACCAGCCAATTGGGTTTATTTAATGTTTACATGATTTTCTAGTAGATTTATGGTATAAATATCCAAAGAAAAAGATCCATTATCCTGAAAACCCCTGGTCCTGAGCATGGATAACAGGTCCTCTACCTGTATGTGTGTGTATATATATATATATATATATATATATATATATATATATATATATATATATGTATAGAGTATATATATATTTATATATATATATTGTGTATATATATATATATATATATATATATATATCTCTAAGAAGAAGCCATTGGAATAAACCTGGTTTACCTGTACAAACAAAGGCGCACAAGCCTAACCTCTCTCTCTATATATAAATAAACCAAGGGAACACATGGCTGGCTTCTGTTTGCTGAAGGATTATGGAGCCTTGTAAAATAAAGTGTGAAATTCCTCCATTGCAAGGATTAAATGACCCATTAGGCTACATGTAGAAGAAACGGCACTAAAACTTAAGTTACTTTTATTTATCCCTGGCCATAAACAAGGCCGGTCACCCACAGAGATCATTTGCACTAATGAACAGAATACAATGGCCGCCTGAGTATTGTGGCTAAAAGATGGCAGTCAGCGTTCCTTAGCCCTGAAAGTGACCAGTCTGTGTGTTCTCTCCAGGGGGTCACTGCAAACATAGCCCTCTCATCAACAGGATAGCTTTTCACCAGTAAAAATTAAAATACAATGGTCACATTTTGGCATGAGGCAATGAAAGGGCAATTACAAGAATTGAATCCTAAATAAGTTTGCGCCTCTGCACATCACAAGGGGATGCACTGTTGACTTGGGAAAATTCCAAAGAAGAATGGAAGTCCTTCACATAATATACTCTGAGTTATGATCAACATTGCACCCCGGTGTCACTTTTCCCAGACTGTCTCGTACCTTATCTATTAGATTAGCAGGGAATAAAAGGACACTTTCTAATACATGTGAAATGGTCTGACGCATACCAGCGATTATTGTGGGACATCTGTATGCTGCCATGTGAAAGTGTAAAGGTGGCCATACACGGGCAGATTAAAGCTGCCTATATCGGTCCTTTAGATGGTGTCGGGAGGGGTCAGAGGGGTCGGAGGGGAGAGGTTGGGAACCCCTGCTTAAATCCATGAGAAATTTGTAATGAACGTTAAGTGGAAAGCTGCTTTCTTTCATTGGGCAACATTTTATTTTCCAAAAAGGAATGTCTTCATTTAACATGACATACTGCTTCAGGAAAAGGGATGCACTGAATCCAAGCCTTTTTCAGCAAAGATT